>NC_042961.1:63784429-64112762 GCF_901001165.1 Salmo trutta
GCCTACACTAACCCTACCTACCCCTACACTAACCCTACCTACCCCTACACTAACCTAACCTACCCTACACTAACCCCTACCTTCCCTACACTAACCCTACCTAGCCCTACACTAACCCTACCTACCCACACTAACTCTACCTATCCTACACTAACCCTACCTTCCCCACACTAACCCTACCTACCCCTACACTAACCCTACCTACCCTACACTAACCCTACCTGCCCTACACTTACCCTACCCTACACTCATACTTCACTAACCCTACCTACCTCTCGACTTATCCTACCTACCCCTACACAAACCCTACATAGCCTTACACTTGCCCTACCTACCCTACTCTAACCCTACCTAGCCTACACTACCTCCTACCTACCTACGATACACTAACACTACCTACCCTACACTAACCCTACCTACCCTACACTAACCCTACCTACCCCTACACTAACACTACCTACGCTACACTAACCCTACCTATCCCTACAATAATCCTACCTATCCTACACTACCCCTACCTACCCTACACTAACTCTACCTACCCTACACTAACCCAACCTACCCCTACACTAACACTACCTACCTCTTCACCAACCCTACCTACCCCTACACTAACCCTACCTACCCTACACCAACCCAACCTACCGATACACTAATCTACCAACCCCTACACTAACCATACCTTTCCTACACTAACCCTACCTACTCTACACTAACCCTACCTACCCCTACACTAACCCTACCTACCCTACACTAACCCTACCTACCCTACACTAACCCTGCCTACCCTACACTAACCTTATCTACCCTACACTAACCCTACACTAACCCTACCTAGCCTACACTAACCCTACCTACCCTACACTAACCTTATCTACCCTACACTAACCCTACACTAACCCTACCGACCCCTACACTAACCCTACCTACCCTACACTAACCCTACCCCTACACTAACCCTACCTACCCCTACACTAACCCTACCTACACTACACTAATCCTTCAAACCCTACACTAACCCTACCTACCTCTACACTAATTATACCTATCCTAAACTCCCTCCTACATACCCCTACATTACATTATCCCTACCTATCTAAGAGAGATGTCTCATTTAATTTACAGAAAACCTTTCCTAAGTTACTTCAAACAGAGATGCCTCTATAGTTACTTGGTCAAACATGTCATAATTGTAAAAAATCTAGGTTTGAGAATAGCCTCTCTCTGCTGTGTTTCAGTATCTCTGTTAGAATATAAAGCCTTGTCTCTAGATCTCAGGATAGTAGCCTTCCCTCATCACCAGGTTAAACAGCTAGAGATTAGCCTCTCTTTGCTATGTTTCAGCGTCTCTGTTCCAATGCTGTCTGGGCCAAAGGCTTCATCACTCTTAAGGGCCAATATTTTATAATTTACTTTAAACAAAACAACTCTATCTCTCTCTTCTTTCTCTCTTTCTCTTTTTTCTTTCTTTCTTTCTTTCTTTCTTTCTTTCTTTCTTTCTTTCTTTCTTTCTTTCTTTCTTTATCTCTCTCTCTTTCACTCTCTCTTTCACTCTCTCTCTCTCTCTCTCTCTCTCTCTCTCTCTCTCTCTCTCTCGCTCAGTTCTCTTTAATCCAGCCTCTCTGAGTGTCAGTCCAGACAGATCTCAGTTCTTTGAATATGAGTCTGTCTCTCTGAGCTGTGAGGTTCAGGGGAACTCTGCTGGATGGAGAGTGGTGAGGAACACAACGAGAGGAATCCTTTCAGAGTGTAGTACTGACTGGGGAAAACAACAAGGGTCTTCATGCATCGTGTCATTAATACCATCAGACAGTGGAGTGTACTGGTGTGAGTCTGGGTCTGGAGAACACAGCAATGCTGTCAACATCACAGTACCTGGTATGTCCACAAACACCATCTACTAACATTATAGTGTTTAGTGGTTCATCTGGTTTCAGATAGCTGATGGTATGTTTATATATGATGTTTATATATTATATACAGCTGGAGCTGTGATCCTGGAGAGACCTGTTTATATATGATGTTTATCTATTATATACAGCTGGTGCTGTGATCCTGGAGAGCCCTGCCCTTCCTGTGACTGAGGGAGATAACGTGACTCTGCGCTGCAGATATCAGGGAACTCCCTCTGACCTCACAGCTGATTTCTACAAAGATGGATCCCTCATCAGGACTGAGACTACAGGAGAGATTACCATCTCTGCAGTATCCAAGTCAGATGAAGGACTCTACAAGTGTACCAACTCTGAAGGAGAATCACCAGAGAGCTGGATGACTGTGACAGGTGAGAATATGAGAAACCTTGACATTCAGATTATCTGGTTCTTCTTTACACTGTTAAGTGGTGCTAAAACCTGCATTACAAACTGGGTGGTTCCAGTCCTGAATGCTGATTGGCTGGAAGCTACCAGTATGACAACATATTTATGTTTACTGCTCTAATTACGTTGGTAACCAGTTTTTAATAGCAATAAGGCACCTATGAGGGTTGTGGTATATTGTAAATATACCACGGCTAAGGTCAGTATCCAGGCACTCCGCATTGTGTCGTGAGGAAGTCAGCTTCACTTTTATACAACAGGTTACCAACATATTCATATAATGATTGACATATTTTCATTAAAAACGTTATTTTGATGAATGTATTCTTACTATTTCATCATCCTTCCACAAGATATAGTCCCGACACAAATAAAATAAAAAAAGAGGTCGAACCACCAGACCCCTTGGTGTACCGGGATTCAGAGCCTGAGAGTTTTGGAGCTGGGCCATGTCCTTATCGGTGATAGGAGGGTGGCTGTTTGTGATATCTTTTCCTTGCCTTCTTAGCTGTTTGATGTTGCCCAGAAATACATGATTGGAGAGTAAATTCAGAGTCCTTCATACTGCACCAGCTGTGACTGATGGGTGGGTCATTTAGAAACTGGTTGAGCAGAGTCCCAGATAGCTACTTAAACTGTACTTCTCCCCCTTCCGATTTCCTACATTTACATAAACTGTCGGAGAAGGATGTTAAAATCTTCCTTATTGATAGTTTTGAAGTCAACATATTTTTTCTTCTCTGCTAGCCAGCCCTCGAAGCAAAACCCAGTTTGTTTTCTGAACATAGTTTCTGTTGTTGCTGCTATTCTCTAGGTCATTCAATGCAGTAATCTACATGTCTGGTGTTATTACCATCTCTCTACCAGTCATCTATAGTCTGGTGTTATTACCATCTCTCTACCAGTCATCTATAGTCTGGTATTATTACCATCTCTCTACCAGTCATCTATAGTCATGTCTGGTATTATTACCATCTCTCTACCAGTCATCTATAGTCATGTCTGGTATTATTACCATCTCTCTACCAGTCATCTATAGTCTGGTGTTATTACCATCTCTCTACCAGTCATCTATAGTCATGTCTGGTGTTATTAAAGTCTCTCTACCAGTCATCTATAGTCTGGTGTTATTACCATCTCTCTACCAGTCATCTATAGTCTGGTATTATTACCATCTCTCTACCAGTCATCTATAGTCTGGTATTATTACCATCTCTCTACCAGTCATCTATAGTCTGGTATTATTACCACCTCTCTACCAGTCATCTATAGTCTGGTGTTATTACCATCTCTCTACCAGTCATCTATAGTCATGTCTGGAGAGACAGACAGAAAGTTTATACAAATCTCTGCTGTTGAAAACCAAATGTCTAAAAGATATGTGAGATAATGTTTAGATGCTTTTTCTGAAATCTTTGATAGGAATGGGAGATTCGATATAGTCCGATTGTTTTTTATATTTTCTGGGTCAAGGTTTGGCTTTTATTACTGCCCCTTTTAGTGAGTTTGGTACACATCTGGTGGATAGGGAGCTGTTTATTATGTTCAACATAGGAGGGCCAAGCACAGGAAGCAGCTCTTTCAGTAGTTTAGTTGGAATAGGGTCCAGTATGCAGCTTGAAGGTTTAGAGGCCATTATAGTAGTAGACAAGGCATATTGACATTAGAGAGAGGCATAAAGCAATCACAGGTGTTGATTGGGAGAGCTAAGACAACAAAGGGTAAGACAACAACAATGGGTAAACAGTTAAGACAACAACAACGGGTAAATGGCGATGAATGGGCAGAGAGGGTCAGTTAGGTACTCACAGGACCTGAGTTTAGGGCTGGGGCCGATAGATAAACAGAAATAAGTACCGTGTTGGTGAACAGTCCAGCAGGCATCAGCTGTGTAGCCGAGTGATCATAGGGTCCAATGAGCAGCAATTGATGAAACAGGGAGCCGTTCGGTAGTTGATTACTACGCTAGGTGAGCGGGAGACACGGCGTTCTGAAAGCTAGCGGGTCGGGGCTAGCAGATGGGTCTTCGGCGACATCCGCAACGGAAAAGCTTCATCGGCTAGCCAGGAGATGGGCCTAGCTCGAGGCTAACTGGTGCTAGCTTCGGGACAGAGGTGTTAGCCAGGAGATGGGCCTAACTCAAGGCTAACTGGTGCTAGCTTCGGGACAGAGGCGTTAGCCAACAATAGCGGCTCAGTTGCAGCTAGCTAGCTGCAATGATCCGGTCTAACGGCAGGAATATGGTGATTTAGAAAAGCAGTCCGATATGCTCATCAGGGTCGAAATGCTCGGGGTCGAAATGCTCAGGGTCGAAATGCTCAGGGTTGATATGCTCAGGGTCGAAATGCTCAGGGTTGATATGCTCAGGATCGAAATGCTCAGGGTTGATATGCTCAGGGATGTATAATTAATTTGTAAATAGAAAGTGAGATTAAAATGTATACGAAAAAAGCAACAACAACAAAAAAACAGAAAAAGAGAATATTTACACGGGACAAGACAAACACACGTCCGACTGCTACGCCATCTTGGAATTTTTATGTAAGCCGTGGTATATCAGACCGTATACCACAGGTATGACAAAACATGTATTTTTACTGCTCTAATTACTTGATTGGTATCCAATTTATAACAGCATTAAGGCATCTTGGGGGTTGTGGTATATCACCAATATACCACGGGTAAGGGCTGTATCCAGGCTGTATACTCCGCGATAGGTCATCCTAAGAACAGCCCTTGGTCATATACCACACCCGCTCTGGCCTTATTGCTTCAACATGTGCTGATGTGGTAGTAACATGTCTGACACTGTATTTGCTGAAACCATGAAAATATACTGAACATTTACATAATGAACAGAATAACATGAAAATATACTGAACATTTACATTATGAACAGAATAACTAACCATACCTTGCCATTACTATCTCTATCCAGCACCATCTCCATTGCTGTTTTAAATTGTTTTCTTTCTAATAACTGCAGTTCCAACTCCCATTCCATCTCCAGCAGTCCCAGTGTTGTCCTTGTCTCTACCCAGGCTGCTGTGTAGTCTACTGGTTGGGTCTCCCTACCTGCTGGTGACCATCATAGTGCTGGTGAAAGGCTGCAGGAGCAGGGCTCAAGGTGAGACCCTGAGTTTATACAGGATCACCTCATTCCAACAGATTACCTGTTGTATATCAGAAATATATCACAAGGACTGACAATACTGCAGTAGCTCTGACTGAGTCATGTTGTAAAGTGTTGATAACTGTATCTCTGATTGAACCATGTTGTAAAGTGTTGATAACTGTATCTCTGATTGAACCGTGTTGTAAAGTGTTGATAACTGTAGCTCTGATTGAACCATATTGTAAAGTGTTGATAACTGTATCTCTGATTGAACCATGTTTAAAGTGTTGATAACTGTATCTCTGATTGAACCATGTTGTAAAGTGTTGATAACTGTCTGTTTAGGGGAAACCAGGGAACCCAGGAAGACCCACCAAGACCAATTAGGTGAGTTTCTACCTTACAACACAACAGCTGCAGTGGCACAATATGGTATTCTGAACACAGTGTGTACTATATTATGTTACCTCTTAGTAGTAGTAGAAAGTAGGATGGATTAGAGTCAACTACCACAATATGGTATTCTGAACACATTGTGTACTATATTATGTTACCTCTTAGTAGTAGTAGATGGTAGGATGGATTAGAGTCCACTACCAAAATATGGTATTCTGAATACAGTGTGTACTATATTATGTTACATTTTAGTAGAAGTACAAAGTAGGATGGATTAGAGTCAACAAACAAAATATGTCACAATTTTTTTTAACCTTTATTTAACTAGGCAAGTCAGTTAAGAACAAATTCTTATGTTCAATGACAGCCTAGGAACTGTGGGTTAGCTGCCTTGTTCAGGGGCAGAACAACATATTTGTACCTTGTCAGCTCGGGGATTTGATCTTGTAACCTTGTGGTTACTAGTCCAACACTCTAACCACTAGGCTACCTGGATTTAGAAGTAAATAGCCTGGGTATTGACAAGGAGTAAATAGCCAAGATATTGATAAGGAGTAATTATCCCATGTATTTATAAGCATTAAATAGCCCAGGTATTGATAAGTAGTAAATGGCCCAGGTACTAATAAGGAGTAAATAGCCCAGCTATTGATAAGGATTAAATAGCCCGGGTGTTGATAAGGAGTAAATAGCCCAGGTATTGATAAGGATTAAATAGCCCAGGTATTGATAAGGATTAAATAGCCCAGGTATTGATAAGGAGTAAATAGCCCAGGAATTGATATGGGGGAGCTGGACATAAGGAGTAAATAGCCCTGTTATTGATAAATAGTTAATAGCCCTGGTATTGATAAATAGTAAATAGTCCTGGTTTTGATAAGGGAGAACTGGACATGAGCACGAGCCTCATTGGAAGTAATTTGATAGGATTCTAAGTAGCACAGTATTCACTAGTAAATCATCTGATATGATTTACATTTCTAAGTGGTTCTGTATTGGATAAGTAAATACATGGCCACACTGATGAACTACTTCTGTGTTGAACAGGTGATCATGTTGAAGAAGAGTGAGGCTGAGATCACCTGATTACCATAACAACCATCAGAATGGAACTCATGGAATTCTAATATAGAACTGTGAGTCACAATGCTGTATGTTGTTACATTGTAGCTCCACCTGCTGGAACAATAGTGGCATTTGATCAAATGTGATCTATTAACTGATACATGTATTATTCTGATTGGAATGTGTTTTAATATAATGTGTGTTGTATTATTCATTCAGCAGCTGTCCTTTAACATCAGTCATATACTGGTCATATACTGTATAGCATTATGGTTGATACATTGTAAATGCCTTCACTTTTCATGTCTATACAGATCAACTGATAGGTGTTGTGGTTCAGGCATTATTGTTACATGTTACAGAGATAGAAAACATACAGGAGAGGAGAATTCAATTATTATAATTATTTACTTTATTTTCCAATTTAGGTCTCTATAGTAATTCATTATTTGATTTGATTTAAACATTAAACTCTTGTAGTCCTATTGTTATATTGTGGTTGTTTTGTGCAAAACTAATATTTTTCAATTAATCATCGAGGTAAGATATTGCTTTTGTTTTTGTATCATATAGAATAAAATTAATGATATTCCTCAATCCTGAAGCCTGTTTTTTAATCTGTTTAATCATTTAATTTCACTCAATACACATCTTCTAAATGCTCCATTCCAGGTTTCCCGTACAGCCCCTAGATCCTTGAGTATCTTCTAAATGGTCCATTCCAGGTTCCCCCTGCAGCCCCCAGGGCCTTGAGTATCTTCTAAATGCTCCATTCCAGGTTCCCCCTACAGCCTCCAGGGCCTTGAGTATCTTCTAAATGCTCCATTCCAGGTTTCCCCTATAGCCCCCAGGGCCTTGAGTATCTTCTAAATGCTCATTTCCAGGTTTCCCCTACAGCCCCCAGGGCCTTGAGTATCTTCTAAATACTCCATTCCAGGTTTCCCCTACAGCCCCCAGGGCCTTGAGTATCTTCTAAATACTCCATTCCAGGTTTCCCCTACAGCCCCCAGGGCATCTTCTAAATACTCATTTTTTTCTTCATTTCATGCCAACAAAGCCACTACACAACACTAAACAATACATTAATTGCACTATAACGGTGACAAACGTTGCACACAAACTGTTAACCTGTTATGGCTAGGGGGCAGTATTTTCACGGCTGGATAAAAAACGTACCCGAATTAATCTGGTTACTACTCCTGCCCAGTAACTCCTGCCCAGTAACTAGAATATGCATATAATTATTGGCTTTGGATATAAAACACTCCAAAGTTTCTAAAACTGTTTGAATGGTGTCTGTGAGTATAACAGAACTCAAATGGCAGGTCAAAACCTGAGAGATTCCTTTACAGGAAGTGGCCTGTCTGACCATTTCTTGAACTTCTTTGCCATCTCTATCTTTTACAAAGGATCTCTGCTCTAACGTGACACTTCCTACGTCTTCCATGGGCGCTCAGAGCCCGGGAAAAAACAGAATGTCGTCATCCCAGCCCCAGGCTGAAACACATTATCGCCTTTCTCAAGTGGCCGATCAAGGGACTGTGGGCTTAGGCGCATGCCCTGGCCGCCCCCGTCTTAGTGATTTTTCCTCTGTTTGCCGAAAAGGAGATTCCCGGTCAGAATATTACCGCTTTTTTACGAGATAAATTGCATAGAAATTGATTTTAAACAGCGGTTGACATGCTTCGAAGTACGGTATTGGAATATTTAGATGTTTTTTTGTCACGAATTGCGCCATGCGCACGACCCTGATTTACCATTTCGGATAGTGTCTGGGACGCACGAACAAAACGCCGCTATTCGGATATAACGATGGATTATTTTGGACCAAACCAACATTTGTTATTGAAGTAGCAGTCCTGGGAGTGCATTCTGACGAAGACAACAAAAGGTAATCAAACTTTTGTAATAGTAAATCTGATATTGGTGAAGGCTAAACTTGCCGGGTGTCTAAATAGCTAGCCCGTGATGGCTGGGCTATGTACTTAGAATATTACAAAATGTGCTTTCACCAAAAAGCTATTTTAAAATCGGACATATCGAGTGCATAGAGGAGTTCTGTATCTATAATTCTTAAAATAATTGTTATGCTTTTTGTGAACGTTTATCGTGAGTAATTTAGTAAATTGTTAGCAAATTCCCCGGAAGTTTGCGGGGGGTATGCTAGTTCTGAACGTCACATGCTAATGTAAAAAGCTGTTTTTTGATATAAATATGAACTTGATTAATTAACGTTTGGACTGGCAACAAGCTAGTATAAATCCCCAGTGGTGTCACGTCCTGACCATAGAAGCTTTTATTTTCTATGGTAGAGTAGGTCAGGGCGTGACGGGGTTTTGTCTAGTTTAGATTTTCTATGTTGGTATGTTCTAGTTTCTGTTTTTCTATGTTGGTGTTTTTTGGGATGATCTCCAATTAGAGGCAGCTGGTCATAGTTGTCTCTAATTGGGGATCATACTTAAGTAGTTGTTTTTCCCACCTGGGTTTGTGGGAGATTGTTTCGAGTCAGTGTATGTTGCACCTCTTCGTCACGGTTTGTTGTTTTGTTTATTTATATGTCTTGCATAGTTTCACAGTGATAATAAAAAGTGGAATGATACGCACGCTGCGCTTTGGTCCACTCCTTTACAACCATGACAAGTAGCGATCAGATGAAGCAACATCAACAATAGAGGATATGTCAATAGAAAGTGGATGTGTGTCACGAATCCCACCGAAGGTGGCTCCCCTGCCAGCTCGGGCAGCACTCGGCGGTCGTCGTCACCGGCCTACTAGCCGCCGCTGATCCCTTTTTCCTTTTCGTTTGGTATGTCTTATTGTTTGCACTTGTTCCTCATTTGGTTCTCTTGATTTATGGGTATTTAAGCCTGTTTAGCCCGCCCAGGTTTGTGCGGGATTGTTTTGCGTCAGAGTGTGTTTTGTTATTGGATGTGCTGGCGATCGACAAGTGTTATTTTATATGCATGCTGTGTACCTGTTGTTCTGGGCACTTTGCATTTTTCACGCCAGTTGTGTTGGCGTCGACCGTTTTGTGTTTTATGGAATAAACACAAATTTCCTTACCTCTGCTCTCTGCGCCTGACTCCTACCACCACTCCTAGCAGTTACTGACACTGTGGAAATGGCTGGGCCCAGTAGAAAGCCCCTTGGTAATAACCAGGTCCAGAGTATGGCTGTGGTTATGGGTGGGCCCAGTAGAAAGCCCCTTGGTAATAACCAGGTCCAGAGTATGGCTGTGGTTATGGGTGGGCCCAGTAGAAATCCCCTTGGTAATAACCAGGTCCAGAGTATGGCTGTGGTTATGGGTGGGCCCAGTAGAAATCCCCTTGGTAATAACCAGGTCCAGAGTATGGCTGTGGTTATGGGTGGGCCCAGTAGAAAGCCCAGTAGAATGCCACTTGGTAATAACCAGGTTAAGAGTATGGCTGTGGTTATGGGTGGGCCCAGTAGAAAGCCCCTTGGTAATAACCAGGTCCAGAGTATGGCTGTGGTTATGGGTGGGCCCAGTAGAAAGCCCCTTGGTAATAACCAGGTCCAGAGTATGGCTGTGGTTATGGGTGGGCCCAGTAGAAAGCCCCTTGGTAATAACCAGGTCCAGAGTATGGCTGTGGTTATGGGTGGGCCCAGTAGAAATCCCCTTGATAATAACCAGGTCCAGAGTATGGCTGTGGTTATAGGTGGGCCCAGTAGAAATCCCCTTGGTAATAACCAGGTCCAGAGTATGGCTGTGGTTATGGGTGGGCCCAGTAGAAATCCCCTTGGTAATAACCAGGTCCAGAGTATGGCTGTGGTTATGGGTGGGCCCAGTAGAAAGCCCAGTAGAAAGCCCCTTGGTAATAACCAGGTTAAGAGTATGGCTGTAGATAAAGTCCATAGAGCGCAAAAGATTTATAAATGCAATGGCCTTGGAGTCGGTCTCTGTCAACATGAATATCAAAATTACCCAAACAATGATTTTATCATAGTTTTCAAGGACAACAGACAATAGTTCAGCTAAATTAGTAAAGAACGTGGGCTATACAGGGTTATGATACAACAGTATAACATGATGCTCTGGTCTGGTGGCTGACATTTAAACAGAATAACATGATGCTCTGGTCTGGTGGCTGACATTTAAACAGTATAACATGATGCTCTGGTCTGGTGGCTGACATTTAAACAGTAGAACATGATGCTCTGGTCTGGTGGCTGACATTTAAACAGTATAACATGATACTCTGGTCTGGTGGCTGACATTTAAACAGTATAACATGATGCTCTGGTCTGGTGGCTGACATTTAAACAGTATAACATGATGCTCTGGTCTGGTGGCTGACATTTAAACAGTAGAACATGATGCTCTGGTCTGGTGGCTGACATTTAAACAGTAGAACATGATGCTCTGGTCTGGTGGCTGACATTTAAACAGTAGAACATGATGCTCTGGTCTGGTGGCTGACATTTAAACAGTATAACATGATGCTCTGGTCTGGTGGCTGACATTTAAACAGTAGAACATGATGCTCTGGTCTGGTGGCTGACATTTAAACAGTATAACATGATGCTCTGGTCTGGTGGCTGACATTTAAACAGTATAACATGATACTCTGGTCTGGTGGCTGACATTTAAACAGTATAACATGATGCTCTGGTCTGGTGGCTGACATTTAAACAGTATAACATGATGCTCAAAATACCCAAAGTCACCAAGCCAAAAGTCCTTACAACAGATATGACCCGTTTCAGGAAACTAGGCGTACAACTGAAAGCATTAGTAAAAATAGAAGCTGTCTCCACCCCACACACATAGACTTATCAGAGCAGTAGATCTGTGTCTGTTTGAGGTTATAGCTGTATGTGAACAACATCTCCCATTGTTAAACACCTCTGTCCCTCTGTCACACATTTCACATGTATTTTTATATGTTTTTGTCATTTAGCGACTGACAGTAGTGAGTCATTTAGCAGACGCTCTTGTCCAGAGCAACTTACGGAAGTGAGCAGATACATTTTTGTACTTTTCTAAGCACCAGTCTCTACCAACTGAGCCACACAGGACACACATGCAGAGAAACAAACACACACACACACACACACACACACACACACACACACACACACACACACACACACACACACACACACACACACACACACACACACACACACACACACACACACACACACACACACACACACACACACACACACACACACAGAGAGAGACACACACACACACACACACACACACACACACACACACACACACACACACACACACACACACACACACACACACACACACACACACAGGCCCAGGCATGTACCTCCCTCTTCTTCCCTTTGCTAACTGTTGCAGCAGGTCTATTTTAGTCTGAATGGGAACGTACAGTTGAAGTCGGAAGTTTACATACACTTAGGTTGGAGTCATTAAAACTAGTTTTTCAACCACTCCACACATTTCTTGTTAACAAACTATAGCTTTGGCAAGTCGGTTAGGACATCTACTTTGTGCATGACACAAGTAATTTTTCCAACAATTGTTTACAGACTATTTGTTTACAGACGATTATTTAACTTATAATTCATTGTATCACAATTCCAGTGGGTCAGAAGTTTACATATACTATTGGAGGATTACCTGTGGATGTATTTCAAGGCCTACCTTCAAACCCAGTGCCTCTTTGCTTGACATCATGAGAAAAAATAAATAAATCAGCCAAGACCACAGAAAAAAAATTGAAGACCTCCACAAGTCTACTTAATCCTTCGGAGCAATTTCCAAATGCCTGAAGGTACCATGTTCATCTCTACAAACTATAGTACGCAAGTATAAATACAATGGGACCACGAAGTCATCATACTGCTCAGGATGGAGACACATTCTGTTTCCTAGAGATTAATGTACTTTGGTGGGAAAAGTGCAAATCAATCCCAGAACAACAGCAAAGGACCTTGTGAAGTTGCTGGAGGAAACAGGTACAAAAGTATCTATATCCACAGTAAAACGAGACCTATTGTAACGACCGTCGTCGTCGACCGTCGGCTGGCGGGCGGCTCTGGCGGCTCCGGACAGGCGGGCAGCTCTGGCGGCTCCGGACAGGCGGGCGGCTCTGGCGGCTCCGGACAGGCGGGCAGCTCTGGCGGCTCCGGACAGGCGGGCGGATCTGGCAGCTCCGGACAGGCGGGCGGCTCTGGCGCCCGCCTGTAATTCTGTAACGACCGTCGTCGCAATGAGACCAAGGTCCAGCGGAGGATGTGTTCATCATAAAGGATTTTAATAAACGAATGAACACTACAAACAAAACACGAAAGAAACGACAGCCAAACAGTCCTCTCAGGATTAACACAAACCTAGACAGAAAATAATCACCCATAAACCCCAAAGGAAAAACAGGCTGCCTATGTATGACTCTCAATCAGCAACAACAATCTACAGCTGTTCCTGATTGAGAGCCACACACGGCCTAACCAAAGAAACAAACCAACATAGAAAAATAAACATAGAACGTCCACCCATGTAACACCCTGGACTAACCAAAATAGAGAACAAAAAAACCCTCTCTATGGCCAGGGCGTTACACCTATATCGATATAACCTGAAAGGCCGCTCAGCAAGGAAAAAGCCACTGCTCCAAAACCGCCATAAAAAAGCCAGACTACGATTTGCAACTGCACATGGGGAAAAATATCATACTTTTTGGAGAAATGTCCTCTGGTCTGATGAAACAAAAATAGAACTGTTTGGTCATAATGACCATCGTTTTGTCTATAGGAAAAGGGGGAGGCTTGCAAGCCAACGAACACCATCCCAGCTGTGAAGCACGGGGGTGGCAGCATCATGTTATGAGGGTGCTTTGCTGCAGGAGTGACTGGTGCACTTCACAAAATAGATGGCATCATGAGGTGGGAAAATTATGTGGATATATTGAAGAAACATCTCAAGACATCAGTCAGGAAGTTAAAGCTTGGTCACAAATGGGTCTTCCAAATGAACAATGACCCCAAGCATACGTCCAAAGTTGTGGCAAAATGGCTTAAGGACAACAAAGTCAAGGTATTGGAGTGGCCATCACAAAGCCCTGGCATCAATCCTGTAGAAAATGTGTAGGCAGAACTGGAAAAGTGTGTGCGAGCAAGGAGGCCTACAAACCTGACTCAGTTACACCAGTTCTGTCAGGAGGAATGGGCCAAAATTCACCCAACTTATTGTGGGAAGCTTGTGGAAGTCTACCTGAAACGTTTGACCCAAGTTAAACAATTTAAACAACCAAATAATAATTGAGTGTATGTAAACTTCTGACACACTGGGAATGTGATGAAAGAAATAAAAGCTGAAATAAATCATTCTCTCTACTATTATTCTGACATTTCACATTCTTAAAATAAAGTGGTGATCCTAACTGATCTAAGACAGGACATTTTTACTAGGATTAAATGTCAGGAATTGTGAAAAACTAAGTTTAAATGTATTTGGCTAAGGTGTATGTCAACTTCCGACTTCAACTGTACGTATTCTGTATGATGTACATTCAGAGTTCTAAACACTTAAAAGACCAGTCAAACACCTGGTTGAATCAGTCATTATAATTGGACTGTATGTTGGGGTGTATAAATGTATCTAACTACACATTAAACACTGAGACCTGTTAGGGTGTATAAATGTATCTAACTACACATTAAACACTGAGACCTGTTGGGGTGTATAACTGTTCCTGTGGTGTTGGAGGTCTTCACTGCAGTAGACTGGATCAGCTCCTCTGTCCCTCACTCATCTCTTTCTCCTCTCTCTTTACCTAGTGACCCTGTTCATCAGAACGTCATGGTGGGTGGAAAAAGACGCTCTCTTCAGCAGCGGTGAACAACCACAACCCTGTCAGTCCATCTCTTTACTTCTCATTTCTCTTATTTTCTCTCTCCCCCCTTCACTTTTCACACCAACACACTTATCTTTAGACGCTGCAGCCTTGACCGCCATCAACAGCATCAGCAACAGAGTGGTGTGAAGTTTCCACAACAGAGTTAGAGTCAGTTTATCATGTACTTATCTTTAGACGCTGCAGCCTTGACCTCCATCAACAGAGTTAGAGTCAGTTTATCATGAGAACATACAGAAACCACTGACTGGAACTATCAACAACAAGAGTTAGTTTATCATGAGAACATACAGACACCACTGACTGGAACTATCAACAACAAGAGTTAGTTTATCATGAGAACATACAGACACCACTGACTGGAACCAGCTGACAGTATCAGTTGTAAAGGCTTCATTACTACTAACAGAAGGAAAGTTGTAGTGTCCATGATGAATGATGTAAAGGCTTCATTACTACTAACAGAAGGAAAGTTGTAGTGTCCATGATGAATGATGTAAAGGCTTCATTACTACTAACAGAAGGAAAGTTGTAGTGTCCATAATGAATGATGTAAAGGCTTCATTACTACTAACAGAAGGAAAGTTGTAGTGTCCATGATGAATGATGTAAAGGCTTCATTACTACTAACAGAAGGAAAGTTGTAGTGTCCATGATGAATGATGTAAAGGCTTCAATGTGTTTTTATATTGAGCTGCTTTGTTAAATTCTGCTTGTTCTTATGAAATTGTAAATTGTATTTTTCTACAATGTCATTGTGTGTGTTTACCTTGAGCAACACCATTGTATGGTTGCTAACTTGTCAAATAAAGCTTCCTAAAATGTGTTAGAATATGTGTCAGTTTGTCACTTTCATGAGTTTAGAGTAATAACATGTTCCACTACTGAAGACATTGTCTCTAATCTAGGTTGGAGTAATAACATGTTCCACTACTGAAGACATTGTCTCTAATTTGGTTGTGCCTTTACATTTCTAGAAAATGAACAACTAAGGAAGAATGTTTCACTTCTCTCAGTGACTTCTCTAACCCCAAACCCCGGCCTGGTCTCATTGGTCTGTTTCACAAGCATTCCCCAAAGTCTGTGTCACGGTTGTCGTCGGTGAAGGAGGACCAATACGCAGCAGGTACGTGTATGCTCATCTTGATTTATTATTTCTCTCAAAAAATGAACATACAACAATAACAAAGAAACGAACGATCAACAAAAAAACAGTCTGGCCAAGCAAAGCTCAACACAGAACAATCACCCACGAATCACAAACACAAACACACCCCAATATATGGGACTCTCAATCAAAGGCAGATAGACAACACCTGCCTTCAACTGAGAGTCCCAACCCCAATCAACACAACATAGAAACACACTCACCAGACTACACATAGAAATACATAAACAGACTATAAACCACAACCCCGGAAATACTACATCAAACCCCCTTTAAACAAACACACCACCCTGAACCACATAAAACAAATACCCTCTGCCATGCCCTGACCAAACTACAAAACAATTAACCTTATATACTGGCCAGGACGTGACAGTACCCCCCCCTTAAAGGTGCTACCCCGGAAGCACCTTAACAAAAAATAACCCCAAACAACACAAAAAGAAAAATTCCCCTTTTCTAAAGGGAGGGGAGGGAGGGTGGCTGCCGTCAACGACGGCACTGTGCTACACCCCCCCTCCCCAACCCACCTATTTTTGGAGGTGGCACCGGCTCAGGCCGTTCCAGGCTGTCTGGGCAGTCTGGCAGCTCGGGACAGTCTGGGCAGTCTGGCAGCTCGGGACAGTCCGGGCAGTCTGGGCAGTCTGGCAGCTCGGGACAGTCTGGGCAGTCTGGCAGCTCGGGACAGTCTGGGCAGTCTGGCAGCTCGGGACAGTCTGGGCAGTCTGGCAGCTCGGGACAGTCTGGGCAGTATGGCAGCTCGGGACAGTCTGGGCAGTCTGGCAGCTCGGGACAGTCTGGGCAGTCTGGCCGCTCGGGACAGTCTGGGCAGTCTGGCCACTCGGGACAGTCTGGGCAGTCTGGCCACTCGGGACAGTCTGGCCACTCGGGACAGTCTGGGCAGTCTGGCCACTCGGGACAGTCTGGGCAGTCTGGCCACTCGGGACAGTCTGGGCAGTCTGGCCACTCGGGACAGTCTGGGCAGTCTGGCCACTCGGGACAGTCTGGGCAGTCTGGCCACTCGGGACAGTCTGGGCAGTCTGGCCACTCGGGACAGTCTGGGCAGTCTGGCCACTCCGGCAGTTCAGGGCAGTCTGGCCACTCCGGCAGTTCAGGGCAGTCTGGCCACTCCGGCAGTTCAGGGCAGTCTGGCCACTCCGGCAGTTCAGGGCAGTCTGGCCACTCCGGCAGTTCAGGGCAGTCTGGCCACTCCGGCAGTTCAGGGCAGTCTGGCCACTCCGGCAGTTCAGGCAGTCTGGCCACTCCGGCAGTTCAGCGCAGTCTGGCCACTCCGGCAGTTCAGGCAGTCTGGCCACTCCGGCAGTTCAGGGCAGTCTGGCCACTCCGGCAGTTCAGGGCAGTCTGGCCACTCCGGCAGTTCAGGGCAGTCTGGCCACTCCGGCAGTTCAGGGCAGTCTGGCCACTCCGGCAGTTCAGGGCAGTCTGGCCACTCCGGCAGTTCAGGCAGTCTGGCCACTCCGGCAGTTCAGCGCAGTCTGGCCACTCCGGCAGTTCAGCGCAGTCTGGCCACTCCGGCAGTTCAGCGCAGTCTGGCCACTCCGGCAGTTCAGCGCAGTCTGGCCACTCCGGCAGTTCAGCGCAGTCTGGCCACTCCGGCAGTTCAGGGCAGTCTGGCCACTCCGGCAGTTCAGGGCAGTCTGGCCACTCCGGCAGTTCAGGGCAGTCTGGCCACTCCGGCAGTTCAGGGCAGTCTGGCCACTCCGGCAGTTCAGGGCAGTCTGGCCACTCTGGCAGTTCAGGGCAGTCTGGCCACTCCTGCAGTTCAGGGCAGTCTGGCCACTCCGGCAGTTCAGCGCAGTCTGGCCACTCCGGCAGTTCAGCGCAGTCTGGCCACTCCGGCAGTTCAGCGCAGTCTGACCACTCCGGCAGTTCAGCGCAGTCTGACCACTCCGGCGACTGTTGACCGGCGGGCAGCTCCGACGACTGTTGACTGGCGGGCAGCTCCGACGACTGTTGACTGGCGAGGCTGGGTTTACGCACTTGCAGGCTAGTGCGGGGAGCGGGAACAGGACGAGTCGGACTGGGTTGACGCACATCCGGGTCCGCACGAGAGACAGGAGCTGGAAACCCAGGGCTATGGAGGCGCACAGCCGGTCTAAATTTTACCTCCTGCACAACCCGCCTTGGCTGGATGGAACTAGTAGCCCTGTACGAGCGGGGTGCTCGTACAGGGCAGACTGGGCTGTGCAGGGGCCTGATGGTAGCCGTGCGTAGAGCGGGAGTTGGGTAGCCTGGTCCTCGGAGGCGTACCGGCGACCAGATGCGCTGCTCAGGCATCCTCCTACCAGGCTGGATGTCCGCTCTAGCACGGCACCTGCGAGGGGCTGGAATAACTCGCACCGGACTGTGCGTGCGTATGGGTGAGAGTGCGCTTCTCAGCGAAACACAGCGCTCTCCACCCCATACGCTCCTCCATATAACCACGGGTAGCTGGCTTCCGGCTCTTCCTTCGCCTAGCCAAACTACCCGTGTGCCCCCCCAAAAAGTTTCTTGGGGGTGCCTCTCGTGCTTCTCCCTCAGCGCGTCTCTGGCCTCGTACCACCGCCTCTCTGCCTTGGCTGCCTCAATTTCCCACTGCGGGCGGCGATACTCCCCAGCCTGGTGCCAAGGTCCGGCCCCGTCCAGAACTTCCTTCCAGGTCCACTTCTCCCGCCAGTCCAACTCGAAGTCCCTCTGCTCCTTCCTCTGCTGCTTGGTCCTCGAGTGGTGGGTGATTCTGTCACGGTTGTCGTCGGTGAAGGAGGACCAATACGCAGCAGGTACGTGTATGCTCATCTTGATTTATTATTTCTCTCAAAAAATGAACATACAACAATAACAAAGAAACGAACGATCAACAAAAAAACAGTCTGGCCAAAGCAAAGCTCAACACAGAACAATCACCCACGAATCACAAACACAAACACACCCCAATATATGGGACTCTCAATCAAAGGCAGATAGACAACACCTGCCTTCAACTGAGAGTCCCAACCCCAATCAACACAACATAGAAACACACTCACCAGACTACACATAGAAATACATAAACATAGACTATAAACCAAAACCCCGGAAATACTACATCAAACCCCCTTTAAACAAACACACCACCCTGAACCACATAAAACAAATACCCTCTGCCACGCCCTGACCAAACTACAAAACAATTAACCTTATATACTGGCCAGGACGTGACAGTCTGGCGATATTGTGCCTCTGGGTTTAGAAATGTCTGGTGGGTATTAGCACCAACAGAGAAGGTTTGAATCCTAAGCAACCTGCCAACACATTGTTTGAAGTACAATAGACCAACATAGCTACCGTAGTAGGGGAAATCTGTGTGCTGGAAAACCTTGGTAGAGCATGGGTGTAGAAGGCATTGTGGTGCTCATGTGAATTTCCTTTCTTTGACATTACGCTCACAATGCAAATAGTCTGGGAAGCCATTTGATTACATGTTCAGGAGTCTTAAAGCTTGGGGTAAACAACTGTTGAGTAGCCTTTTTTTGTCCTAGACTTGGCACTCCCGTACTGCTTGCATTGCGATAATAGAGAGAACAGTCTATGGCTGGGGTCTTTGACAATATTTAGGGCCTTCCTCTGACACCGCCTGGTGTAGAGGTCCTGGATGGCAGGCAGCTTAGCCCCAGTGATGTACTGGGCCATACACACTACCCTTTGTAGTGCCTTGCGGTCAGAGGCCGAGCAATTGCCATACAAGGCAGTGATGCAACCAGCCAGGATGCTCTCGATGTTGCAACTGTAGAACCTTTTGAGCATCTCAGGACCCATGCCAAATCTTTTTAGTTTCCTGAGGGGGAATAAGTTTTGTCGTGCCCTTTTCACGACTGTCTTGGTGTGTTTGGACAATTCTAGTTTGTTGTTTATGTGGACACCAAGGAACTTGAAGCTCTCAACCTGCTCCACTACATCCCCGTCGATGAGAATGGGGGCGTGCTTGGTCCTCCTTTTCCTGTAGTCCACAATCATCTCCTTAGTCTTGGTTACGTTGAGGGATAGGTTGTTATTCTGGCACCACCCGGCCAGGTCTCTGACCTCCTCCTTATTGGCTGCCTCGTTGTTGTTGATGATCAGGCCTACCACTGTTGTGTGGTCTGCAAACTTGATGATGGATTTGGAGTCGTGCCTGGCCATGCAGTCGTGGGTGAACAGGGAGTACAGGAGGGGACTGAGCACGCACCCCTGGGTAGCTCCAGTGTTGAGGATCAGCGTGGCGGATGTGTTGCTACCTACCCTTACCACCTGGGGGCGGCCCGTCAGGAAGTCCAGGATCCAGTTGCAGAGGAAGGTGTTTAGTCCCAGGATCCTTAGCTTAGTGATGAGCTTTGAGGGTACTATGGTGTTGAACGCTGAGCTGTAGTCAATGAACAGCATTCTCACATAGGTGTTTCTTTTGTCCAGGTGTGAAAGGGCAGTGTGGAGTGCAATAGAGATTGCATCATCTGTGGATCTGTTTGAGCGGTATGCAAATTGGAGTGGGTCTAGGGATTCTGGGATAATGGTGTTGATGTGAGCCATTACCAACCTTTCAAAGCACTTCATGGCTACAGATGTAAGTGCTACGGGTCTGTAGTAATTTAGGCAGGTTACCTTATAGTGATCTATGATGGTCTGCTTAAAACATGTTGGTACTACACACTCGGACAGGGAGAGGTAGATAATGTCAGAGAAGACACTTGCCATTTGGTCAGCCCTTGCTCGCAGTACACGTCCTGGTAATCCATCTGGCCCTGCGGCCTTGTGAATTTTGACCTGTTTAACCTCTCTGGGAAATGTAGGACGCTAGCATCCCACCTGCGGGACACACTCAGTGAAATAGCAGGGCGCCAAATTCAAAACAACAAAAATCTCATAATTCAAATTTCTCAAACATACAACTATTTTACATAATTTCAGTGTTGCGTGTCTCGAAGCGAGCTGTGACGACCCTCCCGCTCTGTCTGCCGTATTCTCTCTGTTCTTGTTTCCTTATTAGGATGCCGGTGGGCGGAGTTGGAAGGGTCGTCAGCAAAATGGGAAGCACCTGGGCTCGGGTGTGTCCCAGGATAAATAGACCTCTTCCACAGTCATTGGGGAGACTCTCTCCATGCAGACACCTTGTTGTTTTTGGTTGTGCTAGTTGTGGCATCTAATAAATATATATTTTTGATACTCCTTGTCTCCACGTTGTCTCCCTTTTGTTGCGAACTCTGAGCTGGTTCGTAACAGAGCATAGAAGTGGTTTAGCTCATCTGGTAGTCTCGTGTCACTGGGCAGCTCGCGGCTGTGCTTCCCTTTGTAGTCTGTAATAGTTTGCAAGCCCTGCCACATTAGACAAGCATCAGAGCCGGTGTAGTATAATTCAATCTTAGCCCTGTATTGACACTTTGCCTGTTTGATGGTTCGTCACCGGGCATAGCAGGATTTCTTTTAAGCTTCCGGGTTAGAGTCCCGCACCTTGAAAGCGGCAGCTCTACCCTTTAGCTCAGTGCGAATGTTGCCTGTAATCCATGGCTTCTGGTTGGAGTATGTACGTACAGTCACTGTGGGAACGACGTCCTCGATGCACTTATTGATGAAGCCAGTGACTGATGTGGTGTACTCCTCAATGCCATCGGAAGAATCCCGGAACACGTTCCAGCCTGTGATGGCAAAACAGTCCTGTAGTTTAGCATCTGCTTCATCTGACCACTTTTTTCATAGACCGAGTCACTGGTGCTTCCTGCTATAATTTTTGCTTGTAAGCAGAAATCAGTAGGATAGAGTTGTGGTCAGATTTACCAAATGGAGGGCAACAGAGAGCTTTGTACGCGTCTCTGTGTGTGGAGTTAAGGTGATCTAGAATTTTTGCAAAAGTAAAAGTTGTCAAAATATACATTTTATAAATACAGATACACAAACTACTTAAGTAGTACTTTAAAGTATTTTTACTTCAGTAATTTACACTACTGGACTTAAAAGGAACATTGTTTCACATGAGAACCTGATGTAACAATATTGAAACTGTAATGACACCTAGTGGACACCAAGATAAACTACACAACACACACAAACACAATAACCTTAAAACAGATGCTTTATATATTATTTTTTTATTAGCTAAACATGTCCAATCAAGGAGACATTTCAAAAGTCGGAATGTAAAGCACAAACGCCTGGAAAGTTCTTCAAAAGCAGCTGTAGTGAGTGAAGTATATTGAGGTTACCTGAAATAAGTCAACAACATCTTCAACACAGACATATGTTACCTGCTATATTTGGGCAACAGGATTAACACAGAGAGAACTTGGCAAAATACATTGTATGTTTCTGTAGTACGAGTAGGCTGTTGTGTACAAGCCTCCTAGCTAATAAAATATTGGAGCTGGCTGTCATTTAGTTACTTTTTAACCAAAGCAATAGAGTTCACCGGCAAATGCAGACACACCAGAAATAATAACTAAACCAATGAACAAGAATTGCTTGTAGGCGACCAGAATGAGGACACATTTTTCTAAATAAATGTCAGTGAAAAACGTAATTAAACAGCCCACTCCCTGCCCGGTATCTTATTCTGCTGCTATACAACTTTGTATGGGTTGTTTGTTGGCAACTTTGTTATTTACAAAGCCTGTTCAACCTCTTTTGTATCATCTGAGATCCCCAAAGATTGGAAAGCTGCCGTGGTCATCCCTCTCTTCAAAGGGGGAGACACTCTAGACCCAAACTGTCATAGACCTATATCCATCCTGCCCAGCCTTTATAAAATCTTTAAAAGCCAAGTTAACCTGTCTATGATAGGGGGCAGTATTTTCACGGCCAGATGAAAAACGTACCCAAATTAAACGGCCTACTTCTTGTGCCCAGAGTCAAATACTTGCATATTATTATTATTAGATTTGGATAGAAAACACTCTAAAGTTTATAAAACTGTTTGAATGGTGTCTGTGAGTATAACATAACTCATATAGCAGGCAGAAAAACTGAGAAGATGACAACCAGGAAGTGAACTGTCATCCAATTCCTTGGCCTTGTTTTACTTCTCTATTGAATTTACACCATCAAAGCTGTCACGTTACACTTAACAATGCTTCTATTGGCTATCTAAAGGCGGCAGAAAGTGGATTGAAGGTTCTGCCATCTCTGGGCAGTTCACAGGAGCTCTCTTTGTGAGTGGTCAGCCTAGTGGCTCAGAGACAGGAGAGGCGCGCGCACTGAGGACTCCATGATTTTCTTCACCTGTTTGAATAAATACAAGATTATCCGGTTGGAATATTATCGCTATTTTACGAGGAAAATCGCATAAAAATGTATTTTAAACAGCGTTTGACATGCTTCTAAGTACGGTAAAGGAACATTTTGAAATTTTTTGTCACAATATGCGTCCGTGCGTCACCCTTCGGATAGTGACTTGAACCCACGAACAAAACGGAGCTATTTGAATATAACTATGGATTATTTGGGACCAAAACAACATTTGTTGTTGAAGTAGAAGTCCTGGGAGTGCATTCTGACGAAGAACAGCAAAGGTAATCCAATTTTTCTTAGAGTACTTCTGAGTTTAGTGAGCTCCAACTTGGTGGGTGTCAAATTAGCTAGCCTGTGATGGCCGGGCTATCTACTCAAAATATTGCAAAATGTGCTTTTGCCTCAATCCGGTTTCTGAAGGCTTTAGAGAGCCAATGAAAGCCTTAGAAAGTGTTACGTAACAGCCTATGTAACAGTGTAGGTTCCGTCCCTCTCTTCGCCCCAACCTGGGCTCGAACCAGGGACCCTCTGCACACATCAACAACTGACACCCACGAAGCATCGTTACCCATCGCGCCACAAAAGCTGCGGCCCTTGCAACGCAAGGGGAAACCCTACTTCAAGTCTCAGAGCGAGTGACGTCACCGATTGAAACGCTATTAGCGCGCACCACCGCTAACTAACTAGCCATTTTACATTGGTTACACTTAGATGGTGTAAATTCGATAGAGAGCCAAAAGAAGGACAACAAATTGGCTGACAGGCCACTTCCTGGTTGACATCTTCTCAGGTTTTTGCCTACCATATGAGTTCTGTTATACTCACAGACACCATTCAAACAGTTTTAGAAACTTTAGAGTGTTTTCTATCCAAATCTACTAATTATATGCATATTCTAGTTTCTGGGCAAGAGTAGTGACCGGATTAAAACGGGCATGTTTTTTTTCACCCGGCCTTGAAAATACTGCCCCTATCCACAACAGGCTAGGTAAAGCCCCGCCTTATCTCAGGTCACTGGTCACCATAGCAACACCCACCCGTAGCAGGGGCTCCAGCAGGTATATTTCACTGGTCATCCCCAAAGCCAACACTTCCTTTGGTCGACTTTCCTTCCATTCTCTGCTGCCAATGACTAGAACGAATTACAAAAATCACTGAAGCTGGAGTCTTATGTCTCCCTCTCTAACTTTAAGCGTCAGCTGTCAGAGCAGCTTACCGATCACTGTACCTTGCTCCTTTGCACCCCAGTATCTCTACTTGTACATCATCATCTGCACATCTATCACTCCAGTGTTAATGCTAAATTGTAATTATTTTGACTCTATGGCCTATTTATTGCATTACCTCTTTCATTAAAGCGAAGACTGTTATTTTATCAAATCAATGAATTATTCTTTATGTCACGTTAGTCTCATTCCAAACGTCATAAATTGTTGGTTATCTGTACGAACCCAGTCTTCACTATGAAACATCCATACATCAATTGCCTTAATCATTTATTTACTAACTAGCTAAATAATCACAGAAATGCACAAACAAACACAGTAGATATGGTTACAATGAACCACAACTAGTTGCCAATGCTATACTTCAATCAAGTGATCTGGATACACTTATTGTGACGGTGGAGTTTGTAGTATTTATATCCACAGTGATTAATTGAAAAGATGATTTAACATTTCGTTACTGATAGTTTGTATGGATTATTTTTTAAATCCTTATTACCCAGCTGTACAGTAGGTGGCAGAATGCACATATCATTGTTGCGTTGTAGGTCAAAACATTTGTCTCTGTCTGGGCTGGAGGAGAGGGAAGATTCACACAGGTGAAAAAGATGGCGGAAGCGGATGATGAGGTCTGAATCTAATGGCGGTAAAATCAAGGAGAAGTGGAGTCCAAAACAAAGGAAAAAGGAGCAAAGTAGAGAAGACAGAGAAGAGAATGTTACTTCGTATCTTGTAGGAGTACGGTTTGTAAATGAGGAGCAGCTGAACCAATTACCAATCTGGAGGAATCCATTTGAGGTATCCAAACTGGTGGAGAGAGTTCTGGGTAGAGTGAGGATCACTGGAGGCTGACTTGTTTAGATTTTTTGTGCATCTGAGGAACAGAAGAAACGTGTGTAGCGTCTCACCAGTTTGAAGTGTCGTGTGTGTTTCTTAGGAAAAGGGCACCTCTCAAGGGGGTAATATCTGGAGTCTAGTGGGAAGTCGATGTTGAAGAGATGAAAAATATTCCTGGAGTGATTGATGCACGTCGGATGAATCACATGGTGAATGAAGAAAAAGTGTAGAGTTTATCTGTTCTTTTGATATGGAGTCTCTCAAGTGCAGTTGGGGTATATTAACTACAGAGGCAGAGCATTTATCCCAAGACCAACGCAGTGGGATCATTGTATAGCTTTTGGTCATGTATCAAGTGTTTGCAGAAGGGAGAAGCCGAGATGTCCAAGTTGTGGAAAAGGTCATATCATGTGTTATAAAAGTGATGAACATGTGACATGTTGTAATTGTGGTGGGAACCATGAAGCCACATCTTCCTAATGCCCCACAAGGGGGAAACAGAATGAGGTGGCCAAAGCCAGGGCTGTCCAGAGCATTTCAGCAGCTGGGAAAAGGGTAGAGGGGTTGAATGGTGCATCAGAAGAGCCCATGGTACTGGATAGGACTACACTGCAGGATGCAGACATTTTAAAGGTTAAGAAGGTGGACTGTGGTTTTTATGACTATGGTGATTAATGGCACTGCCAAGGTGGAGAGAAGGTCCAGGAAAATTGAAATCCTTGTGGATGTGGTGGAGCAGTTTCTGGGACTGAAAGATTTCTCAGCGAAGGAGTTACATGGAATATTGGCACAAGCCATTCCACCCTCTCAGGCCCTAGAGCCGTACCACCCTCTCAGGCCCTAGAGCCGTACCACCCTCTCAGGCCCTAGAGCCGTCCCACCCTCTCAGGCCCTAGAGCCGTCCCACCCTCTCAGGCCCCCGAGATACGTACCACCCTCTCAGGCCCTAGAGCCGTACCACCCTCTCAGGCCCTAGAGCCGTACCACCCTCTCAGGCCCTAGAGCCGGACCACCCTCTCAGGCCCTAGAGCCGTACCACCCTCTCAGGCCCTAGAGCCTGAAAAGAGAGATATGGAGAACTAAAAGAAGGAAGAAGTGGGAGTTTGTTTGTTTTGGCAGTGTGCTATTTTATTAGGATGGATTAAGTTAGTTTCATTATTACGTATGGATTTTACATGTGGGGTTTCAAACCGTCAATTTGGTGGCGACAATACACATTGGGGACATGAGCAGAACTCTGGAAGGGGAAAATGGAGTCCCTAGAGAAAGCAAGTCCAAGATGTGTGTCATGGATGGAGCAGCAGTATTAACATAAGGAGACGTGAACGTGGAAAACGGAGAAGATGAGGAGGGAAAAGAGAGGGACAAGAGGTCTAAGAGAGGGAGGGAAGAAGAGGGGGAGCTTGAGTTGGATAAAAATGGTGGAAAAAAGGGAGATGGTTTGTTAAAGAAGAATGGTAGGAAGTGTAAGCAGAGGGAGCTGAAGACAGGAGGAGAAATGGAAGTGAATGAGGGTGAAGTATCGGAGGTGGTCGGTGTAGTAAAGTTATCAGAGACCGAGGTATGACCGAGGATCAGGAAAAAGATGAGTCTGTGACAGTAGGAGTGAAGTTTATGGCAAAAGTGGACTCTTGCCTTTTGGCTGATCCATTTGTGGTTTCACGGTGGGTGAAAACAGAGTTTGGTCATGTGGAGTCGGTGAGGGTAACCAGAAGTGGTCTAGTGATAATTGTTTGTGTTTCTGTTGGGCAGAGGAAGAATGCGCTCAAAGTAAAATGAATGGGGGCAAGAAATGTGAATTGTTTCTTCCTCAAGAAAAGGGCACCAATGAAAGGAGTGATAACTGGGGTAGCAGTAAATAGAAAAGTTGACCAGCTGAGGGGAAAGAGGCCCGGTGTATGTGATGCTCGTCGTTTGATGCGACGCAGACAGGGTGGGGAGAGTGGGGAAACAGAAGAGCCATTGTCTGTTATTTTGAGTTTTGATGTTGAGTCTCTGCCTGACAAGGTGAAGTTAGGATATATAAGTTATACTGTATGAGCGTATGTTCTGAATACATTACGATGTTACAGGTGTCCAGCTGATGGGCAGGTGGCAGCAGTGTGTAGGAGGGAGGGTCCAAGGTGTGAGAAATGTGCAGAAGGGCACGAGACAAAGGAATGTGTAGCATCGGGGAAAGTAGTGGAATGTGTTAATTGTAGGGGTGCCCATGGAGCTGGGGATCAGAAATGTCCCGTGAGAGAAAGGCAGGTTTAGGTTTCAAGGGTTATAGTAGCGCAGAAGTTGTCATATGTTGAGGCAGTGGAGAAAGTAGAGGAAGATGGGTTAAGGGGGAGGAGTGGTGAGAGTAGTGGAGATATACCAGTATAGAGGGATAGGGCAAAATGTGAACTACGTTTCAGTAAGATTGGATTTTTTGCATTTATAGCAATGGTTATCAACTGTACAGCAGGGAAGGATCTGAAGTCTCAGGAAATAGAGGTTGTGGTGGCAGCTGCAGAGAGGTATTTGGGTGTGTAGGAGACTTGACAATAGAAAGAGTAACATGGTGTGTTAAGTGGTGATGTCCCATCCTTTCAGGGTGATGGCATGAGGTAGGAATGAATACATTTAATTAGTGGAGTAGGGGGGTGTTAATTTTATTTTATATAATTTTGAAATGAGTGAGTATAGTGTTAGATGGTAGGGTATTTATTCAGTACATCTTTTTCTTTTTCAAGTAAAGTATAAGGGAGTTGTACTCCAGGCTAGTAGGTGGCGGTAATGCAACAAATTGGATGCCAACCGCCGTTAAACCTCAGAAGAAGAAGATTGTTGGGAACGTCATTAGACGGAAGAGGAAGAACGTCATTATACTGAAGCGGAAGGAAAGTGTGTTTGAAACTACAATCGCTAGTAGCAACCGGCATCAAACGTAACATTGCTTGTCAAATGGATATAATTTCTCGTTATGGTTTGTAGTTATGCTGACTTTGCTTCTGCTGTCATTCTACAACATCCGAAGGTGGGTTGCTCACACCATCGCTTAGCTAGCTTCAGAAAGCTCAGCTACCTAGCTAGCTAAGTTAGCTAGTAAACAAAATGTAAGCTGGCTAGCAAAGATACATCCTGAAGTGATATAACGTTGTTAGCAATACGATGTGAAGTTATATGGTGTTATTCTCAACTTGCTATCATCTTAGATCATCCAGATGCAGGTTTATGTAGCTAACGTTAACTAGTTAACTGGGTCAGCATGTCATTACGTTAACTAGTTAACTGGGTCAGCATGTCATTACGTTAACTAGTAATGTTGACATTATGGTCAACTGTGGCTCCCGAGTGGTGCAGCGGTCTAAGGCACTGCATTTCAGTGCGTCACTACAGACCCTGGTTCGATTCCAGGCTGTATCACATCTGGCCGTGTTTAGGAGTCCCATAGGGTGGCCAGCTGGCTCTGCAGACCCTGTTCTACTTCAGTAGCCAGCTAGCTCTGCAGACCCTGTTCTACTTCAGTAGCCAGCTAGCTCTGCAGACCCTGTTCTACTTCAGTAGCCAGCTAGCTCTGCAGACCCTGTTCTACTTCAGTAGCCAGCTAGCTCTGCAGACCCTGTTCTACTTCAGTAGCCAGCTAGCTCTGCAGACCCTGTTCTACTTCAGTAGCCAGCTAGCTCTGCAGACCTACTTCTACTTCTAGGAAACCTGCTGTTAATTGCATGTTGTTCAGAACGTGAAATAAAGTGTATCAGTGTCCTCATTGCACATCTGTTATTTGATGGGGGGGTGAAATAGGTGGTGACATGACAGTGTGTTATCAGAGGACTGAGACCAGATGGGGGGGGGGGGGGGGGGGGGGGTGTAATATGTGGTGACATGACAGTGTGTTATCAGAGGCCTGAGACCAGATGGGGGGTGTAATAGGTGGTGACATGACAGTGTGTTATCAGAGGACTGAGACCAGATGGGGGGTGAAATAGGTGGTGACATGACAGTGTGTTATCAGAGGACTGAGACCAGATGGGGGGTGTAATAGGTGGTGACATGAGGGGGGGTATAATTTGTGGAACGTTCCAACAGGAATCCGTTCCAAAAACTTTGTAAATATCCAGGTTGCCAACAAACAACGCAAACAAATTTGTATAACGGTAGAATGAGATAGGGCGTGAACAATGTAATAATGTTTTTCACTCACCATGTTTATTCTGAAAAATGTCTCTCTTCGTTCTGGTCGCCTCCACCATTCCTCGTTCGTTGGTTTAGTTATTATTTCCGGTGTTCCTGTATTCGCCAGGTGAACTCTGTTGCGCCTCAATTAGGGAATCGCTATGGTTGAAATGTAACTAATGACTGCCAGCCCCAGTATTTTATTAGCTAGGTGGCTTGGACACAATTGTTACCGATGATACTGTATACACCAGCCTACTCGTACTACAGAAACATACAATGTATTTTGCCAAGTTCTCTCTGTGTTAATCCTGTTTCCCAAATGTATCAGCTAACTTGTGTCTGTGTCGATGTTGTTTAGTTCAACTTGCCTAGTTAAATAAAGATTAAATAAATTAGAACATATAAAATATATGCTTTGACCTATTCCAGGTAACCTAAAGATGCTTGATTCACTACAGCTGCTTTTGAAGAACTTTCCAGTCGTTTTTGCTTTACATACCGACTCTACATTCCGGCTCTACATTCCGACTTTACATTCCGACTCTACATTCCGACTTTACATTCCGACTCTACATTCCGACTTTTGAACGTGTGTTTATTGGACATATATATTAGTGTCTAATAAAACAGAGCAACGTATGTAAAGCATCCCATCTGTTTTAAGGTTATAGTTTGTGGGATGTAGTTCCTCTTGATGTCCACTAGGTGTCAGCACAGTTTCAATAATGTCACACCAGGTTACTACATGTTTTCATGTTGTGAATACTACATGTGTAGACCTTACAGTGAAATGCTGACTTACAAGCCTTTAACCAACAATTTAGTTTTAATAAAAATATGTGTTAAGTAAAAAATAAGAAATAAAAGTAACAAATAATTAAAGAGCAGCAGTGAAATCAAAATAGCGAGGCTCTATACATGGGGTACCGGTTAGTCGAGGTAATTGAGGTGTTCCTTTCAAGTCCAGTGGTGTAAATTACTATTAATAGTATAATTAGTACTTAGTATATAATATTAGTATTAATATTAGTATTAATTACTATTATTATTATTACAAAAATGTATTTAAACTACTCCACTACATTCCGTTTATATATCTGGTTATTTTGTATCTGTACTTTTACTCTTTCTGTTTCTTTACAACTTTACATTTTACTTCACTACATTTCTAAATAAAATAATATATTTTTTACTCCATACAGTTTCCCTGGCACACAAATGTACTTGTTTCATTTCGAATGCTGAGCCGGACAGGAAAATGGTCCAATTCACACACTGATCAAGAGAACATCCCTGGTCGTCCCTACTGCCTCTGATCTGGAGGACTCACTAAACAGAGAGCATCCCTGGTCATCCCTACTGCCTCTGATCTGGAGGACTCACTAAACAGAGAACATCCCTGGTCATCCCTACTGCCTCTGATCTGGTGGACTCACTAAACAGAGAACATCCCTGGTCATCCCTACTGCCTCTGATCTGGAGGACTCACTAAACAGAGAACATCCCTGGTCATCCCTACTGCCTCTGATCTGGTGGACTCACTAAACAGAGAACATCCCTGGTCATCCCTACTGCCTCTGATCTGGAGGACTCACTAAACAGAGAACACCCTGGTCATCCCTACTGCCTCTGATCTAGCGGACTCACTAAACAGACAACATCCCTGGTCATCCCTACTGCCTCTGATCTAGCGGACTCACTAAACAGACAACATCCCTGGTCATCCCTACTGCCTCTGATCTAGCGGACTCACTAAACAGACAACATCGCTGGTCATCCCTACTGCCTCTGATCTGGAGGACTCACTAAACAGAGAACATCCCTGGTCATCCCTACTGCCTCTGATCTGGAGGACTCACTAAACAGAGAACATCCCTGGTCATCCCTACTGCCTCTGATCTGGAGGACTCACTAAACAGAGAACATCCCTGGTCATCCCTACTGCCTCTGATCTGGAGGACTCACTAAACAGAGAACATCCCTGGTCATCCCTACTGCCTCTGATCTGGAGGACTCACTAAACAGAGAACATCCCTGGTCATCCCTACTGCCTCTGATCTGGAGGACTCACTAAACAGAGAACATCCCTGGTCATCCCTACTGCCTCTGATCTGGAGGACTCACTAAACAGAGAACATCCCTGGTCATCCCTACTGCCTCTGATCTGGAGGACTCACTAAACAGAGAACATCCCTGGTCGTCCCTACTGCCTCTGATCTGGAGGACTCACTAAACACATGCTTCATTTGTAAATGATGTCTGATTGTTGGAGTTTTCCCCTGGTTATTTCTATAATAAAATAACAAGAGAATCGTGCTGTCTGGTTTGCTTAATATATGGAAGGTCAAATCATTTATACTTTTACCACTGATACTTAAGTATATTTTAGCAATGACGTTTACTTAGTATTTTACTGGGTGACTCACTTTTACTTGAGTCATTTTCTATTAACATCATCTTCTTATTGTACCTTTTTCCCTTCATTTGCCTACTACTGTCTATAAGCTGTCATAACATGTGGGTTTTTTCATGGGGACCAGGTATCGGAACGCCTTTGAAGGGTCTACAAAGCCCCCAGGTAAAAGTTGGCTTTTGCAGACAAGGATTGTATTGTTACTCCACGACATAATATGTTATCACAACTCTATTAAAAGGACATTCTACACAAGGTGTCACTTCATTCCTTCTATTTGATGGGAACTCCTGTTTAGGAATGGGGAACGAGTGCTCTCTCTTGGGGGAAAAACATGTTTATACCTATGCAGTACCTTTAGCAATAATAATAATAATAAACCTCTACTTTAGTAAAGAAAACAATTATGACAGGTGTGTTGTAATAAAAATGAGTGGTGTCCACTGACTAAATGCAGTCTTTCTGGAAAACCCAGATATTCACAAAGTGTTTGATGAATGACACGTTGTTTCTTCATGCAAAATAGATTTGGCCTTTAAAATTCAATTAAGCTGCTTTATTTTCAGGGTTTAGTGAGGGTGGGTCATTTTTTTACCCTTGGGACAATGGGAGTAAACAGATTGTTAAGACTACACAAGGGTTAAGTCAAGTATTTACAAGGTGTCTAGTCATTTCTGGTCGTTAATGTCTAATTGACCACACTTTAGTGCAAGTTGAAGTGTTGTCAGTGCTACACAGGTGTCTGTAGTCTAGGTGCTCGTTATAAGTGCTTGAAATCATAGATTGCCGTGTTCCAGAGCATCAAGACTGTGATCGAAGGGTGAATTGTGACTGAATTACTGAGCTACAAATAATATGAAGTAGTTATTTATAAGTCAAGGTTACTCTAAATCGCTCTCGACTCGCCTTGAAAGTCATCTGCAATGTGGAACCTCCAACAATTCATTGACACAGTTGTGACTGGTGAGGTTTATTTGTTATAGCATCACATTTTACACAAGACATGCCAAAATTCATATAAAGATCATTTTAACATACACATGCCATTGTCATGTCTCATTGTGCCTCCTCCAGACTCCTTCATAGCCGTCGGCCAGCTCTTTCACATCAACCATCTAATTGAGGTGAAAGGACGTGACCCTCCAATCTAAAATGTAAAACTTCACATTTCAAAAGTAGTGTAATGAAAACATTTCACCTAATTATATTTCAGTGTCATGTCCCTTAAATTACATTTCTTGAATTTGAAAATTCTGTGGTAAAGGAGGTTATTGGGGGGCCTTGAGGCACAAGAGGAATTGAAATAGGATTGTTATAATGCTATAATGTTATAATGCTATAATGTTATAATGCTGTAATGCTATAATGTTATAATGTTATAACGCTATAATGCTATAATGTTGTAATGCTATAATGCTAAGTCCATTCCTGTGTTTGAATTGATATTAGATGACCCACTGTTGACAAAGTGTTTGAAGAAGGGTTGTTGCAGTCAGTCAGTCATCCATGTTATATGAAACGATAGGGTGGTGACCACCGTAGGGGTCATCCATGCTATATGAAACGATAGGGTGGTGACCACCATAGGGGTCATCCATGCTATATGAAACGATAGGGTGGTGACCACCGTAGGGGTCATCCATGCTATATGAAACGATAGGGTGGTGACCACCGTAGGGGTCATCCATGCTATATGAAACGATAGGGTGGTGACCACCGTAGGGGTCATCCATGCTATATGAAACGATAGGGTGGTGACCACCGTAGGGGTCATCCATGCTATATGAAACGATAGGGTGGTGACCACCGTAGGGGTCGTCCATGCTATATGAAACGATAGGGTGGTGACCACCGTAGGGGTCGTCCATGCTATATGAAACGATAGGGTGGTGACCACCGTAGGGGTCGTCCATGCTATATGAAACGATAGGGTGGTGACCACCGTAGGGGTCGTCCATGCTATATGAAACGATAGGGTGGTGACCACCGTAGGGGTCGTCCATGCTATATGAAACGATAGGGTGGTGACCACCGTAGGGGTCGTCCATGCTATATGAAACGATAGGGTGGTGACCACCGTAGGGGTCGTCCATGCTATATGAAACGATAGGGTGGTGACCACCGTAGGGGTCATTCATGCTATATGAAACGATAGGGTGGTGACCACCGTAGGGGTCATCCATGCTATATGAAACGATAGGGTGGTGACCACCGTAGGGGTCATCCATGCTATATGAAACGATAGGGTGGTGACCACCGTAGGGGTCATCCATGCTATATGAAACGATAGGGTGGTGACCACCGTAGGGGTCATCCATGCTATATGAAACGATAGGGTGGTGACCACCGTAGGGGTCATCCATGCTATATGAAACGATAGGGTGGTGACCACCGTAGGGGTCGTCCATGCTATATGAAACGATAGGGTGGTGACCACCGTAGGGGTCGTCCATGCTATATGAAACGATAGGGTGGTGACCACCGTAGGGGTCGTCCATGCTATATGAAACGATAGGGTGGTGACCACCGTAGGGGTCGTCCATGCTATATGAAACGATAGGGTGGTGACCACCGTAGGGGTCGTCCATGCTATATGAAACGATAGGGTGGTGACCACCGTAGGGGTCGTCCATGCTATATGAAACGATAGGGTGGTGACCACCGTAGGGGTCGTCCATGCTATATGAAACGATAGGGTGGTGACCACCGTAGGGGTCATCCATGCTATATGAAATGATAGGGTGATGAACACCGTAGGGGTCATCCATGCTCTATGAAACGATAGGGTGGTGACCACCGTAGGGGTCATCCATGCTATATGAAACGATAGGGTGGTGACCACCGTAGGGGTCATCCATGCTATATGAAACGATAGGGTGGTGACCACCGTAGGGGTCATCCATGCTATATGAAACGATAGGGTGGTGACCACCATAGGGGTCATCAGGAATTTAGAATGATCAAAGGGTCAACGGTCCAATTCCTGATCTTTAGGCCCAGAATGGCACTAGTAACACATGCAGGTGAAATACCCTGTAATTGACCAGAATGACTGATTGCGTTATCAGACAGACAAGCATGGATGCAATACCCTAATAATGTTTTGCCTTTACAGTTATGGAAATATACAGAAATGTTGAAGTGTGTTTTCTGCAGCACCAATTAGGACCGTCCTCATATGATGTAAATTTCCACATTCTGGATGACATCCTGACAGACTTTGTTGGTATTTCACTGTTTGATCTAGCATGTGACTGTTTTTCCCCCAGCACTTGTCCCATGTTGGCTGGCCTACTATGCAGTTAAATGGAAAGGTTTTTCCCCAGCACTTGTCCCATGTTGGCTGGCCCACTATGCAGTTAAATGGAAAGGTTTTTCCCCAGCACTTGTCCCATGTTGGCTGGCCTACTATGCAGTTAAATGGAAAGGTTTTTCCCCAGCACTTGTCCCATGTTGGCTGGCCCACTATGCAGTTAAATGGAAAGGTTTTTCCCCAGCACTTGTCCCATGTTGGCTGGCCTACTATGCAGTTAAATGGAAAGGTTTTTCCCCAGCACTTGTCCCATGTTGGCTGGCCCACTATGCAGTTAAATGGAAAGGTTTCTCCCCAGCACTTGTCCCATGTTGGCTGGCCCACTATGCAGTTAAATGGAAAGGTTTCTCCCCAGCACTTGTCCCATGTTGGCTGGCCTACTATGCAGTTAAATGGAAAGGTTTCTCCCCAGCACTTGTCCTATGTTGGCTGGCCTACTATGCAGTTAAATGGAAAGGTTTCTCCCCAGCGCTTGTCCCATGTTGGCTGGCCCACTATGCAGTTAAATGGAAAGGTTTTTCCCCAGCACTTGTCCCATGTTGGCTGGCCCACTATGCAGTTAAATGGAAAGGTTTTTCCCCAGCACTTGTCCCATGTTGGCTGGCCTACTATGCAGTTAAATGTAAAGGTTTTTCCCCAGCACTTGTCCCATGTTGGCTGGCCTACTATGCAGTTAAATGGAAAGGTTTTTCCCCCAGTACTTGTCTCATGTTGGCTGGTCTACTATGCAGTTAAATGGAAAGGTTCTGTAAATATTTGTACATAATTTGGTCGGATGTCTGTGTAACTAACGATGATCATGATTTCAATTCAGTTTAATGACATCACTCACTTCTCCTGAAGGACGCACATAATACTATTCACTATTCACCATAAATGTATAAGCATTAGATTGGTGTATGCATTAGTATATATGGTATATATGTTATATATTAGTATATATATATATGCATTAGTATATATGTTATATAGTATATATGTTATATATTAGTGTATATATATATATGCATTAGTATATATGTTTTATAGTATATATGTTATATATTAGTATATATATAAATGCATTAGTATATATGTTAAATAATATATATGTTATATATTAGTATATATATATATACATATGCATTAGTGTATATATATTAGTATATATGTTATATAGTGTGTGTGTATATATATATATATTTTATATAGATTGGCGTATGCATTAGTGTATGTGTATATATATATATATATATATATATATATATATATATATATATATATATATATATATATGCATGGCCTAAAATGAGTTTGCACCATATTTCCTCTACATGCTGAGAATTGAATGGGTGACTTCACTTTGGGAGAACTGAGATGTTTGGTACTAATTACTCCCTCAATGAAGCTGCTTAGACAGGATTGGGCCGTTCAAACCAAGGGCTCCACTACATGGGTTTAACCCTTCTAGTTATTTATAATCAGGGACTTTTAGGGAGGAAGAAAGGAGGGATATATGTAAAGAGCCTCTATTGTCGGCCTGACAACCCAATCCTGTTATTTACATATAATAGACTTTTGACCTCTGACCTGTATACTGTCAGATATCTGACCTCTGACCTGTATACTGTCAGATATCTGGTCCAGTGGAAACACTTGAGCCTCTGACCTGTATACTGTCAGATATCTCGTCCAGTGGAAACACTTGAGCCTCTGACCTGTATACTGTCAGATATCTGGTCCAGTGGAAACACTTGAGCCTCTGACCTGTATACTGTCTGATATCTCGTACAGTGGAAACACTTGAGCCTCTGACCTGTATACTGTCAGATATCTGGTCCAGTGGAAACACTTGAGCCTCTGACCTGTATACTGTCAGATATCTGGTCCAGTGGAAACACTTGAGCCTCTGACCTGTATACTGTCAGATATCTGGTCCAGTGGAAACACTTGAGCCTCTGCGTCATCCGCGTCAGCAATAACTCATCACTCCTACTCCAGGTAAATTCATTAGCATGAAGTTTGATACCCATATGACCCCACTCAACCCCAGAGGCCAAGTCTCAACATTCAATCTAACCTGGGGCCTGATGTATCAACATTCAATCTAACCTGGGGCCTTAAATATCAACATTCAATCTAACCTGGGGCCTTACGTATCAACATTCAATCTAACCTGGGGCCTTACGTATCAACATTCAATCTAACCTGGGGCCTTACGTATCAACATTCAATCTAACCTGGGGCCTGACGTATCAACATTCAATCTAACCTGGGGCCTTACGTATCAACATTCAATCTAACCTGGGGCCTGACGTATCAACATTCAATCTAACCTGGGGCCTTACGTATCAACATTCAATCTAACCTGGGGCCTTACGTATCAACATTCAATCTAACCTGGGGCCTGACGTATCAACATTCAATCTAACCTGGGGCCTTACATATCAAGTGTCTGTGGTGGATGAATTAGTTGGGTAACATAGATAATTAAGATGTCTTATCTGCATAATATGCTTATGTGATATACTTGTTATTAGAATGTTTCCCTTTGGACTCTGGTGTTGGCAGTTGCACTTCTTCCCTCAGCTGGGGCTCAGTCACCTGGGGCTCAGTCACCTGGGGCCTAGAGAGGGGAGAGGTCAGGCTTATCTTTTACATGTCCCTGGTGCTATGCAGAATATCAGAAAGGGAAGAGGACAGGATGGAACATTGTCTTCATATGTGAATGTGTCTTTACCTATTCTTAAACCATGTGAAGGGATGGCGTGATTAATGGGGAACCAGTTACTTGTCTCCACAATGTCTGTGCGCAAGTCACTCCCTCCTTTGGCATTGGGGGAAGGTGTATGGCAGTGTCTGGAACCATTGTATGTCCTCTCTGATGTTGCACTTATCCTGGGATATTGTATGACCTAGAGGCTCACTCCCCTCAGTTAGCTTGTCCAGGAGTGGGGTCAAGAAGGGGTTTTACTTGAGATGGGAGAATCTAGAGTTGACAATATAGATATGCCATTGGATGAGATGGTGTTTTTGTACTATGAAGTACCAGGAATGAGATTAGAACCTCGTCTTAGGGACCAAGCTGAACGATAATTTATAGCGAATGCTATCTGGCTACGGGATACTCCTTTCTCATTATAAAGTCTTCCTTTGTGAACTGTTCCTAATATCTGTGGTTTGTTATGTCGACTAGGGGAGTGAATCTTTGCTATAAAAGATCTCAGTAGCCATTGTATTGTCACTCTCAACGGTTCATTAGAAATAGGGAATTGTTGAAAGTCATTTCTATTGCAAAGCTCTTATTATTAAAGATGTAGTTAAAGTATAACTCTGACTGGTGTGTGAAGTTTGTTTCTCCTCATTTGGTAATGCAGAAATGAACCACCACATGTCTCAGAGTAGAAGTGTTCCTCTCGGATCAGTTTTGCAGTTTACAACAAGAATAAGATTATAGACACATCCTAGATCAGCAATTACTGTGAGATGATTTGTGGATGAAGTCCCAGGTCCCTCTCTGTCCATGTTCTGATGTTCATTTGGATCTTAACATGCCTTTTGGGGGCCCTAACAGATTTTGTTGGGGTGCCCCCCACCTCACTGGCAAAACATTTTACCTCCCTCCTGACGGTGGAGTGAAATAGACATTTATAATACATTTCATGCAGACTCATTTTGCCATGGAGCAGTATTGTAGGGAATTTCCTGCAATTCTACACATTTTGCCAAGACTGATGTTTGTTAACCATATCTGAGTGAGAGTGACTTAACAAAATTGGTATTGGGGCATTATTACCAGAAGTTTAGACAACTGGCTAGACTAACTTACCAATCTAAATGTTTGTAGCTGACATGTGACTCAGTGACTTACACAACTTGTTCTGATATTTATTAAATACATTTTTAAGATTGTGTTTTCTATTGTTAGGTATTACTGCATTGTGGGAGCTACAAGCCTTTTTGAAATCGGACAATGTGTTTAGATTAACGAGAGTCTTATCTTTCAAATGGTGTAAAATAGTCGTATGTTTGAAATATTGAAATGATAGCATTTTTGAGGTTTTGAATTTCGCGCCACGCTCTACCACTGGCTGTTGAATAGAGTGGGACGCTCACATCCCACCTAGCCCAGAGAAGTTAAAATGTAACTAAATGACTGCCAGCTCCAATATTTTATTAGCTAGGAGGCTTGTACACAACAGCCTACTCGTACTACAGAAACACAATGTATTTTGCCAAGTTCTCTCTGTGTTAATCCTGTTGCCCAAATATAGCAGGTAACTTATGTCTGTGTTGAAGATGTTGTTGAGTTCTATTTAATATATACTTTGACCTATTTCAGGTAACCTCAAGATACTTCACTCACTACAGCTGCTTTTGAAGAACTTTCCAGGCGTTTGTGCTTTACATTCCGACTTTACATTCTGACTTTTGAAATGTCTCCTTGATTGGACATATTTAGCTAATAAAAAAAAACAATATATAAAGCATCTGTTTTAAGGTTGTGTTTGTGTGTGTGGTGTAGTTCCTCTTGGTGTCCGCTAGGTGTCATTACAGTTTCAATATTGTCACACCAGGTTTTCATGTGTAACAATGTTCCTTTTAAGTCCAGTGGTGTAAATTACTGAAGTAAAAATACTTTAAAGTACTACTTAAGTTGTTTTTTGGTGTATCTGTATTTATATTTATAAAATGTATATTTTGACAACTTTTACTTTTGCAAAAATACTAGATCACCTTTACTCCACACAGAGACGCGTACAAAGCTCTCCCTCACCCTCCATTTGGTAAATCCGACCACAACTCTATCCTCCTGATTCCTGCTTACAAGCAAAAATTATAGCAGGAAGCACCAGTGACTCTGTCTATAAAAAATGTGGTCAGATGAAGCAGATGCTAAACTACAGGACTGTTTTTCTATCACAGACAGGAACATGTTCCGGGTTTCTTCCGATGGCATTGAGGAGTACACCACATCAGTCACTGGCTTTATCAATAAGTGCATCGAGGACGTCGTCCCCACAGTGACTGTACCTACATACCCCAACCAGAAGCCATGGATTACAGGCAACATTCGCACTGAGCTAAAGGGTAGAGCTGCCGCTTTCAAGGTGCGGGACTCTAACCCAGAAGCTTACAAGAAATCCTGGTGTGCTCTGCGACAAACCATCAAACAGGCAGTGTCAATACAGGGCTAAGATTGAATCATACTACACCTGCTCTGACGCTCGTCTTATGTGGCAGGGCTTGCAAACTATTACAGACTACAAAGGGAAGCACAGCCGAGAGCTGCCCAGTGACACGAGACTACCAGACGAGCTAAACCACTTCTATGCTCGCTTCAAGGCAAGCAACACTGAGGCATGCATGAGAACATCAGCTGTTCCGGAAGACTGTGTTCACGCCGACGTGAGTAAGACCTTTTAAACAGGTCAACATACACATGGCTGCGGGGCCAGACGAATTACCAGGATGTGTGCTCCGGGCATGTGCTGACCAACTGGCAGGTGTCTTCACTGACATTTTCAACATGTCCCTGATTGAGTCTGTTAAACCAACATGTTTCAAGCAGACCACCATAGTCCCTGTGCCCAAGAACACAAAGGCAACCTGCCTAAATCACTACAGACCCGTAGCACTCAGGTCCGAACCCATGAAGTGCTTTGAAAGGTTGGTAATGGCTCACATCAACACCATTATCCCAGAAACCCTAGACCCACTCCAATTTGCATACCGCCCAAACAGATCCACAGATGATGCAATCTCCATTGCACTCCACACTGCCCTTTCCCACCTGGACAAAAGGAACACTTATGTGAGAATGCTATTCATTAACTACAGCTCAGCGTTCAATACCATAGTACCCTCAAAGCTCATCACTAAGCTAAGGATCTTGGGACTAAACACCTTCCTCTGCAACTGGATCCTGGACTAACTGACGGGCCGCCCTCAGGTGGTGAGGGTAGGTAGCAACACATCTGCCACGCTCCAGGCATGACTCCAAATCCATCATTAAGTTTGCAGACGACACAACAGTGGTAGGCCTGATCACCGACAACGACGAGGCAGCCTATAGGGAGGAGGTCAGAGACCTGGCTGGGTGGTGCCAGAATAACAACCTATCCCTCAACGTAACCAAGACTAAGAAGATGATTGTGGACGACAGGAAAAGGAGGACCGAGCACGCCCCCATTCTCATCGACGGGGCTGTAGTGGAGCAGGTTGAGAACTTCAAGTTCTTTGGTGTCCACATCAACAACAAACTAGAATTGTCCAAACACACCAAGACAGTCGTGAAGAGGGCACGACAAAGCCTATTCCCCCTCAGGAAACTAAAAAGATTTGGCATGGGTCCTGAGATCCTCAAAGGGTTCTACAGTTGCAACATCAAGAGCATCCTGACTGGTTGCATCACTGCCTTGTACGGCAATTGCTTGGCCTCTGACCGCAAGGCACTACAAAGGGTAGTGCGTATGGCCCAGAACATCACTGGGGCTAAGCTGCCTGCCATCCAGGACCTCGACACCAAGCGGTGTCAGAGGAAGGCCCTAAAAATTGTCAAAGACCCCAGCCACCACAGTCATAGTGTCACGGATGTCGTCGGCGATGGAGGACCAATACGCAGCAGGTATGTGTATGCTCATTTCGACTTTTTATTAGCTACAAAATGAACGTACAAAAATAACAAAACAGAAATAACGATCGACAAAACAGTCTGGTAAAGCATAAGGCTTACACACAGAACACTCACCCACAAATAACAACCACAAACACACCCTAATATATGGGTATCTCAATCAAAGGCAGATAGACAACACCTGCCTTCAACTGAGAGTCCCAACCCCAATCAACACAACATAGAAACACACTCACCAGACTAGACATAGAAATACATAAACATAGACTATAAACCAAAACCCCGGAAATACTAAATCAAACACCCTTTAACCAAACACACCACCCTGAACCACATAAAAGAAATACCCTCTGTCATGTCCTGACCAAACTACAATACTAATTAACCCTTATACTGGCCAGGACGTGACACATAGACTGTTCTCTCTATTACCGCAATGCAAACAGTACCGGAGTGCCAAGTCTAGGAGAAAAAGGCTTCTCAACAGTTTTTACCCCCAAGCTTTAAGACTCCTGAACATGTAATCAAATGGCTTCCCGGACTATTTGCATTGTGAGCGTAACGTCAAAGAAAGGAAATTCATGTGAGCACCACAATGCCTTCTACACCCATGCTCTACCAAGGTTTTCCAACACACAGATTTCACCTACTACGGTAGCTATGTTGGTTTATTTTACTTCAAACAATGTGTTGGCAGGTTGCTTAGGATTCAAACCTTCTCTGTTGGTGCTAATACCCACCAGACATTTCTAAACCCAGAGGCACAATATCGCCAGACTTCGGGGAATGCTTGTGAAACAGACCAATGAGACCAGGCCGGGGTTTGGGGTTAGAGAAGTCACAAAGAGAAGTGAAACATTCTTCCTTAGTTGTTCATTTTCTAGAAATATAAAGGCACAACCTAGATTAGAGACAATGTCTTCATTAGTGGAACATGTTATTACTCCACTAGATTAGAGCCAATGTCTTCAGTAGTGGAACATGTTATTACTCCACTAGATTAGAGCCAATGTCTTCAGTAGTGGAACATGTTATTACTCCACTAGATTAGAGACAATGTCTTCAGTAGTGGAACATGTTATTACTCCACTAGATTAGAGCCAATGTCTTCAGTAGTGGAACATGTTATTACTCCACTAGATTAGAGACAATGTCTTCAGTAGTGGAACATGTTATTACTCCACTAGATTAGAGACAATGTCTTCAGTAGTGGAACATGTTATTACTCCACTAGATTAGAGCCAATGTCTTCAGTAGTGGAACATGTTATTACTCCACTAGATTAGAGACAATGTATTCAGTAGTGGAACATGTTATTACTCCACTAGATTAGAGCCAATGTCTTCAGTAGTGGAACATGTTTTTACTCCAACCTAGATTAGAGACAATGTCTTCAGTAGTGGAACATGTTATTACTCCAACCTAGATTAGAGACAATGTCTTCAGTAGTGGAACATGTTATTACTCCACTAGATTAGAGCCAATGTCTTCAGTAGTGGAACATGTTATTACTCCACTAGATTAGAGACAATGTCTTCAGTAGTGGAACATGTTATTACTCCAACCTAGATTAGAGACAATGTCTTCAGTAGTGGAACATGTTATTACTCCACTAGATTAGAGACAATGTCTTCAGTAGTGGAGCCTTTACATCATTCATCATGGACACTTCAACTTTCCTTCTATTAGTAGTAATGAAACCTTTACAACTGATACTGTCAGCTGGTTCCAGTCAGTGGTGTCTGTATGGTCTCATGATAAACTAACTCTGTTGATGGAGGTCAAGGCTGCAGCATCTAAAGAGAAGTGCATGATAAACTGACTCTAACTCTGTTGTTGAAACTTCACACCACTCTGTTGCTGATACTGTTGATGGAGGTCAAGGCTGCAGAGTCTAAAGATAAGTGTGTTGGTGTGAAAAGGGAAGGGGAGAGAATATAAGAGAAATGAGAAGTAAAGAGATGGACTGACAGGATGTGGTTATTCACCGCTGCTGAAGAGAGGATCTTTTGTTCGTCTGTGTTGCTGTCTGCATGTCTGCATGTCTGGGTCTGTTTAGTTCTGTGTGTGTGTGTGTGTGTGTGTGTGTGTGTGTGTGTGTGCGGGGTGGAGACAGCCTCTATTTTTACTAATGCTTTCAGTTGTAAGGACATTTGGCTTGGTGACTGGGTATTTTGAGCATCATGTTATATTGTTTAAATGTCAGCCACCAGACCAGAGTATCATGTTATACTGTTTAAATGTCAGCTATTCATGTTGACAAAGAGACTGACTCCAAGGCCATTGAAATTCTGAATCATTTTAGATCTATGGACATTATCCAACATGTTGCTGGGCCCAACCATAACCACAGTCATACTCTGGACCTGGTTATTACCAAGGGGCTTTCTACTGGGCCCACCCATAACCACAGCCATACTCTGGACCTGGTTATTACCAAGGGGCTTTCTACTGGGCCCACCCATAACCACAGCCATACTCTGGACCTGGTTATTACCAAGGGGCTTTCTACTGGGCCCACCCATAACCACAGCCATACTATAGACCTGGTTATTACCAAGGGGCTTTCTACTGACATATCCTCTATTGTTGATGTTGCTTTATCTGATCACCACTGGGGATGTTTACTACCTTCTGGTCCATAGCACAGGGTAATACTGAACGCATTTTTAAGAAATGATATCTTACCTCTGAAGTTGATACAGATTTTATTGAGTTAATGAACAATACTCCACCACCTATTCTGCCTTCCTCTTGTGGTGATTTAGTTGATAACTTTAATAGTAAATGAAGGGCAACCATTGATGCCATAGGTCCAGTAAAGTTGAAAAAGGACACATCCAAACGGTGAGCCCCTTGGATGACTGAGGAAACTAATAAATTAAAGAGAAACTGCAGAAAGACTGAGTGGAATTGAATGAAGTCAAAGTTGCAGGTCCATTTTGATATTCTGAGAGAGCATCATATATAACAAGGCCATTAGAAATGAGAGAGCATCATATATAACAAGGCCATTAGAAATGAGAGAGCATCATATATAACAAGGCCATTAGAAATGAGAGAGCATCATATATAACAAGGCCATTAGAAATGAGAGAGCATCATATATAACAAGGCCATTAGAAATACCAGATGGGCTCATTTTACCAACTTGATCACCAATAATCAGAATAATTAGAGAGTGCTCTTCTCCACCATTGATGGCCTGATAAATCCTATGTGGACTTTCCTTCATCTAAGTTTGATGAGTTTACAGCACATTTCAGGTATTAAACTCAACATTGGACTGGGTATCAGTCAAGACCTGATGAGAAGTTTGATGCTATGTGTACTAGCCTACCACACAAAGACACTCTGGATTTATTTTCCCTGGTTGACACAGACTCAAGAAATTAATATCACAACTTGACCTTCCACCTGCCTTCTCCCTCCTATCCTCACCACCTTCTTCAAAACAGTTTTTAATGGCATATCTGAAGAAGTGCAAGCTATTGTTAATCACTCCCTGTTCACGGGAACTTTCCCCACTGCACTAAAAACTGCTATGGTGGTTCCCCTTCTGAAGAAAGGTAATCTAGATTCTTCAGCTCTTAGAAGTTATCGGCCAATCTCCTCTTAAGGAGATTGGAGATCAGTGGACAAAGGGCTGGACAACGGGCCGCATCCTCAGTTCCAGGTTGGACTACAGACTGAACATGACTCACTCAGTTCCAGGTTGGACTACAGACTGAACATGACTCACTCAGTTCCAGGTTGGACTTCAGACTAATCATGAATCACTCAGTTCCAGGTTGGACTTCAGACTAAACATGACTCACTCAGTTTCAGGTTGGACTTCAGACTAATCATGACTCACTCAGTTTCAGGTTGGATGGTGCTTCAGGTTTCTGTTGTTTGTTTGCCAGACCATTTGCTGTAAATCTTGGAAATAAGAATCTTTGAATCCTTCCAGGTAGTTTTGTCCAAAATCAGGTTGTAGGTTTGGAGTTTTGATTTGGAGTGAATGTTATGTTGTGGAGGGTAGTATCCTGTATATGTCCTTGTGGAAAAATCCAGGTTTATCGAACTCTAAATCTATATTTTTGTAAAAACATGCTGAAAAATGTGTGAGCTCACATGCAGCTGTCTCTCTGTCTCCATCTCTCTCTCTCTCTCTCTCTGTCGCGCTCTTTGTCTCTGTCTCTCTCTCTGTATGTATCTCCCTCTATATCTCTCTCTCTCCTTCTGTATGTATCTACCTCCCTCACTCTCTCTTTCCCCTCTCTCCCCTGTCTCTCTGTATCTATCTATCAATTCAATGGGCTTTATTGGCATGGGAAACATATGTTAACATTGCCAAAGCAAGTGAGGTAGATAATATACAAAAGTGAAATAAACAATAAAAATGAACAGTAAACATTACACTCACAGAAGTTCCAAAATAATAAAGACATTACGTTTCTCTCTCTCTCTCTCTCTCTCTCTCTCTCTCTGTCTCTGTCTCTGTTCTGTCTCTCTCTCTCGCTCTCACACACACATCTTTCATACTTCTCAGTCCTTCTCAAGAGGAAGTATAGATGGGTAGAGAGGAGAGGTGGGTGGGGGGATGGACAGGCTACAAGTCACTAGAGTTTAGATACAGTTAGTGATCGACACGTTGAGATGGAACGCACCTGTCCTCTACTCTGTGAGTTGAATATTATCTAAATGGCTTAATGTCTAGATATATGTTAATATCTATATAGTTTATTATCTATATAGTTTAATATTTATATAGTTTAATATCTGTATAGTTTAATATATAGTTTAATATATATATGGTTAAATATCTATATCGTTTAGTATCTATATAGTTTAATATCTGTATGGTTTAATATATCCTGTAAAAAGTGTGGTTCTAGTAAGCTAACATGTAGAATTGTTTTAGATGGTCTAGCATGGATCATTTTGAATTTCAGGACCCCTGTCTGTATATATTTTTTAAATTAAATATGATTTGATAAAATATTTAATTTGGCCTGTACTACTACTACTACATTTACATTTACGTCATTTAGCAGACGCTCTTATCCAGAGCGACTTTCAAATCGGTGCATTCACCTTATGATATCCAGTGGAACAACCACTTTACAATAGTGCATCTAAATCTTTTGGGGGGGGGGGGGGGTTAGAAGGATTACTTTATCCTATCCCAGGTATTCCTTAAAGAGGTGGGGTTTCAGGTGTCTCCGGAAGGTGGTGATTGACTCCGCTGTCCTGGCGTCGTGAGGGAGCTTGTTCCACCATTGGGGTGCCAGAGCACCTACTACACCTGTGCATTGAATAACACATTCAGAAATGGCAAAAAAAAAATACAGTCAAAAATGTTTTCATAAGGAATAAGGTTTTGGAGAGTCTGTCCTATATCTACGAGATATAAGAAAGATAAGGAAATATATTTGTATATTCACTTCATTTGTATGGGTTACCATGGGTTACCCTCAGACGAGTCCCATGAGACTTGTGGGTCGTAGAGTCTCCTCTTTCCATAGTGGAGTCATATTAGTTTGTAGCTGAGTCTCCTCTTTCCATAGTGGAGTCATATTAGTTTGTAGCTGAGTCTCCCCTTTCCATAGTGGGGTCATATTAGTTTGTATCTGAGAGTCTCCCCTTTCCATAGTGGGGTCATATTAGTTTGTATCTGAGAGTCTCCCCTTTCCATAGTGGGGTCATATTAGTTTGTAGCTGAGAGTCTCCTCTTTCCATAGTGGGGTCATATTAGTTTGTAGCTGAGTCTCCTCTTTCCATAGTGGGGTCATATTAGTTTGTAGCTGTGTCTCCCCTTTCCATAGTGGGGTCATATTAGTTTGTAGCTCAAACGGTTCAGTCGGTACAGATAGAAGTTGCGGTACTGACGTCAGATGAATCCCTTGAGACTCGTAGATGAGGAAGTCCGACATAGGAGATGTGGTGTATTGAGACGCAGCCCAATTAAAAACATATCTCTCTTCAACTGAAGGACTTTGATGGGGATGTTTGCATTATCTTAATTATATTGGCACAGAAATGCATAAATATACAAATTAATATCTGTGATTCAGCTCAGTGTTTACATCATGTACCATAGTGATAGTTCTCTCTGTGTGTTTGTGTTTACATCATGTACCATAGTGATAGTTCTCTCTCTGTGTTTCAGTGTTTACATCATGTACCATAGTGATAGTTCTCTCTGTGTGTTTCAGTGCTGTTGAGTACACTGGTATACTGTAGCCTCGGACAAAGTGGAGGTGAGTACATTTATTTATATTCATCACCTGTTCTATAATAGTAACTTTTATCTATATTCATCACCTGTTCTATAATAGTAACTTTTATCTATATTCATCACCTGTTCTATAATAGTAACTTTTATCTATATTCATCACCTGTTCTATAATAGTATCATTTATCTATATTCATCACCTGTTCTATAATAGTAACTTTTATCTATATTCATCACCTGTTCTATAATAGTAACTTTTATCTATATTCACCACCTGTTCTATAATAGTAACTTTTATCTTTATTTCGCTCTCTCAGCCAATCATGAGTCATTTCCCTCATCAGTCGTTTTTGTAAGCGCTGTACTTGTTGAGTGATTCCTTCCTTATTAGCGTGCTGATAGTCTGCTGTCAATTTGTTTACTGTGAAATAGCATTGTATTTGGTCAATCACCATTTTTTCCAGAAGTTTACTAAGGGTTGGTATCAGGCTTATTGGTCAGCTATTTGAGCCAGTAAAGGGGGCTTTACTATTCTTGGGTAGCGGAAAGACTTTAGCTTACCGCCAGGCCTGAGGGCACACACTTTCTAGTAGGCTTAAATTGAAGATATGGCAAATAGGAGTGGCAATATCATCCGCTATTACAGTATCCTCAGTCATTTTCCATCCAAGTTGTCAGAACCCGGTGGCTTGTCATTGTTGATAGACAACAATAATTTCACACTGACTTTACAGAATTCAAAAGTACAATTCTTGTTCTTTCATAATTTGGTCAGATAATTGCATGTGTCGTGTCAGCATTTGTTGCTGGCATGTCATAACTAAGTTTGCTTATCTTGCCAATGAATTTCTTAGGGCTGGGACCCTTTTTTCTCAATTTCTGCCTGAATGACGTGCCCAAAGTAAACTGCCTGTTGCTGAGGCCCTGAAGCCAGGATATGAATATAATTGGTACCATTGAAAACACTTTGAACTTTATAGAAATGTTAAAATAATGTAGGAGAATATAACACAATAGATATGGTAGGAGAAAATACAATGAAAAACCAACCGGAATTGTTTCGTTTTGAGAGACCATCCTCTTAGATTGGCAAGTATGAGGTCATTCTGAAAATTAGCTCCCTGGATGCAATTCCTATGGCTTCCAAAGGGTGTCAGCAGTCTATGTTCCAGGTTTCAGGTTTGTAACTTCAGAAACGAAGAAGAAATATCAGTTTTAGTACAGGGACACAGTCTTGGAAATTCTGGTTTGCGCGCGCCATGAAGACAGAACGCACCTGCTAAAATCGGTTTCCTATTGAACATACTTCTTTCCGTAAGAAATATTATAGTTTGATTACATTTTAGGGTATCTGAGGAGTAAATAGAAATTTATTTTGACTTGTTGAAACAAAGTTTAGGGGTAGATCTTTGGATTCCTTTCTCTGCCTGTTGAACGAGTGGATTACTCAAATCGATGGCGCCAACTAAACAGACTTTTTGGGATATAAAGAAGGATTTTATCTAACATAATGACACTACATGTTATAGCTGGGACCCTTTGGATGACAAACTAGAGGAAGAATTTCAAAAAGTAAGTGACTATTTAATCGCTATTTGTGAATTTATGAAACCTGTGCTGGTGGAAAAATATTTTGATGTGTGGCACCGTCCTCAAACAATCACATGGCATGCTGTCGCTGTAATAGCTACTTTAAATTGGATAGTGCAGTTAGTTTAACAAGAATGTAAGCTTTCAACCGATATAAGACACTTGTATGTACCTAAATGTTTAATATCCATAATCTTTATGATTATTTATTTGAATTGCGCGCCCTCCAGTTTCACCGGAAGTTGTCCCGATAGCGGGACGCCTAGCCCTAAGAAGGCTCTGATTGAACCATGTTGTAAAGTGTTGATAACTGTATCTCTGATTGAACCATGTTGTAAAGTGTTGATAACTGTAGCTCTGATTGAACCATGTTGTAAAGTGTTGATAACTGTAGCTCTGATTGAGCCACATTTAAAGTGTTGACAACTGTAGCTCTTATTGAGTCATGTTTAAAGTGTTGATAACTATACCTGAAAAAAAGTAAAGTAGTTGGCATTGCCAATCAATCACCTTTTCCTCATCCCTCTCAACCATACAACTTTTGAATTCCTCATCAATCCAAGTGGATTTAACTGTTTTTACAGTCATTTTCTTAATGGGTGCATGCTTATTAGTAACTGGAGTAAGTAATTTCATAAATATGTCAAGTGCAGCATCTGGTTGCTCCTCATTACACACCACAGTCCAGCAAATATTATTTACATTGTCAACATATGAATCACTACTAAACTTATTGTATGACCTCTTATACACTATATTATGCCCAGCCTTTGGAACTTTGGTTTTCCTATATATGGCTACTATATTGTGATCACTACATCCTGTGATCTGGAAACTGTTTTAAAGCTAATTTCTGCAGCATTAGTAAAGATGTGATCAAGATGTTGATGATTTCATAGATATCATCTTAACTAACTCGCCCAGTGATCGCTGAGATCTTGATTGAAAACAGCAGAGGTTTATTTGACCTCTGCTGTTTTCAATCAAGATCTCAGCGATCACTGCCTCATTGCCTGCATCCGTAATGGGTCTGCGGTCAAACGACCACCCCTCATCACTGTCAAACGCTCCCTAAAACACGTCTGCGAGCAGGCGTTTCTAATCGACCTGGCCGGGGTATCCTGGAATGACATTGACCTCATCCCATCAGTAGATGATGCCTGGCTATTCTTTAAAAGTTAAGCTAAGGCTAGCTTTTTCAATCAGAAATTTGCATCCAGTAGCACAAACTCAAAAAAGTTCTGGGACTGTAAAGTCCATGGAGAATAGGAGCATCTCCTCCCAGCTGCCCACTGTACTGAGGCTAGGAAACACTGTTACCACCTATAAATCCACTATAATTGAGAATTTCAATAAGCATTTTTCTACGACTGGCCATGCTTTTCACCTGGCTACCCCTACCCCGGTCAACAGCCCTGCGCTCCCCACAGCAACTCGCCCAAGCCTCCCCCACTTCTCCTTCACCCAAATCCAGATAGCTGATGTTCTGAAAGAGCTGCAAAATCTGGACCCCTACAAATCAGCTGGGCTTCAAATCAGACTGTCACGCTGTCACGTCCTGACCATAGAAAGCTTTTATTTTCTATGGTAGAGTAGGTCAGGGCGTGACAGGAGGTTTTGTCTAGTTTAAATGTTCTATGTTGTGTGGTTCTGGTTAATGTTTTTCTATGTTTTTTTGGGGATGATCTCCAATTAGAGGCAGCTGGTCATCGTTGTCTCTAATTGGGGATCATATTTAAGTAGTTGTTTTTTCCACCTGGGTTTGTGGGAGATTATTTTGAGTTAGTGTATGTTGCACCTCTTCATCACGGTTTGCTGTTTTGTTTAGTAGTTTATTTGTATTTCTTGTATAGTTTCACTATTAAAATAAAATGTGGAACGATACACACGCTTTGGTCTCATTCCGACAAACGACATGACACATGAGACACGCCCTGACCTTAGAGCCTTTTTATTCTCTATTTTGGTTAGGTCATGGTGTGACTAGGGTGGGTACTCTAGTTTATTGTATTTCTATGTTGGCCTGGTATGGTTCCCAATCAGAGGCAGCTGTCTATCATTGTCTCTGATTGGGATCATATTTAGGCAGCCTTTTCCCACCTGTTTGTGGGATCTTGTTTTTTGGTACTGTGCTGTTTAGCCCTACCAAACGCTACGTTTCGTTTGTTTTTTTCGGTGTTCCTTGGTCCTACCATCCTTCCAACAACGATCGTAACACAGACAATCTAGACAATCTGGACCCTCTTTTCTAAAATTATCTGCCGAAATTGTTGCAACCCCTATTACTAGCCTGTTCAACCTCTCTTTCGTATCGTCTGAGATTCCCATAGATTTGAAAGCTGCCGCGGTCATTAGAATCCTACCGCACCTTCTCTGCTATGTAATCTGGTTTCAGAGCTGGTCATGGGTGCACCTCAGCCACGCTCAAGTTCCTAAACGACATTATAACCGCCATCGATAAGAGACATTAATGTGCAGCTGTATTCATCGACCTGGCCAAGGCTTTCGACTCTGTCAATCACCACATTCTTATCAGCAGACTCAACAGCCTTGGTTTCTCAAATGACTGCCTCGCCTGGTTCACCAACTACTTCTCTGATAGAGTTCAGTATGTCAAATCGGAGGGCCTGTTGTCCGGACCTCTGGTAGTCTCTATGGGGGTGCCACAGGGTTCAATTCTAGGGCTGACTCTTTTCTGTGTTTACATCAATGATGTCGCTCTTGCTGCTGGTGATCCTCTGATCCACCTCTACACAGACGACACCATTCTGTATACTTCTGGCCCTTCTTTGGACACTGTTAACTAACCTCCAGATGAGCTTCAATGCCATACATTTCTCCTTCCGTGGCCTCCAACTGCTCTTAAATGCAAGTAAAACTAAATGCATGCTCTTCAACCGACCACTGCTCGCACCTGCCCGCCCGTCCAGCATCACTACTCTGGATGGTTCTGACTTAGAATATGTTGCCAACTACAAATTCCTAGGTGTCTGGTTAGACTAAACTCTGCTTCCAGACTCACATTAAGCATCTCCAATCCAAAATTAAATCTAGAATCAGTTTCCTATTTCGCAACAAAGCATCCTTCACTCATGCTGCCAAACATACCCTCATAAAACTGACCTACCGATCCTCGACTTCGGCGATGTCATTTATAAAATAGCCACCAACACCCTACTCAACGAATTGGATGCAGTCTATTACAGTGCCATCCGTTTTGTCACCAAAGCCCCATATACTACCCACCACTGCGACCTGTACGCTCTTGGTGGCTGGCCCTCGCTTCATACTCGTCGCCAAACCCACTGGCTCCAGGTCATCTACACGTCTCTGATAGGTAAAGCACCGCCTTATCTCAGCTCACTGGTCACCATAGCAGCACCCACTCATAGCACGCGCTCCAGCAGGTATATCTCTCTGGTCACACCCAAAGCCAATTCCTCCTTTGGCCGGCCGCCTTTCCTTCTATTTCTCTGCTGCCAATGACTGGAACGAACTGCAAAGATCTCTGAAGCTGGAGACTCTTACCTCCCTCACTAACTTTAAGCACCAGCTTTCAGAGCACCTCACAGATCACTGCACCTGTACATAGCCATCTGTAAACAGCCCCATCCAACTACCACATCCCCATACTGTATTTATTTATTTATCTGGCTCCTTTGAATCCCAGTATCTCTACTTGCACATCATCATCTGCATAGCTACCGTTCCAGTGTTTAATTGCTATATTGTAATTACTTCGCCACCATGGCCTACAGTGAGGGAAAAAAGTATTTGATCCCCTGCTGATTTTGTACGTTTGCCCACTGACAAAGAAATGATCAGTCTATAATTTTCAACAACAACAAAACAATCCTGAAAAACGCATGTCAAAAATGTTATAAAATGATTTGCATTTTAATGAGGGAAATAAGTATTTGACCCCCTCTCAATCAGAAAGATTTCTGGCTCCCAGGTGTCTTTTATACAGGTAACAAGCTGAGATTAGGAGCACACTTTTAAAGGGAGTGCTCCTAATCTCAGCTTGTTACCTGTATAAAAGACACCTGTCCACAGGCAATCAATCAATCAGATTCCAAACTCTCCACCATGGCCAAGAACAAAGAGCTTGCCATGCTTTATTTATTGTTAACAAACTGCTCTGAATGACGGGTCTCAAATGCATAATATTATCAAATATAATAGCTTACTATAACATTACATCAAAAACATTTCTGATGAGATTTTAGGATGGTTAGCTGAATAGTCAAAAACAATGTATAATGCAGCCAAAACTCAACAGCTCCACTAGGCAGAATGGTCTTAGATTGAAACAGAATACAGGAAGGTTATATAGTTTACCACCATCTGATTGAGTCAGAATACAGGAAGGTTATATAGTTTACCACCATCTGATCTAGTCAGAATACAGGAAGGTTATATAGTTTACCACCATCTGATCTAGTCAGAATACAGGAAGGTTATATAGTTTAACACCATCTGATCTGGTCAGAATACAGGAAGGTTATATAGTTTACCACCATCTGATTGAGTCAGAATACAGGAAGGGTATATAGTTTACCACCATCTGATCTAGTCAGAATACAGGAAGGTTATATAGTTTACCACCATCTGATCTAATCAGAATACAGGAAGGTTATATAGTTTACCACCATCTGATCTAGTCAGAATACAGGAAGGTAATATAGTTTAACTCAACAGACACTAGTCAGAATACAGGAAAGTTATATAGTTTGATGCCATCTAATCTAGTCAGAATACAGGAAGGTTATATGCAGTGGTTCCTCCTATAAAAGTTGCAAGTTTACACTGCGGGACTTAGAGGTACAGAGGAGCTGATCCAGTCTACTACAGTGAAGACCATCAACACCACTGGAAAATGTATACACCCCAAAAGGTCTCAGTGATTAATGTGTAGTTAGATACATTAATACACCCCAACAGGTCTCAGTGTTTAAGGTGTAGTTAGATACATTTATACACCCCAACAGGTCTCAGTGTTTAATGTGTAGTTAGATACATTTATACACCCCAACATACAGTCCAATTATAATGACTGATTCAACCAGGTGTTTGACTGGTGTTTTAAGTGTTTAGAACTCTGAATGTACATCATACAGAATACGTATAGTTGAAGTCGGAAGTTGACATACACCTTAGCCAAATACATTTAAACTTAGTTTTTCACAATTCCTGACATTTAATCCCAGCAAAAATGTCCTGTCTTAGATCAGTTAGGATCACCACTTTATTTTAAGAATGTGAAATGTCAGAATAATAGTAGAGAGAATGATTTATTTCAGCTTTTATTTCTTTCATCACATTCCCAGTGGGTCAGAAGTTTACATACACTCAATTAGTATTTGGTTGTTTAAATTGTTTAACTTGGGTCAAACGTTTCAGGTAGCCTTCCACAAGCTTCCCACAATAAATTGGGTGAATTTTGGCCTATTCCTCCTGACAGAACTGGTGTAACTGAGTCAGGTTTGTAGGCCTCCTTGCTCGTACACACTTTTTCTGTTCTGCCTACAGATTTTCTATAGGATTGATGGCAGGGCTTTGTGATTGCCACTCCAATACCTTGACTTTGTTGTCCTTAAGCCATTTTGCCACAACTTTGGACGTATGCTTGGGGTCATTGTCCATTTGGAAGATCCATTTGCGACCAAGCTTTAACTTCCTGACTGATGTCTTGAGATGTTGCTTCTTCACATAATTTTCCTTCCTCATGATGTCATCTAATTTGTGAAGTGCACCATTCACTCCTGCAGCAAAGCACCCTCACAACATGATGCTGCCACCCCCGTGCTTCACGGTTGGGATAGTGTTCTTTGGCTTGCAAGCCTCCCCCTTTTTCCTCCAAACATAACGATGGTCATTATGGCAAAACAGTTCTATTTTTGTTTCATCAGACCAGAGGACATTTCTCCAAAAAGTACGATATTTTTCCCCATGTGCAGTTGCAAACCGTAGGCTGGCTTTTTTATGGCGGTTTTGGAGCAGTGGCTTTTTCCTTGCTGAGCGGCCTTTCAGGTTATGGCGATATAGGACTCGTTTTACTGTGGATATAGATACTTTTGTACCTGTTTCCTCCAGCAACTTCACAAGGTCCTTTGCTGTTGTTCTGGGATTGATTTGCACTTTTCGCACCAAAGTACATTCATCTCTAGGAAACAGAATGTGTCTCCATCCTGAGCGGTATGATGGCTGCGTGGTCCCATTGTGTTTATACTTGCGTACTATTGTTTGTACAGATGAACGTGGTACATTCCCAAGGATGAACCAGACTTGTTTCTGAGGTCTTGGCTGATTTATTTTTATTTTCCCATGATGTCAAGCAAAGAGGCACTGGGTTTGAAGGTAGGCCTTGAAATACATCCACAGGTACACCTCCAATTGACTCAAATTATGTCAATTAGCCTATCAGAAGCTTCCAAGTGGAGTGGTTGAAAAACGAGTTTTAATGACTCCAACCTAAGTGTATGTAAACGTCCGACTTCAACTGTACGTTCCCATTCAGACTAAAATAGACCTGCTGCAACAGTTAGTAAAGGGAAGAAGAGGGAGGTACATGTCTGTGCATGTTTGTGTGTGTGTGTGTGTGTGTGTGTGTGTGTGTGTGTGTGTGTGTGTGTGTGTGTGTGTGTGTGTGTGTGTGTGTGTGTGTGTGTGTGTGTTTGTTTGTTTCTCTGCATGTGTGTCCTGTGTGGCTCAGTTGGTAGAGACTGGTGCTTAGAAAAGTACAAAAATGTATCCGCTCACTTCTGTAAGTCGCTCTGGACAAGAGCGTCTGCTAAATGACTCACTACTGTAAGTCGCTCTGGACAAGAGCATCTGCTAAATAACTCACTACTGTAAGTCTCTCTGGACAAGAGCATCTGCTAAATGACTCACTACTGTAAGTCTCTCTGGACAAGAGCATCTGCTAAATGACTCACTACTGTAAGTCTCTCTGGACAAGAGCGTCTGCTAAATGACTCACTACTGTAAGTCTCTCTGGACAAGAGCGTCTGCTAAATGACTCACTACTGTCAGTCTCTCTGGACAAGAGCGTCTGCTAAATGACTCACTACTGTAAGTCGCTCTGGACAAGAGCGTCTGCTAAATGACTCACTACTGTAAGTCGCTCTGGACAAGAGCGTCTGCTAAATGACTCACTACTGTAAGTCGCTCTGGACAAGAGCGTCTGCTAAATGACTCACTACTGTAAGTCGCTCTGGACAAGAGCGTCTGCTAAATGACTCACTACTATAAGTCGCTCTGGACAAGAGCGTCTGCTAAATGACTCACTACTGTAAGTCGCTCTGGACAAGAGCGTCTGCTAAATGACTCACTACTGTAAGTCGCTCTGGACAAGAGCGTCTGCTAAATGACTCACTACTGTAAGTCGCTCTGGACAAGAGCGTCTGCTAAATGACTCACTACTGTAAGTCGCTCTGGACAAGAGCGTCTGCTAAATGACTCACTACTATAAGTCGCTCTGGACAAGAGCGTCTGCTAAATGACTCACTACTGTAAGTCGCTCTGGACAAGAGCGTCTGCTAAATGACTCACTACTGTAAGTCGCTCTGGACAAGAGCGTCTGCTAAATGACTCACTACTGTAAGTCGCTCTGGACAAGAGCGTCTGCTAAATGACTCACTACTGTAAGTCGCTCTGGACAAGAGCGTCTGCTAAATGACTCACTACTGTAAGTCGCTAAATGACCAAAACATATAAAAATACATGTAAGATGTGTGACAGAGGGACAGAGGTGTTTAACAGTGGGTGATGTTGTTCACATACAGCTATAACCTCAAACAGACACAGATCTACTGCTCTGATAAGTATCTATGTGTGGTGGGGTGGAGACAGCTTCTATTTTTACTAATGCTTTCAGTTGTTCGCCTAGTTTCCTGAAACAGGTCACATCTGTGTGTGACAAACGGACATTGGTGTTTAACTATGGGTGATGTTGTTCACATAAAGCTACTACTAATACTCTCAGCTGTAAGCATCATGTTATGACAAAAACATGTAAAATGTGTGACAGAGGGACAGAGGGCTGGGTGATGTTGTTCACATACAGCTATAACCTCAAACAGCCACAGATCTACTGCTCTGATAAGTCTCTATGTATATATATATATACAGCTCTAACCTCAAACAGACACAGATCTCCTGCTCTGATAAGTCTCTATGTATATATATATACAGCTCTAACCTCAAACAGACACTGATCTCCTGCTCTGATAAGTGGGGGAGGGGAGGACAGCCTCTATTTTTACTGCTGTCAGTTTCAGTTGTAAGAAGCGGGTCACATCTGTTATAAGGACATTTGGCTTGATGACTTTGGGTCTTTTGAGCATCATGTTATACTGTTTAAATGTCAGCCACCAGACCAGAGCATAATGTTATACTGTTTTTATGTCAGCCACCAGACCAGAGCATCATGTTATACTGTTTAAATGTCAGCCACCAGACCAGAGCATCATGTTATACTGTTTAAATGTCAGCCACCAGACCAGAGCATCATGCTATACTGTTTAAATGTTAGCAACCAGACCAGAGCATCATGTTATACTGTTTAAATGTCAGACACCAGACCAGAGCATCATGTTATATTGTGAAATGTGTCGTCCGGCAGGCCTTGTGTTTAAAATAAATATAAATATAAAAATATAGGACAAAACACACATCACGACAAGAGAGACAACACAACACTACATAAAGACAGACCTAAGACAACAACATAGCAAGGGAGCAACACATGACAACACAGCATGGTAGCATCACATGACAACACAGCATGGTAGCAACACATGACAGCACAACATGGCAGAAACATATGACAACACAGCATGGTAGCAACACATGACAACACAGCATGGTAGCAACACAACATGGTAGCAACACAGCATGGTGGCAGCACAGCACGGTAGCAACACATGACAACACATGACAACACATGACAACACAACATGGTAGCAACACATAACACAGCATGGCAGCAACACATGATAGCACAGCATGGCAGCAACAAATGACAACACAGCATGGCAGCAACACATGTCAACAACATGGCAGCAACACATGACAACACAGCATGGCAGCAACACAACATGGTAGCAGCACAAAACATGGTACAAACATTATTGGTCACATGCAACAGCACAGCTCCCGCTCAGCCCAGTCAAAACTGTTCGCTGCTCTGGCACCCCAATGGTGGAACAAGCTCCCTCACGACGCCAGGACAGCGGAGTCAATCACCACCTTCCGGAGACACCTGAAACCCCACCTCTTTAAGGAATACCTGGGATAGTAAAGTAATCCTTCTACCCCCCCCCCCCCCCAAAAGATTTAGATGCACTATTGTAAAGTGGTTTTTCCACTGGATATCTTAAGGTGAATGCACCAATTTGTAAGTCGCTCTGGATAAGAGCGTCTGCTAAATGACTTAAATGTAAATGTAAGAAGGTAGAGACACCAATACATCACGCAAAGCAGCTAATGATTATTTCATGGGTAGACCAGAGGAACCAGGCTCTGAGGGGTGGCCAGTCCTCTACTGGCTGTACTGGGTAGAGAGGAACCAGGCTCTGAGGGGTGACCAGTCCTCTACTGGCTGTACTGGGTAGACCAGAGGAACCCGGCTCTGAGGGGTGACCAGGCTTCTACTGGCTGTACTGGGTAGACCAGAGGAACCAGGCTCTGAGGGGTGACCAGTCCTCTACTGGCTGTACTGGGTAGAGAGGAACCAGGCTCTGAGGGGTGACCAGTCCTCTACTGGCTGTACTGGGTAAACCAGAGGAACCAGGCTCTGAGGGGTGACCAGTCCTCTACTGGCTGTACTGGGTAGACCAGAGGAACCAGGCTCTGAGGGGTGACCAGTCCTCTACTGGCTGTACTGGGTAGAGATGAACCAGGCTCTGAGGGGTGACCAGTCCTCTACTGGCTGTACTGGGTAGAGAGGAACCAGGCTCTGAGGGGTGACCAGTCCTCTACTGGCTGTACTGGGTAGACCAGAGGAACCAGGCTCTGAGGGGTAACCAGTCCACTACTGGCTGTACTGGGTAGACCAGAGGAACCAGGCTCTGAGGAGGTACCAGCAGGGTTAGATAATTACATGATGGTTTTATGTGTCAACATGTCTCCTAACTGACTGTTTTTTTTCTTATCGTCCACAGATGAATATTATGACTACATTGGTAAGTAGTGTGTTTGTGTCTGATGTTCCTACCTGTCTGTCTTTGTTCCTGTCCGTCTGTTCTGGTTGCAAGATTAATTTATATCCCCCCCTAAATACATACTGTATATTTTATATTCATATTTTTTACCTTTTTTAACTAGGAAAGTCAGTTCAGATCAAATTGTTATTGACATAGACGGCCTCCCAAAAGGCTAAAGGACTCCTGCTGGGACGAGGGCTGGGATTAAAAATACAATACAAATATAGGACAAAACACACATCACGACAAGAGAGACAACACAACACTACACACAGAGATACCTAAGACAACAACACAGCATGGTGGCAACACATGACAACACAGCGTGGTAGCATCACATGACAACACAGCATGGTAGCATCACATGACAACACAGCATGGAAGCAACACATGACAACACAGCATGGTAGCAACACATGACAACACAGCATGGTAGCAACACATCACAACACAGCATGGTAGCAAGACATGACAACACAGCTTGGTAGCAAGACATGACAACACAGCATGGTAGCAAGACATTAAAAAACAGCAAGGTAGCAAGACATGACAACACAGCATGGTAGCAACACATGACAACACAGCATGGTAGCAACACATGACAACACAGCATGGTAGCAAGACATGACAACACAGCATGGTAGCAACACATGACAACACAGCATGGTAGCAACACATGACTACACAACATGGTAGCAACACAGCATGGTAGCAACACAGCATGATATCAACACATGACATGGCAGCAACACAACACAGCATGGTAGCATCACATGACAACACAGCATGGTAGCAGCACAGCACGGTAGAAACACATGACAGCACAGCATGGCAGCAACACATGACAACACAGCATGGTAGAAGCACATGACAACAACACATGACAACTCCTCATGGTCGCAACACATGACAACAACATGGCAGCAACACGTCACAACACGGCATGGTGGCAACACATAACACAGCATGGTTGCAACACATGACAACACAGCATGGCAGCAACACAACATGGTAGCAACACAAAACATGGTACAAACATTATTGGTCACATGCAACAGCACATAGTTAAAGAAGGTAGAGACACCAATACATCACACAAAGCAGCCAATGATTATTTCATGGGTAGACCAGAGGAACCAGGCTCTGAGGGGTGGCCAGTCCTCTACTGGCTGTACTGGGTAGAGAGGAACCAGGCTCTGAGGGGTGACCAGTCCTCTACTGGCTGTACTGGGTAGACCAGAAGAACCAGGCTCTGAGGGGTGACCAGTCCTCTACTGGCTGTACTGGATAGACCGGAGGAACCAGGCTCTGAAGGGTGACCAGTCCTCTACTGGCTGTACTGGGTAGACCAGAGGAACCTGGCTCTGAAGGGTGACCAGTCCTCTACTGGCTGTAATGTGTCGTGTCTTTGGCATCATTAAAACTTTGCGTTCAATGATACCGAATTCCTAGCTGCAGACTAGTAATTAATATCAAAGACTTGTTCTTATTCTCTTGGTATTGATAGTCTAAGAGTTTAACCACATGGTATGGTTAAAAGATTCAGCCATCTACTCAAACCTTAGCTTATACTCAGGTTTATGGTCTCTCCTCAAACCTTTGCCCTCTCATGGTAAGCTGGTCTGCAACCTTTAGCCATCTCGTTATCGAGGTAAGCTCGGTCTGGTCTCAAACCTTGGCCCTCTCGTTATCGAGGTAAGCTGGTCTGCAACCTTTAGCCATCTCATTATCGAGGTAAGCTGGTCTGGTCTCAAACCTAGGCCATCTTGTTATGGAGGTAAGCTGGTCTGGTCTCCAACCTTGGCCCTCTCATTATGGAGGTAAGCTGGTCTGGTCTCAAACCTTGGCCCTCTTGTTATCGAGGTAAGCTGGTCTGGTCTCAAACCTTGGCCCTCACGTTATCGAGGTAGGCTGAAGTGGGAAAACCCAGGTGGGGGTTTCATTCGGAACATCAAAAAGGGCTGTCTCATGACGCCAGGTCCTGTCTGTGCCCCTGGGGGCGTGCCAATGACTTAGTGAAACTTTAAACAGAAATACAATTCTCTCACATTAACATCATTACATAGCATCCCATCATCTCACAAATAGCTTCATCCTTATTCATTCATTTTATACAACCATAACTGAGACTCTTCTATAAACATGATTATGGTAATGTGGCATTATTGTCTCTCATGAGTTTCACAATATTGTACCAAACGGACCAGTTCGTAGCTGGATTCTTCACCGATCTTTTAAACATTCTCCAGAACATAAATATTGTTCAGACCTCCAGTTCTGTGAGGTGGAATACATTCCTTTGTTCTCTCTATGAAAACTCACTCTCTCTATACTGTCTGGCCAGGAGGCAGGATTCTCCTCCAGGAATTTACGACCTGAGGTCGCACCAGCAGGAGACAGACAGCTGTAGGAGACAGAGAGAGATGGTGCAGAGGTACGGGGATAGTGCTCGCTGTGTCCAAAGAGGGCAACGTCATGACAGGGGGTACCAGTACAGGGTCAATGTGGAGGCTATACACAGGGGTTACCGGTACAGAGTCAATGTGAAGGCTATATACAGGGGGTACCGGTACAGAGTCAATGTGGAGGCTATATACAGGTGGTACCGGTACAGAGTCAATGTGAAGGCTATATACAGGGGGTACCGGTACAGAGTCAATATGGAGGCTATATACAGGTTGGTACCGGTTCAGAGTCAATCTGGATGCTATATACAGGTTGGTACCAGTACAGAGTCAATGTGGAGGCTATATACAGGGGGGTATCGGTACAGAGTCAATGTGGAGGCTATATACAGGGGGTACCGGTACAGAGTCAATGTGGAGACTATATACAGGGGTTACTGGTACAGAGTCAATGTGGAGACTATATACAGTGGGTACCAGTACAGAGTCAATGTGGAGGCTATATACAGTAAGGGAATACCCCCCTGATTTGGACAAAATAACATGGGAACATATTGGCACAGCACGAATCATACACACGATTGTAAATACCACCGAAAGCGGCCCATCTCCGGGCCAATCATATGGCAATTTTCCGATGGCAATTGCCAATTGTAACACCCCAAATTTCCTTTAGATGGCGAGTGCGCTCCACCGTGGATTTTCATACAGCAAATGATACCCAAGTCTTACCCAAGTCTACACCCAAGGGTCAGATTTTGATAAAATGAAAAAAAAATTGAAAACTTATCACCTCTTAAAAAAGTGGTTTCTGGAAAGTTTTTCGAAAAAAAATTTGATTGTTATGTCAATTACACATGTATAAGAGCTGTATGAACATGCTTATGACGTTTTTTATTGACGTCGTTTTTTGGCTTGCTTTTGCTTGTGCACAAGGCATATGTTTTGTGCATTTTGAATATGATTTCATAGGAAAAAAGTGTCATTTTTTTTCTTTTTTTTGCAAAATGACATGTCCAATGCTTTTTTTTGTCAATTGTGAAAGTATTGCATGTGCCAAATCACAGCAAATATCCAATAGATAGCTAGAGCTCTCCGCAGTGAATTTTCATATTGCAAATGTAACACAATTCAAGTCCCAAGAGTCAAATCTTGAAAAAATGACATATTTTTTGAAAACTTTTCAACCCCTTAAAAAGTGGTTTCTGGACCGTTTTTCGATTTTTTTTCGATTTTTATGTCAATTACACATGTATAAGAGCTGTATGGACATACTTTTGACATATTTTATTGACATAATTTTTTGGGTTGTTTTTGCTTGTGCATAAGGCATATATTATTATATTATATATATATATATATATATATATATATTATATTTTTTGCCAAATGCCATTAGAAATGTGCAAATGAAATGTCCAATTATTTTTTTGTCAATTATACATGTATGAAAGTATTGAATGTGCCAAATCAGGATGTTTGTCCGTTTGCCATGTACGATCATAGGAAGTCGGTTTCCAAACCCAAAAGTCAGTGAACCATGGTCCAAATGGCCGTGCAGTGACTGTGGTTCCTCTCCATCGCTCGATGTGTTGATTTCATCATGTCAACTTTGGTGATATTTTTTGCTGTTGAATCATATTGCAAATGCGCGTTACATTTGCAATATTGCGCGTTACGTTTGCAATATGATTCAATGGGCATTTAGCATCACGAATTTAGGCATGCTCAAAAATACTGCAGAAATGCATAATTGACTGGCTCGATGAACTCGGGATGGCCGGGCAGTGACTGTGGTTCCTCTCCATTGCTCGTCACCCAGCAGTCAGCGTCCATCAGTCAATTAGATGTCATTTTGACACCAAACTGATACCATCTGACACCAAATCCACTTTTTCCAACTTGTATAGAAGCCAACTATCACATATGTCAGAGAAGGCCCATAATTCACAGTGCTTTCAATTTTAACCATAAATAAACATAAAACACATAGTTACGTTATAGCTGCGGGTCCAGCTCTGACATTATGTGTAGGCCTATGTGAGGCGACCCCGAATCCCAAGTTTCGGCTTGATAGGTCATTCGGTGCCCGAGCAATGGCCTTAATTGGTGCTGAAAATCCACTTTTTCAGGGCGTTACTACGGGGTCCCTGAATGAGCTATCGGACAGAGACATTGGGGTCCGTCTCTATGGGCCGAGCCGGTTTCAATGCACCTAGTCTTGCGACTCTGGGACATTTCTACATGTCGCCATGTCAGTGATATTCAAAATGAATTGAACATATTGCAAATGCACGAGGCGGTTTCTCAGTCTGAGAACCTTCTAGAGCCCCATAAATCACCGTGCACTATCGACTTGAGCTCTAGAACAGGTTTCTAAAATTTCGGAGCTCTAGGTCTGACGGTTCTTGAATCGTTTGAACGAAAGTAACTATTGAAGGCGGTATAAGCCTCTAAGCCCCACACTATGTCCCTATGGCCAAATTGTGTGTGTGTTTTTGTTTTTTTGCAAAAAGAATAGACACACGTTGTCTTTGGGCTAGGCATATACAGAATCCTGAATATGAAGTCTCTACCTTAAGAATTGACTGAATGACACAGGGTTGAGTTGCGTGATTTTCACTATGTACAGGTTATATGACAATAGCTCTTGGGTGTTTTTAACCACTTCCGGTTGTCACAGGATGCTCTTGCTTCACACACGTTGTCTTTGGGGTAGACATAAACAGAATCCTGAATAAGAAGTCTCTACCTTAAGAATTGACTGAATGACACATGGTTGAGTTGTGTGATTTTCACTATCTGCAGGTGGCCATATGACAATAGCTCTTGGGTGTTTTTAACAACTTCCGGTTGTCACAGGAAGTTCTTACTCAACACACGTTGTCTTTGGGGTAGACATAAACAGAATCCTGAATAAGAAGTCTCTACCTTAAGAATTGACTGAATGACAGATGGTTGAGTTGCGTGATTTTCACTATGTGCAGGTTATATGACAATAGCTCTAGGCTGTTTTTAACTCTTTCCGGTTGTCACAGGAAGCTCTTGCTCCACACACGTTGTCTTCGGGGTAGACATAAACAGAATCCTGAATAAGAAGTCTCTACCTTAAGAATTGACTGAATGACACATGGTTGAGTTGCGTGATTTTCACTATATGCAGGTTGACCATATGACTATAGCTCTAGGCTGTTTTTAACCACTTCCGTTTGTCACAGGAAGCTCTTGCTTCACACACGTTGTCTTTGGGGTAGACATAAACAGAATCCTGAATATGAAGTCTCTACCTTAACTTCTTGAGGCTATGTGGGACGTTAGCGTGCCACCCGTGGCGCACCCTATCAACAGCAGGTGCATTTCAAGAGCGGCAAATTTGAAACCAAATAAATGTCAAAATTCAAATTTCTCAAACATACAACTAACTTACACCCTTTGAAAGATAAACATCTCCTTAATCTAACCAAAATGTCCGATTTCAAAAAGGTTTTACGGCAAAAGCATAAAGTTAGGTTATGTTAGGAGAGTACATTGACAATAGCTGTGTGTAATGTATTGTCGATTCAAAGACAGGCGTCACCAAAACCATAAAATCAGCTAAAATTATGCACTAACCTTTTACAATCTCCATCAGATGACACTCCTAGGACATTATGTTAGACAATGCCTGCATTTTTAGTTCTATCAAGTTCATATTTATATCTAAAAACAGCGTTTTACTATGGCGTTGATGTTCAGGAAATCGTTTCCCTCCAATAACCGTCAGTCAAGTCATGACAACAAAATAATTAATTAATATTAGAAAACATTGGTAAAATATTATATTGTCATTCAAAGAATTATAGATTTACATCTCTTGAACGCAATCGACTTGCCAGATTTAAAATGAACCTTACTGGGAAATCACACTTTGCAATAATCTGAGCACTGCGCCCAGAAAAATACGCATTGCGATACAGACTAACCGCCATGTTGGAGAGATCTAAAATCGAAAATACTATGTAAATAATCCATTACCTTTGATTCTCTTCATCAGATGTCACTTCCAAGGAATCCCAGGTCCATAACGAATGTAGTTTTGTTCAAAAAAGCTCATCATTTATGTCCAAAAAGCTCCGTGTTGTTAGCACATGATCTAAGCCAGCCGGACTTCACTTCACTTCACGAACGGAAAAAATATATTTACGTTCGTTCAAACATTGTAAAAGGTTAGTGCATAATTTTAGCTGATTTTATGGTTTTGGTGACGCCTGTCTTTGAATCGACAATGCATTACACACAGCTATTGTCAATGTACTCTCCTAACATAACCTAACTTTATGCTTTCCCCGTAAAACCTTTTTGAAATCGGACAACGTGGTTAGATTAAGGAGATGTTTATCTTTCAAAGGGTGTAAGTTAGTTGTATGTTTGAGAAATTTAAATTTGGACATTTATTTGGTTTCAAATTTGCCGCTCTTGAAATGCACCTGCTGTTGATAGGGTGCGCTACGGGTGGCACGCTAACGTCCCACATAGCCCAGAGAGGTTAAATCATTAGTGCCTTTTTTAACCAGAACATGAATAAAATTCAAGGCGGACGATTGGGATCTCTTTTAAAACGTTTCGGAACGAGAGTACCCACCATCAACTCTCACGCCAGGGGTCTAATCGGCCATCACCGTTCCAAGTCTCGTATTCGGTCAGATCTCACAGTATAAGACTCAAAACACTTTGTAAAGGCTGGTGACATCTAGTGGAAGCCATAGGAAGTGCCAAAACATTCCTCAGCCCCTTTGTTTTTCAATGGCATAGGCTTAAAGTCAATTCAACACATCAGGTATCCACTTCCTGTCAGAATCTGCCTCAGGGTTTTGCCTGCCAAATGAGTTCTGTTATACTCACAGACACCATTCAAACAGTTTTAGAAACTTTAGGGTGTTTTCTATACATATATAATAAGTATATGCATATTCTAGTTACTGGGTAGGATTAGTAACCAGATTAAATCGGGTACATTTTTTTTATCCAGCCGTGAAAATACTGCCCCCTATACCCTAACAGTTTAAGAATTGACTGAATGACAGATGGTTGAGTTGCGTGATTTTCACTATGTGCAGGTTATATGACAATAGCTCTAGGGTGATTTTAACATCTTCCGGTTGCTCCAGGAACCTTAGAATCGACACAGGTAGACCTCACAGTAGCCTGATGGATTGTTATAGAAGACAGGTTCATAAGGCATTCATAACCCACATAGACTTCAGGTTGAATTTAGCAGAATAGTCAATGTATTCCTATGGGGAGAGAAGTCATTGCACACTTTTTGATCTAAACACCTTCTTTTCACTGTGAAGGGTTAATGCCACAGGGTCAAGGTTAGGCTTGAACAGATCGGGAGGACCTCAGGAATGCTCCTGAGGTTGAATTGTGCTTCTAACCCTAACGGTTCTCTCACTGTCACCCAAAAGCACTTGACATATTGGTGCAGGCATAATTTTGGGCCTAGTTTTCTCACGGTCGCTGCGCTCAGACCGAATGAGCTACGGTCAAGCGGGGCATCTCGTTGAACTCGTCTCAGCCTAGAGATAATGGTAATGCCATTGCAGGCTCTTTGTGTCTTTAAGCATTGCACTGTGTCACTCCGTCCTTGCTGTGTGTGTGTGTGAGAGAGCTTTTCTTTGACATCTGATGGGATAAATGACTTATTTACAGTTCATGAGGGTTGCCTGGTCACACATATGAAGTTGTGGAAAGATTTTACCTTTTTAACCCTTCAAAACAGCCCCTATGACACCATTTTAAGGCACTTCTGGTTGACACAGGAATCTGAACGTTAGGCTCTTATAGAATATTGAGTTTTAAGTGTTTCTGTTAAGAACTGACTTATTTACAGAGGGTTGAACAAGTGTGTGTTGTTTCAGAAAATCACAGAAAATCACAGAAATCTCGCAGAGCTCCGAAACCTGCCTTAACGGACTCATCTGAACACGCTGCAACTGGATATGTAACTTTTTGGGAAAAAAACCTCCTGTTGTTGAATATCACCAATGTGTCATTGTACAATTTCTCTGAAATGAACATTGGTAAATGCATGGTTCCTTTTCTCCTGACACCGTAGGCTCATGTAGTTTGATGTGAAGCGGTCAAATCAGCACTCTATTTTCCTGTTTGACTTTCAATCCCAGAAAAATAGCCTTAACTCGAAAAGCGTTGAGGCCTCGACTCCATCCTGTTCGGGGCCAACTGCCCATTATGCCAAACCCAAGCAGACCGAGTTTCGTCTTCGAATTATTTTCAGTTTAGGAGAAAAAGCCGTGTCGTGATTGGTGATATATGTTACATTTGCAATATGATTCCATACGCCCTCTCGTGGAATAATCCGGGACTGCAAAGAAATGACAAACATTTGAAAATTTTATTAAACGGAAACGGAAGGTCCGAGAGACTCCGTTCGATGACTTCCTGGAAGATCCGGCCCCTGTGAGCGGCCCGACGCCGTCCGCGGATTTATCGGACGTGGTCGGACGTCTAGTAAGGGAGCGTACATTTGCAATATGGACTTTCTCACTAACCATACGGCTTGCGCACGTGATGTCCCTTCATGTATGGGGGTACCGGTACAGAGTCAATGTGGAGACTATCTACAGGGGGTACCAGTACAGAGTCAATGTGGAGACTATATACAGGGGGTACCAGTACAAAGTCAATGTGGAGACTATATACAGGGGGTACCGGTACAGAGTCAATGTTTGGGGGCACCAGTTAGTCGAGGTAATTGAGGTAGTATGTACATGTAGTTAGAGTTTTTAAAGTGACTGTGCATAGATAATAACAGTGAGTAGCAGCAGCGTAGTAGAGGGGTGGGGGGGCAGTGTAAATAGGCTCGGTAGCCATTTGATTAGATGTTCAGGAGTCTTATGGCTTGGGGGTAGAAGCCGTTTAGAAGCCTCTTGAACCTAGACTTGGGAGTCTATGACTAGGGTGGCTGGAGTCTTTGACCATTTTTAGGGCCTTCCTCTGAAATCGCCTGGTACAGAGGTCCTGGATGGCAGGAAGCTTGGCCCCAGTAATGTACTTGGCTGTACGCACTACCCTCTGTAGTGCCTTGCGGTCAGATGCCGAGCAGTTGCCGTACCAGGCAGTGATGCAACCAGTCAGGCTCTTGATGGTAAAGTTGTAGAACCTTTTGAGGACATGAGGACCCATGCCAAATATTTTCAGTCACCTGAGGGGGAATAGGTTTTGTCGTGCCCTTCTTCACGACTGTCTTGGTGTGCTTGGACCATGTTAGTTTGTTAGTGATGTGGACACCAAGGAACTTGAAGCTCTCAACCTGCTCCACTACAGCCTCTTCAATGAGAATGGGGGCATGCTCGGTCCTCTTTTTCCTGTAGTCCACAATCATCTCCTTTGTCTTGATCACGTTGAGGGGAGAGTTTGTTGTCCTGGCACCACACGGCCAGGTGTGACATCAGCAAAATTAATGTTGGAGTCGTGCCTGGCCGTGCAGTCATGAGTGAACAGGGAGTACAGGAGGAGACTGAGCACGCTCCCCTGAGGGGCCCCTGTGTTGAGGATCAGCATGGCGGATGTGTTGTTACCTACCCTTACCACCTGGGGGCGGCCCGTCAGGAAGTCCAGGATCCAGTTGCAGAGGGAGGTGTTTAGTCCCAGGGTCCTTAGCTTATTGATGAGCTTTGAGGGCGCTATGGTGTTGAACGCTGAGCTGTAGTCAATGAATAGCATTCTCACATAGGTGATCCTTTTGTCCAGGTGGGAAAGGGCAGTGTGGAGTACAATAGAGATTTCATCATCTGTGGATCTGTTAGGGCGGTATGCAAATTGGAGTGGGTCTAGGGTTTCTGGGATAATGGTGTTGATGTGAGCCACCAGCCTTTCAAAGCATTTCATGGCTACAGACGTAAGTGCTACGGGTCTGTAGTCATTTAGGCAGGTTACCTTAGTGATCTTGGGCACAGGGACTATGGTGGTCTGCTTGAAACATTTTGGTATTACAGACTCAGACAGGGAGAGGTAGATAATGTCAGTGAAGACACTTGCCAGTTGGTCAGTGCATGCTTGCAGTACACATCCTGGTAATATGTCTGGCCCTGCGGCCTTGTGAATGTTGACCTGTTTAAAGGTCTTAATCACATCAGCTACGGAGAGCGTGATCACACAGTCATCCGGAACAGCTGGTGCTCTCATGTCTGGTAGGCTCTAGTCACTGGGCAGCTCGCAGCAGTGCTTCCCTTTGTCGTCTGTAATACTTTGCAAGTCCAGACACATCCGACGAGCATTGGAGCCGGTGTAGTACGATTCAATTTTAGGCCAGTATTGACACTTTGCCTTTTTGATGTTTTGTCGTAGGGCATAGCGGGATTTCTTATAAGCTTCCAGGTTAGTCTCGCTCCTTGAAAGCAGCAGCTCTAGCCTTAACCTGTTAGGGTATAGGGGGCAGTATTGAGAATTTTTTTTAAAAATATGTGCCCATTTTTAACTGCCTATTACACCAACTCAGAAGCTAGAATATGCATATTATTGTTCAGGTTTGGATAGAAAACACCCTAAAGTTTCTAAAACTGTTTGAATGGTGTCTGTGAGTATAACAGAACTCATTTGGCAGGCAAAACCCTGAGACAGATTCTGACAGGAAGTGGATACCTGATGTGTTGAATTGACTTTCAGCCTATGCCATTGAAAAACAAAGGGGGTGAGGAATGTTTTGGCACTTCCTATTGCTTCCACAAGATGTCCCCAGCCTTTACAAAGTGTTTTGAGTCTTATACTGTGAGATCTGACTGAAGAAGAGCCTTGGAACGGCGATGGCCCATTAGACACCTGGCGTGCGAGTTGATGGTGGGTACTCTCATTCCAAAACGTTTTAAAAGAGAACCCAATGGTCCGCCTTGAATTTTATTCATGTTCTGGTTAAAAAAGGCCCTAATGATTTATGCGATACAACGTTTGACATGTTTGAACGAACGTAAATATATTTTTTCCGTTCGGGAAGTGAAGTGAAGTCCGGCTGGCTTAGATCATGTGCTACAACACGGAGGTTTTTGGACATAAATGATGAGCTTTTTTGAACAAAACTACATTCGTTATGGACCTGGGATTCTTTGGAAGTGACATCTGATGAAGAGAATCAAAGGTAATGGATTATTTACATAGTATTTTCGATTTTAGATCTCTCCAACATGGCGGTTAGTCTGTATCGTAATGCGTATTTTTCTGGCGCAGTGCTCAGATTATTGCAAAGTGTGATTTCCCAGTAAGGTTAATTTTAAATCTGGCAAGTCCATTGCGTTCAAGAGATGTAAATCTATAATTCTTTGAATGACAATATAATATTTTACCAATGTTTTCTAATATTAATTCATTATTTTGTTGTCATGACTTGACTGCCGGTATTGGAGGGAAACGATTTCCTGAACATCAACGCCATAGTAAAACGCTGTTTTTAGATATAAATATGAACTTGATAGAACTAAAAATGCATGCATTGTCTAACATAATGTCCTAGGAGTGTCATCTGATGGAGATTGTAAAAGGTTAGTGCATAATTTTTGCTGATTTTATGGTTTTGGTGACGCCTGTCTTTGAATCGACAATGCATTACGCACAGCTATTGTCAATGTACTCTCCTAACATAACCTAACTTTATGCTTTTCCCGTAAAAACTTTTTGAAATCGGACAACGTGGTTAGATTAAGGAGATGTTTATCTTTCAAAGGGTGTAACTTAGTTGTATGTTTGAAAAACTTGAATTTTGACATTTATTAGGTTTCAAATTTGCCGCTCTTGACATGCACCTGCTGTTGATAGGGTGCGCCATGGGTGGCACGCTAACGTCCCAAATAGCCCCAAGAAGTTAAGCTCAGTGCCGATGTTGTCTGAAATCCATGGCTTCTGGTTGGGGTATGTACGTACGGTCACTGTGGGGACAACGTCATTGATGCACTTATTTGTGAAGCCAATGACTGATGTGGTATACTCCTCCTCAATGTTCCGTGACTCATCGGAAGAGTCACGGAACATATTCCAGTCTGTGCTAGCAAAACAGTCCTGTAGTTTAGCATCTGCTTCATCTGACCACTTTTTTATTGACCGTGTCATTGGTGCTTCCTGCTTTAATTTGTGGTGGTATGGAGACAGCTACGAAAAATACAGATGTAAACTCTCTAGGTAGATAGTGTGGTCTACAGCTTATCATGAGATACTCTACGTCAGGCGAGCAAAACCTTGAGTCTTCCTTAGATATCATGCACCAGCTGTTGTTTTACAAATATACATAGTCCGGCCCCCCCTTGTCTTACCAGACGCCGCTGTTCTATCCTGCTGATACAGTGTATAACCATCCAGCTGTATGTTGGTAATGTCATCGTTCAGCCACGACTCAGTGAAGCGAAGCGTAAGATATTACAGTTTTTAATGTCCCGTTGGTAGTTTAATCTTCCTCGTAGGTCATCAATTTTATTTTCCAATGATTGCATGTTAGCTAGTAGAATGGAAGACACTGGGGGTTTATTTGATCTTCTTCCAACAGCAGTTCCAACTCCCATTCCATCTCCAGCAGTCCCAGTGTTGTCCATGTCTCTGCCCAACACCATCTCCAGTGTTGTCCATGTCTTTGCCCAGCACCATCTCCAGTGTTTTAAATAGTTTTCTTTCTCCAGATGCAGGTCCAACTCCCATTCCATCTCCAGCAGTCCCAGTGTTGTCCATGTCTCTACCCAGGCTGCTGTGTAGTCTACTGGTGGGGTCTCCCTACCTGCTGGTGACCATCATACTGCTGGTGAAATGCTGCAGGAGCAGGGCTCAAGGTGAGAACCTGAGTTTATACAGGATCGCCTCATTTGTAAATCAGAATTATATTATTATGGCCATTGAAATGCTAGCTATTACAAATAGATCCAACAAGAACATCAAGGGGTTAGAAATCCAGGAGAAAAAAACTAAAGTGTCAATGTTTGCTGATGACTCTAGTCCGCAATGGATCCCTGCACAGTCTCAATGAAAATCTTGGTCACTTTTCTAGCCTCTCTGGACTAAAACCTAATTATGACAAGTATTATATATTGGATATTAAATAATACAGTGTTTCCACTACCTTGTAGTTTACCAATAAAATGGGTGGATGGTGGAGTAAACATACTTGGTATTCACATCTCAAAAAATATAAATTAACTTACCACAATTAATTTCAATCGATAGTTAGCAAAAATAGATACGATTCTGCAACCATGGAGAGGTAAATACTTGTCTATTTATGGAAAAATCACACTGATGAACTCTTTGGTCCTATCACAGTTGACTTACTAATGGTCCTATCACAGTTGACTGACATACTAATGGTCCTATCACAGTTTACTGATTTACTAATGGTCCTATCACAGTTGACTGACTGACTAATGATCCTATCACAGTTGACTGACTGACTAATGGCTCTGCCTCCTCCAGATGACTAATTTTTTTAATCATATGAGCGAAAAATATTGAATTTTATTTGGAATGCTAAACCAGACAAAATTAAACGTGCCTATTTATATAATGAATATGAGTTTATACAGATTACAACTTCTCATTTCCGACTAATTGAAAATTAAATGTTGCTTTAAGTATCGCCCTTCCTTAACCTGTTTGGGGTAGGGGGCAGTATTGAGAATTTTGGAAAAAATATGTTCCCATTTTTAACTGCCTCCTACACCAACTCAGAAGCTAGAATATGCATATTATTGTTCAGGTTTGGATAGAAAACACTCTGAATTTTCTAAAACTGTTTGAATGGTGTCTGTGAGTATAACAGAACTCCTATGGCAGGCAAAAACCTGACAAGGTTTCAAGCAGGAAGTACCCTGTCTGACAAGGAGTCGTGCGTCTTGCATCTTTTTATTGAAAAGTAAGGATCTTAGCTGTAACGTGACAATTCCCAGGGCTCCAATAGGCTCTCAGAGCCCGCGAAAAACCTGAAGGTTTACGAGGGAGCCTCAGGTTGAAACAGATTATCGCCTTTTGTAAGTGGATGCTCAGAGGACCTTTGAATGATGCGCGTGCATGAGTCGCTCCCGAGGAGAAATTTTATTCGGCTGTTTAGGCTCAATGCATACTCCCGGTCGGAATATTATCACTTCTCTACGACATAAATGGCATAAAAATTGGTTTTAAACAGCGGTTGACATGCTTCGAAGTACGGTAATGGAATATTTAGACATTTTTGACACGCCAATGCGCCATGCGCGAGACCGTGAAGAAGCATTCTAGAACTCACGAACAAAACGTCGCTGTTTGGATATAACGATGGATTATTTGGGACCAAACCAACATTTGTTATTGAAGTAGAAGTCCTGGCAGTGTATTCTGATGAAGAACAAGCAAGGTAAGAACATTTTTCTTATAGGAAATGTGATTTTGGTGGATGCTGACCTGGGTGGGTATCTAAATAGCTAGCCCTGTAATGCCGGGCTATGTACTTAGATTATTGCAAAATGTGCTTCATCCGAAAAGCTATTTTAAAATCGGACATATCGAGTGCATAGAGGAGTAATGTATCTATAATTCTTAAAATAATTGTTATGCTTTTTGTGAACGTTTATCGTGAGTAATTTAGCAAACTGTTAGTAAATTCAACGGAAGTTTACCGGGGGTTATGCGTTTTCTGAACGTCACATGCTAATGCAAAAAGCTGTTTTTTGATATAAATATGAACTTGATTGAACAGACATGCATGTATTGTATAACACAATGTCCTAGGTGTGTCATCTGATGAAGATCATCAAAGGTTAGTGCTGCATTTAGCTGTGGTTTGGGTTTGTGTGACATTATATGCTAGCTTGAAAAATGGCTGTCTGATTTTTTCTGGCTGGGCACTCTGCTGACATAATCTAATGTTTTGCTTTCGTTGTAAAGCCTTTTTGAAATCGGACAGTGGGGTTAGATTAACGAGATTCTTGTCTTTAAATAGCTGTAAAATAGTCATATGTTTGAGAAATTGAAGTAATAGTATTTCTAACGATTCAAAAATCGCGCCACTGGAATTTCAGTAGCTGTTACGTAGGTGGGACGAAATCGTCCCACATACCCCAGAGAGGTTAACCTCTTACATCTACACGTTCCGCTAGCGGAACGTCTGCTCCAATATCCAATGATGGGCGGGGCGCGAAATTCAAACTCCTCTAAATCCGAAAACTTACACTTTTCAAACATATGACTATGTTACAGCTATTTAAAGACAAGACTCTCCTTTATCTAACCAAACTGTCCGATTTCAAAAAGGCTTTACAGCGAAAGCAAAACATTAGATTATGTCAGCAGAGTACCCAGCCAGGAATAATCACACAGCCATTTTTCAAGCTAGCATATCATGTCACATAAACCCAAACCATATCTAAATGCAGCACTAACCTTTGATGATCTTCATCAGATGACACACCTAGGACATTGTGTTATACAATACATGCATGTCTGTTCAATCAAGTTCATATTTATATCAAAAACCAGCTTTTTACATTAGCATGTGACGTTCAGAACTAGCATTCCCACCGAACACTTCCGGTGATTTTACTAAATTACTCACGATAAACGTTCACAAAAAGCATAACAATTATTTTAAGAATTATAGATACAGAACTCCTCTATGCACTCGATATGTCCGATTTTAAAATAGCTTTTCGGATGAAGCACATTTTGCAATAATGTAAGTACATAGCCCGGCGTTACAGGGCTAGCTATTTAGACACCCACCCAGTGTAGCCTTCACCAAAATCACATTTCCTATAAGAAAAATGTTCTTACCTTGCTTGTTCTTCATCAGAATACACTGCCAGGACTTCTACTTCAATAACAAATGTAGGTTTGGTCCCAAATAATCCATCGTTATATCCAAACAGCGACGTTTTGTTCGTGCGTTCTAGACACTATCCCAACGCTAAATCTCGGCCACGAGCATGACGCAAAATATGACAAAAAATTTCGAAATATTCCATTACCGTACTTCGAAGCATGTCAACCGCTGTTTAAAACCAATATTTATGCAATTTATCTCGTAGAGAAGCGATAATATTCCGACCGGGAATCTGCCTGTCTGTAAACTGAGGAAAAAACCGAAAGCCGGGGGCGGGGCGTGTCACGCGCCTAAGGCTTAGTCCATTGACTGACCACTCAGCATTTGCTCTCGTGTGCTTCAGCCAGGGCTTTGAATGACATCATTCCTGTTTTTCCCGGGCTGTGAGACTCCATTGTTGACGTGAGAAGTGTCACGTAAGAGCAGAGATCCTTTGTAAACGACAGAGATAATAAAGAAGGGCAAGAAATGTTCAGACAGGGTACTTCCTGAACAGAAGCATCTCAGGTTTTTGCCTGCCATAGGAGTTCTGTTATACTCACAGACACCATTCAAACAGTTTCAGAAACTTTGGAGTGTTTTCTCTCCAAAGCTAATAATTATATGCATATTCCAGTTTCTGGGCAGGACTAATAATCAGATTAAATCGGGTACGTTTTTTATCCAGCCGTGAAATTACTGCCCCCTAGATGTAACAGGTTAAACAAGCTATACAAAGCTGGTTCCAATTTCAGTTTTATCCTCCAGAAAAATTACAACAAATGTTATGGTTAAACTCAAATATATTGATGAATAAAAAAACATTCTTTATGGAAAAAATGAAGAAAAAAATATATTATATTTATTAATGATATTATGAGTTATGTCACATATGCAGTTATCAAAAATATATGGGAATATCTGCTCAATCCAAACTTACAACCAACTGATTGCACCACTACCACAGAAATGGAGGAGGCAGGAGGAAAAGGGAGAAGGTAGGGAACCTGTTTGCCTGCCATATATTAAAGATACAAATTGGCTGAAAGGAACTGGCATAAATAGAAAAATATACCAGTTTCACCTGAGGACCAAAATGTAGACAGCTACACCATACAGGTTGCAGAATAAATGGGAGGAGATTTTCAATGTACCGATTCCATGGCACATGGTTTATGAACTGGTACAAAAAACTACACTTGATATATATAATAGATAATATATTCTGGTATTGCCCCTATTTAGCTTGTTTCTGGTCACAGGTTCAGGAATGGTTAAAAAATCACAACATGCACTTCAAATGAACCTTACAAATAGCAGTGTTGGGAGATTTGGAAAGCCAGTCAATCAATCAATAATATAATAATACTGGTAGGAAAGGTTTTCATCTTTAGCTCACAATCTGTGGATAATATACGATTAGAAAGGTTCAAACATTTTGCAAAACATCACAGCACAATTGATAAATATATGGCACATGGAAACCAAACGAGGTCTATGGTGATAGATTGGAATGGGCTGAGAGTGGCTGAGGGTTGGGATTGCAGAGCTTATGTTTAGTAATGTATTATTGTTATGTGACTGCTTTATATAAAAGTACCATGTATGTAAAATGTATATCTAAAATGTATATGTAAAATGTTGATAACTAGCTCTGACTGAGTCATGTCTTAAAGTGTTGATAACTAGCTGTGACTGAGTCATCTTTTAAAGTGTTGATAATTAGCTCTGATTGAACCATGTTGTAAAGTGTTGATAACTGTAGCTCTGACTGAGTCATGTTTTAAAGTGTTGATAACTGTAGCTCTGATCGACCCATGTTGTAAAGTGTTGATAACTGTACTCCCTGGTATCGATAATTGGTAATTTGCCCTGGTATTGATAAGGAGCAAATAGCCCTGGTATTGATAAATAGTAAATTGCCCTGGTATTGATAAATGGTAAATTGCCCTGGTATTGATGAGGGAGAAATGGACTTTATGCTTGGAATCATTGTTCTTCCTCTGTCACCCATTTATAGGAAGACCCCCATGAAATGGACAAAATAGAATGGGAACATATTGGCACTGCACGAATAATACACACAATGGACAGTACCATCCAATTTGGTCCAGATTCATCAGAAACATATTGCAAATTTCATATGGCAAATGCCAAGTGTCACACTCAAAAAATCCTATAGATGGCGAGCGCACTCCACCATGAATTTCCATATTGCAAATGTAACACAAGTCAACACCCAAGAGTAACATTTTGAAAATATGATTTTTTTTCTCGAAAACTTATCATCCCCTTAAAAAAGTGCTTTCTGGACCATTTTTAGAAATTCTTTAGATTTTTTTGTCAATTACACATGTATACGAGCTGTATGAACATACTTTTGTCATATTTTATTGACATAATTATTATTTATTTTTTGCTTGTACATAAGGCATATGTTTTGTCCATTTGCAATATGATTTCATAGGAAGTCAAAGTTAACCTCTCTGGCGCATGTGGGACGAACTCGTCCCACCTACGTAACAGCCACTGAAATCCAGTGGCGCGATTTTTGAATCGTTAGAAATACTATTACTTCAATTTCTCAAACATATGACTATTTTACAGCTATTTAAAGACAAGAATCTCGTTAATCTAACCCCACTGTCCGATTTCAAAAAGGCTTTACAACGAAAGCAAAACATTAGATTATGTCAGCAGAGTGCCCAGCCAGAAAAAATCAGACACCCATTTTTCAAGCTAGCATATCATGTCACATAAACCCAAACCACAGCTAAATGCAGCACTAACCTTTTATGATCTTCATCAGATGACACACTTAGGACATTGTGTTATACAATACATGCATGTCTGTTCAATCAAGTTCATATTTATATCAAAAACCAGCTTTTTACATTAGCATGTGACGTTCAGAAAAAGCATAACCCCCGCAAACTTCCGGGGAATTTACTAACAGTTTGCTAAATTACTCACGATAAACGTTCACAAAAAGCATAACAATTATTTTAAGAATTATAGATACATTACTCCTCTATGCACTCGATATGTCCGATTTTAAAATAGCTTTTCGGATGAAGCACATTTTGCAATAATCTAAGTACATAGCCCGGCATCACAGGGCTAGCTATTTAGATACCCACCCAGGTCAGCCTCCACCAAAATCACATTTCCTATAAGAAAAATGTTCTTACCTTGCTTGTTCTTCGTCAGAATACACTGCCAGGACTTCTACTTCAATAACAAATGTAGGTTTGGTCCCAAATAATCCATCGTTATATCCAAACAGCGACGTTTTGTTCGTGAGTTCTAGACACTATCAGAATGCTTCTTCACGGTGTCGCGCATGGCGCATTGGCGTGACAAAAATGTCTAAATATTCCATTACCGTACTTCGAAGCATGTCAACCGCTGTTTAAAACCAATTTTTATGCCATTTATCTCGTAGATAAGTGATAATATTCCGACCGGGAGTATGCATTGAGCCTAAACAGCCGAATAAAATTTCTCCTCAGGAGCGACTCGTGCATGCGCCTCATTCAAAGGTCCTCTGAGCAGACACTTACAAAAGGTGATAATGTGTTTCAGCCTGAGGCTCCCTCGTAAACCTTCAGTTATTTCCCGGGCTCTGAGAGCCTATTGGAGCCCTGGGAATTGTCACGTTACAGCTAAGATCCTTACTTTTCAATAAAAAGATGCAAGACGCACGACTCCTTGTCAGACAGGGTACTTCCTGCTTGAAACCTTGTCAGGTTTTTGCCTGTCATAGGAGTTCTGTTATACTCACAGACACCATTCAAACAGTTTTAGAAAATTCAGAGTGTTTTCTATCCATACCTGAACAATAATATGCATATTCTAGCTTCTGAGTTGGTGTAGGAGGCAGTTAAAAATGGGAACATATTTTTTCCAAAATTGTCAATACTGCCCCCTATCCTCAAAAGGTTAAAAGTCATTTTTTTTCTTTTTTTTGCCAAATGCCATAAGAAATGTCCAAATGAAATGTCAAATTATTTTTTTTGTCAATTATACATTTATGAAAGTATTGAATGTGCCAAATCACAGCAAAAATCCAATAGATGGTGAGAGCGCTCCACCGTGAATTTTCTTATTGCAAATGTAACACAAGTCAAGACCCAAGAGTAACATTTTGAAAATACGATTTTATTATCACCCCCTTTAAAGAGAAATGTATCTTTAAAATAGTGTAAATTAGTTGATTGTTTGAGAAAATGAAATTATGAGATTTTTGCTGTTTTGTATTTCGTGCCATGCTATTTCACTGTCTGTTGAATAGTGTGTCCCGCAGGTGGGACGGTAGCATCCCACGTAGCCCTGATAAGTTAAAAATTGACTGATCTACACAGGGTTGAATGCAGTGATTTTCACAATCTGCAGGTTGGTTATATCATAACACCTTTAGGGTGAATTTAACCACTTCCGGTTGCTCCAGGAAGCTTAGAATCAACACAGGTAGACCTCACAGTGGCCTGATGGATTGTCATCAAAGACAGTTTGATATGGCATTCATAACCCACATAGGCTTCAGGTCGAATTTAGGAGAGCAGGCAATGTATTCCTATGGGGAAAGATGTCATTGTAATCTGTGAGATGAAAAAAAAAACTATTTTTACTGTTAAGGGTTAATGCCACACGGTCAAGGTTAGGCTTGCACAGATCGGGAGGACATTAGGAACATTCCTGTGGTTGAATTGTCCTTCTAACCCTAACGGTTCCGCCGCTGTCCCCCAAAAGCACCTGAAATTTAGGGCCAGGCTTAATTTTGGGCCTACTTTTTTGAATGGTTGCTGCTCTCAGACCGAGTGAGCTACGGTTAAGCGGGGTGTCTCGTTGAACTCGCCTAGAGACTATGGTAATGCCATTTTTAGTGTTGATTTCAGTCTGTCATTTGCAAATGTACAAAAGTCAACAAGTCAGCGTCCATCAGTCAATTAGACATCATTCTGACACGAAACCCACTTTTTCCATCTCGTTTAGAAGCCAACTACGACATATTTCAGAGCAGGCCCATAATTCCCAGCGCCTTCAGTTTAAACCATAATAAAAACATAAAACATGTAGTAACGTTCTAGCTACGGGTCCAGCTCTGACATCATGTGTAGGCCTATGTGAGACGACCCCGAATGCCAAGTTTCGGCTCGATAGGTCATTCGGTGCCCGAGCAATGACCTTAATTGGTGCTGAAAATCCACCTTTTTCGGGCGTTGCTACGGGGTCCTTGAATGAGCTATCGGACAGAAACGTTGGGGTCCATCTCTTGAAACCGAGGCGGTTTCAATGCACCTAGTCTTGTGACTAAATGTCTAAATGTCGTCATTTTCATGATGTCAAAATGAATTGAAGCTATTGCAAATGCACAAGGTTGTTTCTTGGTCTGAGATCCGTGTAGAGCCACATAACTCACCGTGCACTATCAACTTGAGCTCTAGAACAGGTTTCTAAATTTTCAGAGGTCTGACGGTTCTTTGATATTTCGAATGAAGGTAATTATTGCAGGCTCTGTATGTCTCTAAGTCCCACACTGTGTCCCTATGTCCTAGCTGTGTGTGTGTGTGTTATTTTTTTGGGGAAATCTGATGGGATAAATGATTGATTTACAGTTCATGAGGGTTGCCTAGTCACACATATGAAGTTTTGAAATGATCTGACTTTTTTAACCCTTCGAAACAGCCCCTTTGACCCATATTTAAGGCACTTCTGGTTGACACAGGAAGCTTAAAGTGAACACATATCCTCCTTTGGTGAGGCTCTTATAGAATATTGAGTTTTAAGTCTTTACGTTAAGAACTGAGTTATTTACAGAGGGTTGAATGAGTTTGTGTTATTTCAGAAAATCACAGAAAATCACAGAAATCTCTCAGAGCTCCGAAACCCGCCTTAACGGACTCATCTGAACACGCTGTAACTGGATCTGTAACTTTTTGGAGAAAAAAAAAACTCATTTTTTGAACATCACCAATTTGACATTGCACGATTTCTCTTAAATTACGATAGATAAATGTCTGGTTCTTTTTTCCTGACACTGTAGGTTCATGTACTTTGGTCAAATTAGCACTCTATTTTCTTTTTCGACCTTTAATCCCATGAAAATGGCCTGAACTCAAAAAGCATTGAGGCCTCGACTCCATCTTGTTCGGGGCCAACTGCCCATTTTGCCAAACCTATGCTCACCAAGTTTCGTCTTCGAAGTCTTTTCCGTTTAGGAGAAAAGGCCAGGTCGTGAATCGTGATGTTTTGTGCATTTGCAATATGATTCCATTCGCCCTCTTGTGGTATTTTCCGGGACAGGTAAAAAGTGACCAAAATGTGAAAATTTTATAAAACGGAAACCGAATGTCCGAGAGACTCCGTTCGATGACTTCCCGGAAGATCCGGCCCCGATTCCATCCTCGAATTTTACAAACGTTCGCAGACGTCTAGCAAGGGATCGTACATTTGCAATATGGACTTTCTCATCAACCATACAGAAAATGCCAAAATGTTCCCTTCATGTATGTAAAAGTACCATGTATGAATAATCTATATATATTTATTTTTTATTTCACTTTTTTATTTATTTAACCAGGTAGGCAAGTTGAGAACAAGTTCACATTTACAAGATAAAGATATATAAAATGTATATGTAAAATTTACAGTCGTGGCCAAAAGTTTTGAGATAAATATTAATTTTCACAAAGTCTGCTGCCTCAGTTTGTATGATGGCAATTTGCATTTTCTCCAGAATGCTATGAAGAGTGATAAGATGAATTGCAAATAATTGCAAAGTCCCTCTTTGCCATGCAAATAAACTGAATCCTCAAAAAACATTTCCACTGCATTTCAGCCCTGACACAAAAGGACCAGCTGACATCATGTCAGTGATTCTCTCGTTATCACAGGTGTGAGTGTTGACGAGGACAAGGCTGGAGATCACTCTGTCATGCTGATTGAGTTCGAATAAAAGACTGGAAGCTTCAAAGGGAGGGTAGTGCTTGGAATCATTGTTCTTCCTCTGTCACCCATGGTTACCTGCAAGGAAACATGTGCCGTCATCATTGATTTGCACAAAAAGGGCTTCACAGCCAAGGATAGTGCTGCCAGTAAGATTGCACCTAAATCAACCATTTATCGGATCATCAAGAACTTCAAGGAGAGCGGTTCTATTGTTGTGAAGAATGCTTCAGGGCACCCAAGAAAGTTCAGCAAGTTCCAGGACCGTCTCCTAAAGTTGATTCAGCTGCGGGATCGGGGGCACCACCAGTACAGAGCTTGCTCAGGAATGGCAGCAGGCAGGTGTGAGTGCATCTGCACGCACAGTGAGGCGAAGACTTTTGGAGGATGGCCTGGTGTCAAGAAGGGCAGCAAAGTAGCCAGTTCTCTCCAGGAAAGACATCAGGGACAGACTGATATTCTGTAAAAGGTACAGGGATTGGACTGCTGAGGATTGGGGTAAAGTCATTTTCTCTGATGAATCCCCTTTCCGATTGTTTGGGGCATCCGGAAAAAGCTTGTCCGGAGAAGACAAGGTGAGCGCTACCATCAGTCCTGTGTCATGCCAACAGTAAAGCATCCTGAGACCATGCATGTGTGGGGTTGCTTCTCAGCCAAGGGAGTGGGCTCACTCACAATTTTGCCTAAGAACACAGCCATGAATAAAGAATGGTACCAACACATCCTCCAAGAGCAACTTCTCCCAACCATCCAGGAAAAGTTTGGTGATGAACAATGCCTTTTCCAGCATGATGGAGCACCTTCCCATAAGGCAAAAGTGATAACTGAGTGGCTCTCGGAACAAAACATCAATATTTTGGGTTCATGGCCAGAAAACTCCCCAGACCTTAATCCCATTGAGAACTTGTGGTCAATCCTCAAGAGGCGGGTGGACAAACAAAAACCCACAAATTCTGACAAACTCCAAGCATTGATTATGCAAGAATGGGCTGCCATCAGTCAGGATGTGGCCCAGAAGTTAATTGACCGCATGCCAGGGCGGATTGCAGAGGTTTTGAAAAAGAAGGGTCAACACTGTAAATATTGACTCTTTGCATCAACTTCATGTAATTGTCAATAAAAGCCTTTGACACTTATGAAATGCTTGTAATTATATTTCCGTATTCATACTAACATCTGACAAAAATATCTAAAGACACTGAAGCAGCAAACTTTGTGGAAACTAATATTTGTGTCATTCTCAAAACTTTTGGCCACGACTGTATATGTAAAATGTTGATAACTAGCTCTGACAGAGTCATGTCCTTAAAGTGTTGATAACTAGCTGTTACTGAGTCATGTCCTTAAAGTGTTGATAACTGTAGCTCTGATTGAAGCATGTTGTAAAGTGTTGATAACTAGCTCTGACCGAGTCATGTCTTAAAGTGTTGATAACTGTATCTCTGATTGAACCATGTTGTAAAGTGTTAATAACCGTAGCTCTGACTGAGTCATGTTTTAAAGTGTTGATAACTGTAGCTCCGATTTAACCATGTTTTAAAGTGTTGATAACTGTAGCTCTAATTGAACCATGTTGTAAAGTGTTGATAACTAGCTCTGACTGAGTCATGTTTTAAAGTGTTGATGAATATAGCACCGATTTAACCATGTTGTAAAGTGTTAACTGTACTCCCTGGTATTGATAAATAGTTAATAGCCCTGGTATTGATAGATAGTAAATAGTCCTGGTATTGATAAATAGTAAATGGCCCTGGTATTGATAAATGGTAAATAGCCCAGGTATTGATAATTAGTAAATTGCCCTGGTATTGATAAAGGAGAACTGGACATAAGCAGGAGCCTCATTGGAAATAATTTGATAGGATTCTAAGTAGCACAGTATTGACTAGTAAATCATCTGATATGATTTACATTTCTAAGTGGTTCTGTATTGGATAAGTAAATACATGGGCACACTGATGAACTACTTCTGTGTTGAACAGGTGATCATGTTGAAGAAGAGTGAGGCTGAGATCACCTGATCACCATAACAACCATCAGAATGGAACTCATGGAATTCTAATATAGAACTGTGAGTCACAATGCTGTATGTTGTTACATTGTAGCTCCACCTGCTGGAACAATAGTGGCATTTGATCAAATGTGATCTATTAACTGATACATGTATTATTCTGATTGGAATGTGTTTTAATATAATGTGTGTTGTATTATTCATTCAGCAGCTGTTCTTTAACATCAGTCATATACTGGTCATATACTGTATAGCATTATGGTTGATACATTGTAAATGCCTTAACTTTTCATGTCTATACAGATAAACTGATAGGTGTTGTGGTTCAGGCATTATTGTTACAGGTTCAGTATAATGTTATACTGTTACATGTTACAGAGATAGAAAACATACAGGAGAGGAGAATTCAATTATTATCATTATTTACTTTATTTTCCCATTTTGGTCTCTATAGTAGTTCATCATTATTTTAATTAAACATGAAACTAATGTAGTCCTTTTGTTTTATTGTGGTTGTTTTGTGCAAAACCATTACTTTTCAATGAATCATCCTGGTAAGATATTGCTTTTGTCTTTGTAGCATATAGAATAAAATACATTATTTTCCTCAGTCATGTAGCCTGTTTTTTAATCTGTTCTGAATGACATCACAACCACTCTGTTTTTTATTTCATTCACTTCCCTTTATGTGTCTTCTAAATACTCCATTCCAGGTTTCCCCTACAGCCCCCAGGGCCTTGAGTATCTTCTAAATGCTCCATTCCAGGTTTCCCCTACAGCCCCCAGGGCCTTGAGTATCTTCTAAATGATCCATTCCAGGTTCCCCCTACAGCCCCCAGGGCCTTGAGTATCTTCTAAATGATCCATTCCAGGTTCCCCCTACAGCCCCCAGGGCCTTGAGTATCTTCTAAATGCTCCATTCCAGGTTTCCCCTACAGCCCCCAGGGCCTTGAGTATCTTCTAAATGGTCCATTCCAGGTTTCCCCTACAGCCCCCAGGGCCTTGAGTATCTTCTAAATACTCCATTCCAGGTTCACAAAACAACTGATTGGCTTAAACACATTAAGAAAGTAAGAAATTCCACATTAACTTTTAACAAGGCAGACCTGTTAATTGAAATGCATTCCAGGTGACTACTTCATGAAGCTAGATTAGGGAATGCCAAAAGTGTGCAAAGCTGTCATCAAGGTAAAGGGTGGCTATGTGAACAATCTAAAATGTAACATGTTTCGATTTGTTCAACACTTTTTTGGTTACCACATGATTCCATATGTGTTATTTCATAGTTTTGATGTCTTCACTGTTATTCTACAATGTAGAACATAGTAAAAATAAAGAAAACCCCTTGAATGAGTAGGTGTTCTAAAACTTCTGAATTGTAGTGTGTGTATATACAGGTAAACAGGTGGTGTTCAACCCACCTGCCCTGAATGACGGGTCGCCACTGTTGTCATATGTATTTCACGATTGACATTTGTGATCATGTGTTTTTGGACATTTGACACAAAGTTAATGTCCATTTCAGAACACTAGATGGAGCTAGATATCGCGAGATGACATGAAGTTAATGTCCATATCAGAACACTACTGAGCTAGATATCGCGACATGACATGAAGTTAATGTCCATATCAGAACACTAGATGGAGCTAGATATCGCGAGATGACATGAAGTTAATGTCCATATCAGAACACTAGATGGAGCTAGATATCGCGAGATGATATTCAACTAGAAATGCTGTTAGTGAAAGTGAAAGTGAAAGTAAAGTGTGAAACGCCACCGCCCTTTTCCCCCGTTATTTCTGGAACAGACGCCGTGTTACATTCAGTTCGTTGTCAAATTAGCCTCTGGACTGTTTTGGTTTATTTTCTAAACTCCTAATAGTTTTATTCACCAGTTACAAACAGCTTTACCTTGGAGTCAGACTTGTTTTGTAGTGAAATGAAGACCTTTCCGACCTCGGCGGCCTGGTGTTTAGGGATTCTGTTCATCAGTGTTTCATTGATAACGACAGGTAGGACACAACATTATTCCTTCATTATTTATCCTGTAGGCTATTTTATTATCTGAACATAATATTAACAAGAAAGAAACGGGGAGAATTCAAGTGCAGGAAATGTAGATGTCTTGTCGTCGCTGTGTTGTCTGATCAGACAGGACAGTTTGGGGTGTGGTGGTGCTGTAGGGTGTCTGATCAGACAGGGCAGTTTGGGGTGTGGTGGTGCTGTAGGGTGTCTGATCAGACAGGACAGTTTGGGGTGTGGTGGTGCTGTAGGGTGTCTGGTAGACAGGACATTTTGGGGTGTGGTGGTGCTGTAGCGTGTCTGATCAGACAGGACAGTTTGGGGTGTGGTGGTGCTGTAGGATGTCTGATCAGACAGGAAGTTTGGGGTGTGGTGGTGCTGTAGGGGGTCTGATCAGCAGTTTGGGGTGTGGTGGTGCTGTAGGGTGTCTGATCAGACAAGACAGTTTGGGGTGTGGTGGTGCTGTAGGGTGTCTGATCAGCAGTTTGGGGTGTGGTGGTGCTGTAGGGTGTCTGATCAGACAGGACAGTTTGGGGTGTGGTGGTGCTGTAGGCTGTCTGATCAGCAGTTTGGGGTGTGGTGGTGCTGTAGGGTGTCTGATCAGACAGGACAGTTTGGGGTGTGGTGGTGCTGTAGGGTGTCTGATCAGACAGGACAGTTTGGGGTGTGGTGGTGCTGTAGGGGGTCTGGTAGACAAACACTATTTACACAATACTAACATACGGAAGTTACTGTTTCGTAGCAGGTTAGGAGAATTAGTTTAATTATTTTAAGGTTAGGAAAAGAGTTAGTGAAAAGTGTCTCCTAAATTGTTACGAAAATCGTAACCGTATCGACGTAGAGTTACATTGTTAGACTACAGGAAGTGTTGCCATGTTTATGACTAAAAAGAGGAGACGTTTTACCATCTGAGTTGAAGAGATACACAGAATTCAGATCGTAAAACGTCATCTCTTTTGTCAGAATTTTAAGTAACATTGAAGGTTGTGTAACAGGAATAACGTTTTGTTTTCGAGATGATAGTTTCCGGATTTGACCATATTAATGACCAAAGGCTCGTGTTTCTGTGTGTTATTATGTTATAATTAAGTCTATGATTTGATAGAGCAGTCTGACTGAGTGGTGGCATTGCGCTGTTTATGACTTCAAGCCTATCAACCCCAGAGATTAGGCTGGTGTAACCGATGTGAAATGGCTATAGTCAAAGGTATATGAAATACAAATCGTATAGAGAGAAATAGTCCTATTATTCCTATAATAACTACAACCTAAAACTTCTTACCTGGGAATATTGAAGACTCATGTTAAAAGGAACCACCAGCTTTCATATGTTCCCATGTTCTGAGCAAGGAACTTAAACGTTAGCTTTTTTACATGGCACATATTGCACTTTTACTTTCTTCTCCAACACTTTGTTTTTGCATTATTTAAACCAAATTGAACATGTTTCATTATTTATTTGAGGCTAAATTGATTTTATTGATGTATTATAGTAAGTTAAAATAAGTGTTCATTCAGTATTGTTGTAATTGTCATTATTACAAATAAAAAAATAATCGTCCGATTAATCGGAATCAGTATTGGCGTTGAAAAATCATAATCGGTCGACCTCTATTCTGTACTGTAAAACATACAGAGAACACATTACACCGGTTTTAAGGTCTCTGTACTGTAAAACATACAGAATGCTGCAGGGTACTGACCAAGACCAGACAGAGAACACATTACACCGGTTTTAAGGTCTCTGTACTGTAAAACATACAGAATGCTGCAGGGTACTGACCAAGACCAGACAGAGAACACATTACACTGGTTTTAAGGTCTCTGTACTGTAAAACATACAGAATGCTGCAGGGTACTGACCAAGACCAGACAGAGAACACATTACACTGGTTTTAAGGTCTCTGCACTGGCTGCCTGTTTAATAATCACTTTAAAGATTGTTCTATTGGTTTTCAAATCAATACACGATTGTGCACCCCAATACATATCAGACATACTTTTAAGTTATGTACCCACCCAGGTAGCACAAACGTCTGACTCACATCTGGCCTGATTCCGGTTTGAAAATCCCCCCCCTTTGTGTACATTTACGTAATTTACGTGTAACACTCAGTTCTTCATTGCTGAGACTAGTTGAGATTTCTGTTCTTCTCTACGTTGTCAGTTTAACCTACAATTCATTGATCTCAGTAGCAGAAAGCATGTTGTATTTGTATCCTTCATGGCAGCTGTCAATGATGAATGATAAGTCAATGAATGGGGGAGGGGGGGGGGATTTTCAGCACAACACCGGCATGCCAGATCTAAAACTGGGTCTGACGGTCCGAGTCCTAAATGAGTCATTCGGCCCAGATCTGGCAGCCAATGAAAGAGCAGGTGTTCATAATGTTATGTAAACTCACTCACTTGTATACTCAGTGTATAGTTTCTAATGGCAGCCTGCAGTACCCCGGTTGGCCTTCAACTTGAGTTACTTAATGAGAGGGGGCAGCACTGAGTTAGCCTGCATGTTATGTCTAATGGCATCCTGCAGTACCCGGGTTGGCCTTCAACTTGAGTTACTTAATGAGAGGGGGCAGCACTGAGCTAGCCTGTAACGTCACTTCCTGGAGTAGCTCAAACTGTTTACATAAATCTCCCACATGAGACGCCATCTTAACCGCCTTCATTTGGCTTCAATGCACTGTTGAGTCTTCACATAGGAATGAGTGGGGTCGTATGGGCCAGAATCCATGGAACAACAGGAAGTTACCAGGTATCTTTAACTATGTGTCATTTTGTTTTTCTCCAGGCTCGTCTGAGGTTGTTGGACCGGCTGACCGAGTCATTACCTTAGCTGGTGATGACATCATTCTACCATGTTCCCTGAAACCCAATATCAGTGCTGAGGACATGCTAGTGGAGTGGACAAGATTGAACCCGAAAGCAGAAAACGTCCATCTTTACCGTAGCGGTCGAGACTCCAATGTGGAGCAGGTTCCATCCTACAGGAGAAGGACATCATTGTTTCATGAAGAACTGAAGAACGGCAATGTCTCCTTAAAGCTGACCAGAGTTACTCTCTCTGATGCTGGAAGCTACAGGTGCTTCATTCTAACACTGACCAGCCAGGAGAAGGAAACCACCGTTCAACTCTTTGTTGGTGAGTCATGAATACTGGAGATGTGATCAGAGGTTGTATTGGTAAATCTGGCTAAATGATTCGCTGCTAAAATATCAACATGTCTTCCTCCCTCATCAGTCCTTCCTCTGTTATAGATCATGTATTCAGCTGGTCTACCTCTCTCATCATCCCTTCCTCTGTTATAGATCATGTATTCAGCTGGTCTTCCTTCCTCTGTTATAGATCATGTATTCAGCTGGTCTTCCTCCCTCATCAGTCCTTCCTCTGTTATAGATCATGTATTCAGCTGGTCTTCCTTCCTCTGTTATAGATCATGTATTCAGCTGGTCTTCCTCCTCATCAGTCCTTCCTCTGTTATAGATCATGTATTCAGCTGGTCTTCCTTCCTCTGTTATAGATCATGTATTCAGCTGGTCTTCCTTCCTCTGTTATAGATCATGTATTCAGCTGGTCTTCCTCCCTCATCATTCCTTCCACTGTTATAGATCATGTATTCAGCTGGTCTTCCTTCCTCTGTTATAGGTCATGTATTCAGCTGCTCAGCACACAGCCTTTACAAAACACTCCTCACACATCAAAACCTCCCACACTGTCACACTGCTGTGTCCTAATATTCCTACTACCTGCTGTTGACTCACTGGCTGTGTCCCAATATTCCTGCTACCTTTGACTCACAGTAGTTACTATGTACTGATAGGGATACATAATATAGAGAATGTATTGTATAGTCAACAGCATCGTGCTGCTTTGTTAATTGATTAGTCCAAGGCTTTTGACACAGTGAATTATTGATGTCATTCAAGTAAAGCTGTTGCTGGTTTAATGATTATCTCAGTGTTAGATCACAATGTATTCAGGTTGATGGCATGACTTCTGACCATCTTTCTGTTAATACTGGAGTGCTGCAGGGTTCTGTTCATGACTTCTGACCATCTTTCTGTTAATACTGGAGTGCTGCAGGGTTCTGTTCTTGGGCCGTTATTGTTCACTATCTGTGTAAATAAGTTGTGTGAAAACATTGCTGAGGAAAGGTCCATCTATATGGAGATGAGACATCATCTATAGCCCTGATCCCACACTAGATTAGGAATTGTTTAATGTTGTTGACTAGGTATTTCTCAAATATACAGGAAGTGTTTAATGTTGTTGATTAGGTATTTCTCAAATAGCAGGAAGTGTTTAATGTTGTTGATTAGGTATTTCTCAAATAGCAGGAAGTGTTTAATGTTGTTGTTTAGGCATTTATCAAATAGCAGGAAGTGTTTAATGTTGTTGATTAGGTATTTAGGCAAAGGTCCATCTAGGGTTGCAAAGGGTCGGAAATTTTCTGGTAAATGTTTGGAAATTTTCCATGGGAAGTTAAGGCCGGGAATTTTGGGAATTTAACTTAAATTCACCAAAAAAGTTAGCTTATAACATTGAACCTTTTTTGTGGGATACACAAGTTAATTCTAGGTCTTGTGGCATATTTTGGTTAAACTGTCCCCAATTCAATGGAATTGCAACCCTCTGCATTAGAGGTCGACCGATTAATCGGCATAGCCGATTTAAATTAGGGCCGATTTCAAGTTTTCTGAAAAATTGGTAATCTGCATTTTTTGACGCCGATTACATTGCATTCCACGTGGCAGGCTAACTACCTGTTATGTGCAGCAAGGAGCCAAAGTAAGTTGCTAGCTAGCATTAAACATATCTTATAAAAAAATGATATTACTAGTTTAACTAGCTTGTCCTGCATTGCATATAATCAATGCGGTGCCTGTTAATTTATCATCAAATCTTCGCCAAATGGGTGATGATTTAACAAAAGCGCATTCGCAAAAAAAGCACAATCGTTGCACCAATGTACCTAACCATAAAAATCAATGCCTTTCTTAAAATCAATGCACAGAAGTATATTTTTTTAAACCTGCATATTTAGTTAAAATAAATTCATGTTAGCAGGCAATATTAACCAGGTGACATTGTGTCTTCTCTTGCATTCTGTGAGTCAGGGTATATGCAGCAGTTTGGGTCGCCTGTTGAGAACTGTGAAGTCCATTTAATCCTAACAAAGACCGTAATTAATTTGGCATAATTTTACATAATTATGACATAACATTGAAGGTTGTGCAATGTAACAGCAATATTTAGACTTAGGGTTGCCATCCGTTAGCTAAAATACGGAACGGTTCTGTTTTTCACTGAAAGAATAAATGTTTTGTTTTCGAAATGATAGTTTCCGGATTCGACCATATTAATGACCAAAGGCTCGTATTTCTGTGTTTTATAATATTATAATTAAGTCTATGATTTGATATTTGATAGAGCAGTCTGACCTGTTTCCATACATGTTTCATTTTAAAACTTATCTTACAAAGGAGTTGTTTAATCTAACTGCTTAATTATTTATCTGTACATGGATTTTTTTTTTATTTTTTTTTTACAACCAAAAAAAATCTAATCTTTACAGGAAAATGCCACGGGCACTATCTGATGTGTGGAGACATTTCACTGCAGCTAATGTAGAAGGAAAAGCTGTGTATATTTGCAAATACTGTGCCAAATCATGTGAAGAATGCAACAAAGATGCAGAATCATCTGGCCAAGTGCATAAAGTTCCCTCAGCGCTCACAACAAGCAACCTCTGACAAAAGTCCCTCTACTTTTATTCGAGGTGACAATGATGAATCAGACACCTTATCGATAGCAACAGCTCATGGTCATCCTGGAATCAGAAGTTTTTTTGACTCAATGGAGGAACGTAGTCAGAGAAATGCTGATGAATGTCTTGCTCGAGCTGTGTATGCAACTGGTTCACCTCTGATGCTCACAGGCAATGTGTATTGGAAGAGATTTCTGAATGTTCTTCGCCCAGCATACACCCCTCCAATCAGACATGCTTTATCTACTCACTTGCTGGATGCAGAGTTCAGCAGAGTGAAGTGAAGATCAAGTGAAGATCAAGCAAATCATAGAGAAAGCAGACTGTATTGCATTCATCTCTGATGGGTGGTCGAATGTTTGTGGGCAAGGAATAATTAACTACATCATCTCCACCCCTCAACCAGTATTCTACAAGAGCACAGACACAAGGGACAACAGACACACCGGTCTCTACATTGCAGATGAGCTGAAGGCAGTCATCAATGACCTTGGACCACAGAAGGTATTTGCACTGGTGACAGACAATGCTGTGAACATGAAGGCTGCTTGGTCTAAAGTGGAGGAGTTCTACCCTCACATCACACCCATTGGCTGTGCTGCTCATGCATTGAATCTGCTCCTCAAGGACATCATGGCACTGAAAACAATGAATACACTCTACAAGAGAGGCAAGGAAATGGTTAGGTATGTGAAGGGTCATCAAGTTATAGCAGCAATCTACCTCACCAAGCAAAGTGAGAAGAATAAGAGCAACACATTGAAGCTGCCCAACAACACCCGTTGGGGTGGTGTTGTCATCATGTCTCATAGAGGGCAGGAGTCTCTCCAAGAAATGGCCATATCACGGTCTGCCGATATGGACAGCCCAATCAAGACGATCCTCCTGGATGATGTATTTTGGGAGAGAGTTGTTAGCAATGTTGTTGTTCAGACTCTGCTTGCAGATGTAAGAGAAGAAATCCGTACTGCCCACTTCACTGTTGCTCCAACAGAGGAAACTGCAGTTCTGAAATACATCAAAATACTATCATTTTACAGATGTATGTTGAAAACATTTTTGGGAGATGCGATATATCATTGGGAATCATTCAATATTCCCTTACTTTTGTTGTTCAGTGAAATCAACTCATTTAATTTGTTGTTCCAGAGTTCCAAATTGAGCAGCAGCTGCTGAAAAATTGAGCTCCTACAAATATTGAAATTTACATGGTTTTTAGAGTGAAGTACTTCGGAAAAAAGCAAAAGAAAACTGCAAGACTGAATAGGAGAAAAAACAAGCAACAAACAAAGAAGATAGGCTTTTGAAAAAAGTTACTATTTTTCATAAAATTGTAGTTATCTTAGCTAGCTGAATTGTTTACCAGTTGCTAAGCAGTTGCTAGGGACTCTTTTGGAAGAAGCTAGCTGGCTAACGAAGAATAACAAAGAATATCTAGTTAACAGAAGAAAAGAAAGAGAAAATCAGGACAGAAGAAAAAGGATATCAAAGTGAAACAGTTCTCTAAAGACACAAGAGACAATAATACAAGAAACAACACTTCTGTAGCTTGTCAACTATGTGTCTGTCTATCCCTGTTCTCTCCCCTCTGCACAGGCCATACAAACGCTTCACACCGCGTGGCCGCTGCCACTCTAACCTGGTGGTCCCAGCGCGCCCGACCCACGTGGAGTTCTAGGTCTCCGGCAGCCTCTGGAACTGCCGGTCTGCGGCCAACAAGGCTGAGTTCATCTCAGCCTATGCTACCCTCCAGTCCCTAGACTTCCTGGCGCTGACGGAAACATGGATTACCACAGATAACACTGCTACTCCTACTGCTCTCTCCTCGTCTGCCCACGTATTCTCGCATACCCCTAGAGCATCGAGCCAGCGGGGTGGTGGCACTGGAATCCTCATCTCTCCCAAGTGGACATTCTCTCTTTCTCCCCTGACCCATCTGTCTATCTCCTCATTTGAATTCCATGCTGTCACAGTTACCAGCCCTTTCAAGCTTAACATCCTTATCATTTATCGCCCTCCAGGTTCCCTTGGAGAGTTCATCAATGAGCTTGACGCCTTGATAAGTTCCTTTCCTGAGGATGGCTCACCTCTCACAGTTCTGGGTGACTTTAACCTCCCCACGTCTACCTTTGACTCATTCCTCTCTGCCTCCTTCTTTCCACTCCTCTCCTCTTTTGACCTCACCCTCTCACCTTCCCCCCCTACTCATACGCTTGACCTCATCTTTACTAGATGCTGTTCTTCCACTAATCTCATTGCAACTCCCCTCCAAATCTCCGACCACTACCTTGTATCCTTTTCCCTCTCGCTCTCAACACTTCTCACTCTGCCCCTACTCGGATGGTATTGCGCCGTCCCAACCTTCGCTCTCTCTCTCCCGCTACTCTCTCCTCTTCCATCCTATCATCTCTTCCTTCTGCTCAAACCTTCTCCAACCTATCTCCTGATTCTGCCTCCTCAACCCTCCTCTCCTCCCTTTCTGCATCCTTTGATTTTCTCTGTCCCCTATCCTCCAGGCCGGCTCGGTCCTCCCCTCCTGCTCCGTGGCTCGACGACTCACTGCGAGCTCACAGAACAGGGCTCCGGGCAGCCGAGCGGAAATGGAGGAAAACTCGCCTCCCTGCGGACCTGGCATCCTTTCACTTCCTCCTCTCTACATTCTCCTCTTCTGTCTCTGCTGCTAAAGCCACTTTCTACCACTCTAAATTCCAAGCATCTGCCTCTAACCCTAGAAAGCTCTTTGCTACCTTCTCCTCCCTCCTGAATCCTCCTCCCCCTCCCCCCCTCCTCCCTCTCTGCGGATGACTTCGTCAACCATTTTGAAAAGAAGGTTGACGATATCCGATCCTCGTTTGCTAAGTCAAACGACACCGCTGGTCCTGCTCACACTGCCCTACCCTGTGCTTTGACCTCTTTCTCCCCTCTCTCCAGATGAAATCTCGCGTCTTGTGACGGCCGGCCTCCCAACAAGCTGCCCACTTGACCCTATCCCCTCCTCTCTTCTCCAGACCATTTCCGGAGACCTTCTCCAATACCTCACCTCGCTCATCAACTCATCCTTGACCGCTGGCTACGTCCCTTCCGTCTTCAAGAGAGCGAGAGTTGCACCCCTTCTGAAAAAACCTACACTCGATCCCTCCCATGTCAACAACTACAGACCAGTATCCCTTCTTTCTTTTCTCTCCAAAACTCTTGAACGTGCCGTCCTTGGCCAGCTCTCCTGCTATCTCTCTCAGAATGACCTTCTTGATCCTAATCAGTCAGGTTTCAAGACTGGGCATTCAACTGAGACTGCTCTTCTCTGTGTCACGGAGGCTCTCCGCACTGCTAAAGCTAACTCTCTCTCCTCTGCTCTCATCCTTCTAGACCTATCTGCTGCCTTTGATACTGTGAACCATCAGATCCTCCTCTCCACCCTCTCCGAGTTGGGCATCTCCGGCGCGGCCCACGCTTGGATTGCGTCCTACCTGACAGGTTGCTCCTACCAGGTGGCGTGGCGAGAATCTGTCTCCGCACCACGCGCTCTCAACACTGGTGTCCCCCAGGGCTCTGTTCTAGGCCCTCTCCTATTCTCGCTATACACCAAGTCACTTGGCTCTGTCATATCCTCACATGGTCTCTCCTATCATTGCTATGCAGACGACACACAATTAATCTTCTCCTTTCCCCCTTCTGATAACCAGGCGGCGAATCGCATCTCTGCATGTCTGGCAGACATATCAGTGTGGATGACGGATCACCACCTCAAGCTGAACCTCGGCAAAGACGAAGCTGCTCTTCCTCCCGGGGAAGGACTGCCCGTTCCATGATCTCGCCATCACGGTTGACAACTCCCTTGTGTCCTCCTCCCAGAGTGCTAAGAACCTTGGCGTGATCCTGGACAACACCCTGTCGTTCTCCACTAACATCAAGGCGGTGACCCAATCCTGTAGGTTCATGCTCTACAACATTCGCAGAGTACGACCCTGCCTCACACAGGAAGCGACGCAGGTCCTAATCCAGGCACTTGTCATCTCCCGTCTGGATTACTGCAACTCGCTGTTGGCTGGGCTCCCTGCCTGTGCCATTAAACCCCTACAACTCATCCAGAACGCCGCAGCCCGTCTGGTGTTCAACCTTCCCAAGTTCTCTCACGTCACCCCGCTCCTCCGCTCTCTCCACTGGCTTCCAGTTGAAGCTCGCATCCGCTACAAGACCATGGTGCTTGCCTACGGAGCTGTGAGGGGAACGGCACCTCCATACCTTCAGGCTCTGATCAGGCCCTACACCCAAACAAGGGCACTGCGTTCATCCACCTCTGGCCTGCTGGCCCCCCTACCTCTGAGTAAGCACGGTTCCCGCTCAGCCCAGTCCAAACTGTTCGCTGCTCTGGCACCCCAATGGTAGTACAAGCTCCCTCACGACGCCAGGACAGCGGAGTCTATCACCACCTTCCGGAGACACCTGAAACCCCGCCTCTTTAAGGAATACCTGGGATAGGATAAAGTAATCCTTCTAACCCCCACCCCCCCTTAAAAGATTTAGATGCACTATTGTAAAGTGGTTGTTCCACTGGATATCATAAGGTGAATGCACCAATTTGTAAGTCGCTCTGGATAAGAGCGTCTGCTAAATGACTTAAATGTAATGTAAATGTAATTAACGTTCTATTCGTATCTAAATAGTTTTTTTTACTTCTAATGGAATGTAAGGATGTAATCATTTGAATGATGTCTGCTTATGATAAGGTAAAATGTTTATGTTTCTGTCTCCATACGATATGGTAAATATATCCAATACAAAAAACATCTACATTTAAATGGTATTAATATTAATTTGCATATATTCCCATGGAAAGTTTCCACCTCTGTCACGTCCTGACCATAGTAAGTTGTTATTTTCTATAGTAGAGTAGGTCAGGGCGTGACAGGGGGTGTTTGTCTATGTGTTGTATTTCTATGTTCCGTTTCTAGTTTTGTATTTCTATGTTGGTGTTGTTTGGTATGATCTCCAATTGGAGGCAGCTGGTCGTGGTTCTCTCTAATTGGAGGTCATATTTAAGCTGGTGTTTGTCCCACCTGTTTTTGTGGGTGATTCATTTGGAGTAGTGTGTTTTCCTCTCTGCGTCACGGGTTGTTGTTTTTGTGTATTCAAGTGTTTCGTGAGGTTGTTGCAGAGAATGAGTCAAAATGTAGATCAGGCACCAATGCAGGATGCAGCGTTGTGTCTTTCCTCCCTTCACGTGGCTCTTCAGGGCCGTTTCACCCTCACAATGTCAAAGTCTGACGCATTGTTTTGTACCTTACACGCTTGTGGGTTGGTGGGGGTCCAGTAATGTAGTGGTAAAAAAAAGTGAGTAAAACTATACTGAACAAAAATATAAACACAACATGTAAAGTGTTAGTCCCATGTTCCATGAGTTGAAATAAAAGATCCCAGAAATGTTCCTTAAGCACAAAAAAGGCAGGATCTACATTTTCCGCTGCATTTTGATCCTTCCGACAGCCGTGACAACCTCTGAATATTCCCCAAAATGTGCAACCCTACATGCACATGGATTTAGTATTGTAGTGTGTTTTAGCTATGTGGTAGCGGTGGAGTAGGGGCCTGAGGGCACACAGTGGGTTGTGAAATCTGTCAATGCATTGTAACGGTTTAAAACTGTATAAACTACCTTAATGTTGCACGAAGAGTAGCTGCTGCCTTGACAGGAACTAATGGGGATCCATAATAAATACAAACTACAAATCTTGTATCTGTGTGGGTGCTGTATCTCAGCCAGTGATCTCTGTTTTATCTTGTATCTGTAGGTGCTGTATCTCAGCCAGTGATCTGTTTTATCTTGTATCTGTGTAGGTGCTGTATCTCAGCCAGTGATCTGTTTTATCTTGTATCTGTGTAGGTGCTGTATCTCAGCCAGTGATCTGTTTTATCTTGTATCTGTGTAGGTGCTGTACCTCAGCCAGTGATCTCTGTTGTATCTGTGTAGGTGCTGTATCTCAGCCAGTGATCTCTGTTTTATCTCGTATCTGTGTAGGTGCTGTATCTCAGCCAGTGATCTCTGTTGATATCTTGTATCTGTGTAGGTGCTGTATCTCAGCCAGTGATCTGTTTTATCTTGTATCTGTGTAGGTGCTGTATCTCAGCCAGTGATATCTATTGATGGAACCAAAGGCTGGGGGGTGGTCCTGAAGTGTGAGTCTGGAGGCTGGTTTCCTGAACCTGAGATGGAGTGGCTGGACAGTTCTGGAACCATCCTCCCTGCTGATGGACCTCCAGAGAGACACAGGGACTCAGAGGGCCTCTACGCCGTGAGACGACATGTCACCGTGAACCAGACTGACACCAACAGATTCACCTGTAGAGTTCACCAGCAGGAGATCAACCACCTGAAGGAGACAGAGATTCATGTCCCAGGTGAGGTCTTCATTGGTTAACCCAAATACCTGAGACCTCTTGTTAGTTAGACTAGTTAGACTAGTTAGTGGAGAATGGTTTCCTAGGGGATGACCTTATTGGTCTCTTTTCAGTAGTATTTATAAATGATGCTTTACTTCCTGTACAGTATATATGTAGGTGTTGTAATGGTTTGACATGGCTTCTCTGTTTCAGATTACCTGTTTCCTTCACGCTACTGGTTGATTGTGGGTCTACTAATAGCAGCAGCTGTTGTATTTCTTGCAGCTTCAGCTATTAGTTTCTACATGTGGATAAAATATACTGAAGGTGAGTTTAACCTTGATCTCTGACTGGTCCTTGATGTGTCATCATTAAGAGTCCCTCAGTGTAACGGCTGTCTGAAGAGAGAGTGGAACAAAACGCAGCGGAGTTAGTGTTCATCATATTTAATTCAAACGGAACACTATACAACTACAAAACAATAAACTGACAGCCAAACTGTCCTGTCAGGTGAAACACAATGACAGAAACAATTACCCACAAAACCCAAAGGAAAAACATGCTCCTTATGTGTGACTCCCAATCAGCAAAAACGAGCTTCAGCTGTGCCTGATTGGGAGCCACACACGGCCCAAAACAAAGAAATACAAAAACATAGAAAAAGGAACATTGAACACCCACCCAATGTAACACCCTGGCCTAACCAAAATAAAGAACAAAAAAACCCTCTCTATGGCCAGGGCGTTACACTCAGTCAGAGATATTAAACATACCGAAGGTGAGTTTAACCTTGATGTCTGACTGGTCCTTTATGTCTCATCATTAAGAGTCCTCTACTGGCTGTACTGGTTAGAGAGGAACCAGGCTCTGAGGGGTGACCAGTTCTCTACTGGCTGTACTGGGTAGAGGATGCTTTACTTCCTGTACAGTATTTATATGTAGTGTTGTTGTAATGGTTTGACATTACTTCTCTGTTTCAGATGACGTGTTTCCTAAGGGATGACCTTATTGGTCTGTTTTCAGTAGTACTGTATTTATAAATGATGCTTTACTTCCTGTACAGTATATATGCAGTTTTGTTGTAATGGTTTGACATGGCTTCTCTGTTTCAGATGACGTGTTTCCTAAATCACTATTAGGGTTGATTGTTGGTCTACTAATAGCAGCAGCTGTTGGAGTTATTGCAGCTTCAGCTGGTGTCTACATGTTGAGCAAACATATTAAAGGTGAGTTTAACCTTGATGTCTGACTGGTCCTTGATGTCTCATCATTAAGAGTCCTCTACTGGCTGTACTGGGTAGAGATGAACCAGGCTCTGAGGGGTGACCAGTCCTCTACTGGCTGTACTGGGTAGACCAGAGGAACCAGGCTCTGAGGGGTGACCAGTGTGACATGGCTTCTCTGTTTCAGATTAGGTGTTTCCTAAGGGATGACCTTATTGGTCTGTTCAGTAGTACTGTATTTATAAATTGTGCTTTACCTACTGTACAGTATATATGTAGTGGTGTTGTAATGGTTTGACATGGCTTCTCTGTTTCAGATGACGTGTTTCCTAAATTACAAGTAGGGTTGATTGTTGGTCTACTAGCAGCAGGAGCAGCTGTTGGACTTCTTGCAGCTTCAGCTGGTGTCATTGGTGTCTACATGTGGAGAAAACATACTGAAGGTATATACTACTTTACTATATTACTATACTATATTACTATACTACTATGCTACATTACTATACTACATTACTATACCACTATTGTCACGGCCATCGTAAGGAGTGGACCAAAATGCAGCGGGAATGTGTATGCTCATTTTCTTATTTATTAAAGAAACGAAACCAAAACACTTAAACTAAAAACAACGACGACAAAACACCCCCTGCCGGGCCCTGACCAAACTACAATAACAAACACCCCCTGCCACGCCCTGACCAAACTACAATAACAAACAACCCCTTTTACTGGTCAATACGTGACAGTACCCCCCCCCCCAAAGGTGCAGACCCCGGATGCACCTCAAACAAAAAAAATAAAAAATAAAAATAAACCCAAAACAAAAATAATCCCCAAACTAAAGTAAGGGAATACCCCCCTGATTTGGACAAAATAACATGGGAACATATTGGCATAGCACGAATCATACACACGATTGCAAAAACCACCCAAAGCGGCCCATCTCCGGGCCAATCATATGGCAATTTTCGGATGGCAAATGCCAATTGTAACACCCCAAATTTCCTTTAGATGGCGAGCGTGCTCCACCTTGGATTTTCATACAGCAAATGATACCCAATTCTTACCCAAGTCTCAGATTTTGATAAAATGATTTAAAAAAAAAAACTTATCACCTTATAAAAAAGTGGTTTCTGGACCGTTTTTCGAATTTTTTTCGATTGTTATGTCAATTACACATGTATAAGAGCTGTATGAACATGCTTCTGACGTTTTTTATTGACGTCGTTTTTTGGGTTGCTTTTGCTTGTGCACAAGGCATATGTTTTGTGCATTTTGAATATGATTTCATAGGAAAAAAGTGACTTTTTTTTTTTCTTTTTTTTTGCAAAATGACATATCCAATGCTTTTTTTGTCAATTGTGAAAGTATTGCATGTGCCAAATCACAGGAAATATCCAATAGATAGCTAGAGCTCTCCGCAGTGAATTTTCATATTGCAAATGTAACACAATTCAAGTCCCAAGAGTCAAATTTTGAAAAAATGACATATTTTTTGAAAAATTTTCAACCCTAAAAAAGTGGTTTCTGGACCGGTTTTTGAAATTTTTTCAATTTTTATGTCAATTACACATGTATAAGAGCTGTATGGACATACTTTTGACATATTTTATTGACATAATTTTTGGGGTTGTTTTTGCTTGTGCATAAGGCATATGTTTTGTGCATTTGGAATATGATTTCATAGGAAGTCAAAAGTGACATATTTGCTTGTGCATAAGGCATATGATGTGTGCATTTGGAATATGATTTCATAGGAAGTCAAAAGTGACATATTTATATTTTTTGCCAAATGCCATTAGAAATGTGCAAATGAAATGTCCAATTCTTTTTTTGTCAATTATACATGTATGAAAGTATTGAATGTGCCAAATCAGTATGTTTGTCCGTTTGCCATGTACGATCATAGGAAGTCGGTTTCCAAACCCAAAAGTCAGTGAACCATGGTCCAAATGGCATTTATACTGCCCAAATGATATATATCCCTATGTTAAGCCATGAATCAACGCAGATGGTCTACTTGTCATGTATGATGAGGGAGAAGTGGGACTCTGTTGCTTTTAACATTTTTAACGAATTTGACATGCTCAGAATGCATAATTGACTGGCCCGATGATCTCGGGATGGCCGTGCAGTGACTGTGGTTCCTCTCCATCGCTCGTTGTGTTGATTTCATCATGTAAACATTGGTGAAATTTTTTGCTGTTGAATCATATTGCAAATGCACGTTACATTTGCAATATTGCGCGTTACGTTTGCAATATGATTCAATGGGCATTTAGCATCACGAATTTAGGCATGCTCAAAAATACTGCAGAAATGCATTATTGACTTGCTCGATGAACTCGGGATGGCCGGGCAGTGACTGTGGTTCCTCTCCATTGCTCGTCACCCAGCAGTCAGCGTCCATCAGTCAATTAGATGTCATTTTGACACCAAACTGATAGCATCTGACACCAAATCCACTTTTTCCAACTCGTATAGAAGCCAACTATCACATATGTCAGAGAAGGCCCATAATTCACAGTGCTTTCAATTTTAACCATAAAAAAACATAAAACACATAGTTACGTTATAGCTGTGGGTCCAGCTCTGACATTATGTGTAGGCCTATGTGAGGCGACCCCGAATCCCAAGTTTCGGCTCGATAGGTCATTCGGTGCCCGAGCAATGGCCTTAATTGGTGCTGAAAATCCACTTTTTCAGGGCGTTACTACGGGGTCCCTGAATGAGCTATCGGACAGAGACATTGGGGTCCGTCTCTATGGGCCGAGGCGGTTTCAATGCACCTAGTCTTGCGACTCTGGGACATTTCTACATGTCGCCATGTCCGTGATATTCAAAATGAATTGAAAATATTGCAAATGTACGAGGCGGTTTCTCGGTCAGAGAACCTTCTAGAGCCCCATAAATCACCGTGCACTATCGACTTGAGCTCTAGAACAGGTTTCTAAAATTTCGGAGCTCTAGGTCTGACGGTTCTTGAATCGTTTGAACGATAGTAACTATTGAAGGCGGTATAAGCCTCTAAGCCCCACACTATGTACCTATGGCCAAATTGTGTGTGTGTGTTTTTGTTTTTTTTGCAAAAAGAATAGACACACGTTGTCTTTGGGGTAGGCATATACAGAATCCTGAAAATGAAGTCTCTACCTTAAGAATTGACTGAATGACACATGGTTGAGTTGTGGGATTTTCACTATCTGCAGGTGGCAATATGACAATAGCTCTTGGGTGTTTTAACCACTTCCGGTTGTCACAGGAAGCTCTTGCTTCACAGACGTTGTCTTTGGGGTAGACATAAACAGAATCCTGAATAAGAAGTCTCTACCTTAAGAATTGACTGAATGACAGATGGTTGAGTTGCGTGATTTTCACTATGCGCACGTAATATGACAATAGCTCTAGGCTGTTTTAACCACTTCCCGTTGTCACAGGAAGTTCTTACTCAACACACGTTGTCTTTGGGGTAGACATAAACAGAATCCTGAATAAGAAGTCTCTACCTTAAGAATTGACTGAGTAACAGATGGTTGAGTTGCGTGATTTTCACTATGCGCACGTAATATGACAATAGCTCTTGGGTGATTTTAACCACTTCCGGTTGTCACAGGAAGCTCTTGCTTCACACACGTTGTCTTTGGGGTAGACATAAACATAATCCTGAATAAGAAGTCTCTACCTTAAGAATTGACTGAGTAACAGATGGTTGAGTTGTGTGATTTCCACTATCTGCAGGTGGCAATATGACAATAGCTCTAGGCTATTTTTAACCACTTCCGGTTGTCACAGGAAGCTCTTGCTTCACACACGTTGTCTTTGGGGTAGACATAAACAGAATCCTGAATAAGAAGTCTCTACCTTAAGAATTGACTGAGTAACAGATGGTTGAGTTGCGTGATTTTCACTATGCGCACGTAATATGACAATAGCTCTTGGGTGATTTTAACCACTTCCGGTTGTCACAGGAAGCTCTTGCTTCACACACGTTGTCTTTGGGGTAGACATAAACAGAATCCTGAATAAGAAGTCTCTACCTTAAGAATTGACTGAGTAACAGATGGTTGAGTTGCGTGATTTTCACTATCTGCAGGTGGCAATATGACAATAGCTCTAGGCTATTTTTACCACTTCCGGTTGTCACAGGAAGCTCTTGCTTCACACACGTTGTCTTTGGGGTAGACATAAACAGAATCCTGAATAAGAAGTCTCTACCTTAAGAATTGACTGAATAACAGATGGTTGAGTTGCGTGATTTTTACTATATGCAGGTTGACCATATGACATTAGCTCTAGGCTGTTTTAACCACTTCCCGTTGTCACAGGAAGTTCTTACTCAACACACGTTGTCTTTGGGGTAGACATAAACAGAATCCTGAATAAGAAGTCTCTACCTTAAGAATTGACTGAGTAACAGATGGTTGAGTTGCGTGATTTTCACTATCTGCAGGTGGCAATATGACAATAGCTCTAGGCTATTTTTAACCACTTCCGGTTGTCACAGGAAGCTCTTGCTTCACACACGTTGTCTTTGGGGTAGACATAAACAGAATCCTGAATAAGAAGTCTCTACCTTAAGAATTGACTGAGTAACAGATGGTTGAGTTGATTGATTTTCACTATGCGCACGTAATATGACAATAGCTCTTGGGTGATTTTAACCACTTCCGGTTGTCACAGGAAGCTCTTGCTTCACACACGTTGTCTTTGGGGTAGACATAAACAGAATCCTGAATAAGAAGTCTCTACCTTAAGAATTGACTGAATGACAGATGGTTGAGTTGCGTGATTTTCACTCTATGCAGGTTGACCATATGACAATAGCTCTAGGCTGTTTTAACCACTTCCCGTTGTCACAGGAAGTTCTTACTCAACACACCTTGTCTTTGGGGTAGACATAAACAGAATCCTGAATAAGAAGTCTCTACCTTAAGAATTGACTGAGTAACAGATGGTTGAGTTGATTGATTTTCACTATGCGCACGTAATATGACAATAGCTCTTGGGTGATTTTAACCACTTCCGGTTGTCACAGGAAGCTCTTACTCAACACACGTTGTCTTTGGGGTAGACATAAACAGAATCCTGAATAAGAAGTCTCTACCTTAAGAATTGACTGAATAACAGATGGTTGAGTTGAGTGATTTTCACTATATGCAGGTTGACCATATGACAATAGCTCTAGGCTGTTTTAACCACTTCCCGTTGTCACAGGAAGTTCTTACTCAACACACGTTGTCTTTGGGGTAGACATAAACAGAATCCTGAATAAGAAGTCTCTACCTTAAGAATTGACTGAGTAACAGATGGTTGAGTTGCGTGATTATCACTATCTGCAGGTGGCAATATGACAATAGCTCTAGGCTATTTTTAACAACTTCCGGTTGTCACAGGAAGCTCTTGCTTCACACACGTTGTCTTTGGGGTAGACATAAACAGAATCCTGAATAAGAAGTCTCTACCTTAAGAATTGACTGAGTAACAGATGGTTGAGTTGCTTGATTTTCACTATGCGCACGTAATATGACAATAGCTCTTGGGTGATTTTAACCACTTCCGGTTGTCACAGGACGCTCTTGCTTCACACACGTTGTCTTTGGGGTAGACATAAACAGAATCCTGAATAAGAAGTCTCTACCTTAAGAATTGATTGAGAAACAGATGGTTGAGTTGCGTGATTTTCACTATGCGCACGTAATATGACAATAGCTCTAGGCTGTTTTAACCATTTCCCGTTGTCACAGGAAGTTCTTACTCAACACACGTTGTCTTTGGGGTAGACATAAACAGAATCCTGAATAAGAAGTCTCTACCTTAAGAATTGACTGAATAACAGATGGTTGAGTTGAGTGATTTTCACTATATGCAGGTTGACCATATGACAATAGCTCTAGGCTGTTTTAACCACTTCCCGTTGTCACAGGAAGTTATTACTCAACACACGTTGTCTTTGGGGTAGACATAAACAGAATCCTGAATAAGAAGTCTCTACCTTAAGAATTGACTGAGTAACAGATGGTTGAGTTGCGTGATTATCACTATCTGCAGGTGGCAATATGACAATAGCTCTAGGCTATTTTTAACAACTTCCGGTTGTCACAGGAAGCTCTTGCTTCACACACGTTGTCTTTGGGGTAGACATAAACAGAATCCTGAATAAGAAGTCTCTACCTTAACCTGTTGAGGATCTTATCCCGATCTTATCCCGGTATTGGGATTCATTGTCATGTGACCATGGCGGGGATTTCAAAACTGCAAGAGTAATCATTTCAAAAAATCAAATAATCAACTATTTTCCTCCATTTGAAAGATATATCTCCTAAATCTAACCACGCTGTCCGATTTTCAGAGGCATTACGGAGAATGCATAAAGTTAGGTTATGTGAGGAGAGTACATTGACAATAGCTGCGTGTAATGTTTAGCCAATTCAAAGAAGGGCATCAACAGACAGAAAACTAGCTAGAATTATGCACTTACCTTTGACAATCTGCATCAGATGACACTCATAGGACATTATGTTATACAATACATGCATTTTTAGTTCCATCAAGTTCATATTTATATCCAAAAACAGCATTTACAGTCGCGGTGAAATTCAGAATTTTTTTCGGCTCGAATGCACCCAGTGAATCCAGCATTACAAATCACGGAATTACTATTCGAAAACATTGGTAAATTATAATATTGTCATTCAAAGAATAATATATTATCATCTCGTAATTGCTACCGAATGGCCAGATCTCAAAATAACTTTACTGGGAAATCACATTTTGCATAAACTGGGTACTATGCTAACAACAATAAGCTATATGCTAAGCTAAGCTAAGCTATACCGTTAGCATTAGCATCATCTAATATCGATAATAACATTCTAAATATCCCCTTACCTTTGATTATCTCCATCAGAAGGCGCTGCCAGAGATCCCAGGTCCAGAACAAATGTGGTTTCTTTTGACAAAGTTCATAATTTATGTCCAAATAGTTAGCGTTCAGTAGGCTCCCACAAAATGAGGTGGGCAGTGTAAAGTCACGTCGAAAAGCTAAAGAAAACCTAGTAAATAATCTATTTACGTTTGTTTAACCTCTCTAGTACATGTGGGACGAACTCGTCCCACCTACGTAACAGCCACTGAAATCCAGTGGCGCGATTTTTGAATCGTTAGAAATGCTATAACTTCAATTTCTCAAACATATGACTATTTCACAGCTATTTAAAGACAAGAATCTCGTTAATCTAACCCCACTGTCCGATTTCAAAAAGGCTTTACAACAAAAGCAAAACATTAGATTATGTTAGCAGAGTACCCAGCCAGAAAAAATCAGACACCCATTTTTCAAGCTAGCATATCATGTCACATAAACCCAAACCACAGCTAAATGCAGCACTAACCTTTTATAATCTTCATCAGATGACACACCTAGGACATTGTGTTATACAATACATGCATGTCTGTTCAATCAAGTTCATATTTATATCAAAAACCAGCTTTTTACATTAGCATGTGACGTTCAGAAAAAGCATAACCACCGCAAACTTCCGGTGAATTTACTAACAGTTTGCTAAATTACTCACGATAAACGTTCACAAAAAGCATAACAATTATTTTAAGAATTATAGATACATTACCCCTCTATGCACTCGATATGTCCGATTTTAAAATAGCTTTTCGGATGAAGCACATTTTGCAATAATCTAAGTACATAGCCCGGCATTACAGGGCTAGCTATTTAGATACCCACCCAGGTCAGCATCCACCAAAATCACATTTCCTATAAGAAAGATGTTCTTACCTTGCTTGTTCTTCATCAGAATACACTGCCAGGACTTCTACTTCAATAACAAATGTTGGTTTGGTCCCAAATAATCCATCGTTATATCCAAACAGCGACGTTTTGTTCGTGAGTTCTAGAATGCTTCTTCGCGGTGTCGCGCATGGCGCATTGGCGTGTCAAAAATGTCTAAATATTCCATTACCGTACTTCGAAGCATGTCAACCGCTGTTTAAAACCAATTTTTATGCCATTTATGTCGTAGAGAAGTGATAATATTCCGACCGGGAGTATGCATTGAGCCTAAACAGCCAAATAAAATTTCTCCTCAGAAGCGACTCATGCACGCGCATCATTGAAAGGTCCTCCGAGCATCCACTTACAAAAGGCGATAATATGTTTCAACCTGAGGTCCCCTCGTAAACCTTCAGTTATTTCGCGGGCTCTGAGAGCCTATTGGAGCCCTGGGAATTGTCACGTTACAGCTAAGATCCTTACTTTTCAATAAAAAGAGGTAAGACGCACGACTCCTTGTCAGACAGGGTACTTCCTGCTTGAAACCTTGTCAGGTTTTTGCCTGCCATAGGAGTTCTGTTATACTCACAGACACCATTCAAACAGTTTTAGAAAATTCAGAGTGTTTTCTATCCAAACCTGAACAATAATATGCATATTCTAGCTTCTGAGTTGGTGTAGGAGGCAGTTAAAAATGGGAACATATTTTTCCAAAATTCTCAATACTGCCCCCTAGCCCAGACAGGTTAAACATGTCAAACGTTGTTTAGCACTAATCTTTTGTTCCATTTTTAACGTGAAACATCAGTAAACATCAGTAATATTTTCACACAACCTATCAAGTGTCTAGAATAAACGATAATGACAAAGGCACTCTTCTCAGATTCATGCGCAGGCGCAAAAAATGAAGTGATGACGTGTCAACTTGTAAGCTTTCTAATTCGGTCTGTATTCATGACAGATGCTTCCAACAACTTTCTAAAGATCGTTGACATCTAGTGGAAGCAGTAGGAGTTGCGAACTGAATCCTTTCTCACTGTGGTATCTTTAAAACAATGACACTAAATAGTACAGTCACAAAATTCTCATTTTTTTTAATCTATTTTTCACAGGTTTTTGCCTGCAATATGAGTTTTGTTATACTTACAGACACCATTCAAACTGTTTTAGAAAATTCAGAGTGTTTTCTATCCGAATGTGTTAATAATATGCATATCCTAGCTTCTGAGTTGGTGTAGGAGGCAGTTAAAAATGGGCACATATTTCTTACAAAATTCTCAATACTGCCCCCGTGGCCCGTAGAGGTTAAGAATTGACTGAGTAACAGATGGTTGAGTTGCGTGATTTTCACTATGCGCACGTAATATGACAATAGCTCTTGGGTGATTTTAACCACTTCCGGTTGTCACAGGAAGCTCTTGCTTCACACACGTTGTCTTTGGGGTAGACATAAACAGAATCCTGAATAAGAAGTCTCTACCTTAAGAATTGACTGAGTAACAGATGGTTGAGTTGCGTGATTTTCACTATCTGCAGGTGGCAATATGACAATAGCTCTAGGCTATTTTTAACCACTTCCGGTTGTCACAGGAAGCTCTTACTCAACACACGTTGTCTTTGGGGTAGACATAAACAGAATCCTGAATAAGAAGTCTCTACCTTAAGAATTGACTGAGTAACAGATGGTTGAGTTGCGTGATTTTCACTATGCGCACGTAATATGACAATAGCTCTAGGCTGTTTTAACCACTTCCCGTTGTCACAGGAAGTTCTTACTCAACACACGTTGTCTTTGGGGTAGACATAAACAGAATCCTGAATAAGAAGTCTCTACCTTAAGAATTGACTGAGTAACAGATGGTTGAGTTGCGTGATTTTCACTATCTGCAGGTGGCAATATGACAATAGCTCTAGGCTATTTTTAACCACTTCCGGTTGTCACAGGAAGCTCTTGCTTCACACACGTTGTCTTTGGGGTAGACATAAACAGAATCCTGAATAAGAAGTCTCTACCTTAAGAATTGACTGAGTAACAGATGGTTGAGATGCGTGATTTTCACTATGCGCACGTAATATGACAATAGCTCTTGGGTGATTTTAACCACTTCCGGTTGTCACAGGAAGCTCTTGCTTCACACACGTTGTCTTTGGGGTAGACATAAACAGAATCCTGAATAAGAAGTCTCTACCTTAAGAATTGACTGAATAACAGATGATTGAGTTGCGTGATTTTCACTATATGCAGGTTGACCATATGACAATAGCTCTAGGCTGTTTTAACCACTTCCCGTTGTCACAGGAAGTTCTTACTCAACACACGTTGTCTTTGGGTTAGACATAAACAGAATCCTGAATAAGAAGTGTCTACCTTAAGAATTGACTGAGTAACAGATGGTTGAGTTGCGTGATTTTCACTATCTGCAGGTGGCAATATGACAATAGCTCTAGGCTATTTTTAACCACTTCCGGTTGTCACAGGAAGCTCTTGCTTCACACACGTTGTCTTTGGGGTAGACATAAACAGAATCCTGAATAAGAAGTCTCTACCTTAAGAATTGACTGAGTAACAGATGGTTGAGTTGCTTGATTTTCACTATGCGTACTTAATATTACAATAGCTCTTGGGTGATTTTAACCATTTCCGGTTGTCACAGGAAGCTCTTACTCAACACACGTTGTCTTTGGGGTAGACATAAACAGAATCCTGAATAAGAAGTCTCTACCTTAAGAATTGACTGAGTAACAGATGGTTGAGTTGCGTGATTTTCACTCTATGCAGGTTGACCATATTACAATAGCTCTAGGCTGTTTTAACCACTTCCCGTTGTCACAGGAAGTTATTACTCAACACACGTTGTCTTTGGGGTAGACATAAACAGAATCCTTAATAAGAAGTCTCTACCTTAAGAATTGACTGAGTAACAGATGGTTGAGTTGCGTGATTTTCACTATGCGCACGTAAAATGACAATAGCTCTTGGGTGATTTTAACCACTTCCGGTTGTCACAGGAAGCTCTTGCTTCACACACGTTGTCTTTGGGGTAGACATAAACAGAATCCTGAATAAGAAGTCTCTACCTTAAGAATTGACTGAGTAACAGATGGTTGAGTTGCGTGATTTTCACTATCTGCAGGTGGCAATATGACAATAGCTCTAGGCTATTTTTAACCACTTCCGGTTGTCACAGGAAGCTCTTACTCAACACACGTTGTCTTTGGGGTAGACATAAACAGAATCCTGAATAAGAAGTCTCTACCTTAAGAATTGACTGAGTAACAGATGGTTGAGTTGCGTGATTTTCACTATGCGCACGTAATATGACAATAGCTCTAGGCTGTTTTAACCACTTCCCGTTGTCACAGGAAGTTCTTACTCAACACACGTTGTCTTTGGGGTAGACATAAACAGAATCCTGAATAAGAAGTCTCTACCTTAAGAATTGACTGAGTAACAGATGGTTGAGTTGCGTGATTTTCACTATCTGCAGGTGGCAATATGACAATAGCTCTAGGCTATTTTTAACCACTTCCGGTTGTCACAGGAAGCTCTTGCTTCACACACGTTGTCTTTGGGGTAGACATAAACAGAATCCTGAATAAGAAGTCTCTACCTTAAGAATTGACTGAGTAACAGATGGTTGAGTTGCGTGATTTTCACTATGCGCACGTAATATGACAATAGCTCTTGGGTGATTTTAACCACTTCCGGTTGTCACAGGAAGCTCTTGCTTCACACACGTTGTCTTTGGGGTAGACATAAACAGAATCCTGAATAAGAAGTCTCTACCTTAAGAATTGACTGAATAACAGATGATTGAGTTGCGTGATTTTCACTATATGCAGGTTGACCATATGACAATAGCTCTAGGCTGTTTTAACCACTTCCCGTTGTCACAGGAAGTTCTTACTCAACACACGTTGTCTTTGGGTTAGACATAAACAGAATCCTGAATAAGAAGTCTCTACCTTAAGAATTGACTGAGTAACAGATGGTTGAGTTGCGTGATTTTCACTATCTGCAGGTGGCAATATGACAATAGCTCTAGGCTATTTTTAACAACTTCCGGTTGTCACAGGAAGCTCTTGCTTCACACACGTTGTCTTTGGGGTAGACATAAACAGAATCCTGAATAAGAAGTCTCTACCTTAAGAATTGACTGAGTAACAGATGGTTGAGTTGCGTGATTTTCACTATGCGCACGTAATATGACAATAGCTCTTGGGTGATTTTAACCACTTCCGGTTGTCACAGGAAGCTCTTGCTTCACACACTTTGTCTTTGGGGTAGACATAAACAGAATCCTGAATAAGAAGTCTCTACCTTAAGAATTGACTGAGTAACAGATGGTTGAGTTGCGTGATTTTCACTATCTGCAGGTGGCAATATGACAATAGCTCTAGGCTATTTTTAACCACTTCCGGTTGTCACAGGAAGCTCTTGCTTCACACACGTTGTCTTTGGGGTAGACATAAACAGAATCCTGAATAAGAAGTCTCTACCTTAAGAATTGACTGAGTAACAGATGGTTGAGTTGCTTGATTTTCACTATGCGTACTTAATATTACAATAGCTCTTGGGTGATTTTAACCATTTCCGGTTGTCACAGGAAGCTCTTACTCAACACACGTTGTCTTTGGGGTAGACATAAACAGAATCCTGAATAAGAAGTCTCTACCTTAAGAATTGACTGAGTAACAGATGGTTGAGTTGCGTGATTTTCACTCTATGCAGGTTGACCATATTACAATAGCTCTAGGCTGTTTTAACCACTTCCCGTTGTCACAGGAAGTTATTACTCAACACACGTTGTCTTTGGGGTAGACATAAACAGAATCCTTAATAAGAAGTCTCTACCTTAAGAATTGACTGAGTAACAGATGGTTGAGTTGCGTGATTTTCACTATGCGAACGTAAAATGACAATAGCTCTTGGGTGATTTTAACCACTTCCGGTTGTCACAGGAAGCTCTTGCTTCACACACGTTGTCTTTGGGGTAGACAAAAACAGAATCCAGAATAAGAAGTCTCTACCTTAAGAATTGACTGAGTAACAGATGGTTGAGTTGCGTGATTTTCACTATCTGCAGGTGGCAATATGACAATAGCTCTAGGCTATTTTTAACCACTTCCGGTTGTCACAGGAAGCTCTTGCTTCACACACGTTGTCTTTGGGGTAGACATAAACAGAATCCTGAATAAGAAGTCTCTACCTTAAGAATTGACTGAGTAACAGATGGTTGAGTTGCGTGATTTTCACCATGCGCACGTAATATGACAATAGCTCTTGGTTGTTTTTAACCACTTCCGGTTGTCACAGGAAGCTCTTGCTTCACACACGTTGTCTTTGGGGTGGACATAAACAGAATCCTGAATAAGAAGTCTCTACCTTAAGAATTGACTGAGTAACAGATGGTTGAGTTGCGTGATTTTCACTATGCGCACGTAATATGACAATAGCTCTTGGTTGTTTTTAACCACTTCCGGTTGTCACAGGAAGCTCTTGCTTCACACACGTTGTCTTTGGGGTAGACATAAACAGAATCCTGAATAAGAAGTCTCTACCTTAAGAATTGACTGAGTAACAGATGGTTGAGTTGCGTGATTTTCACTATGTGCAGGTTATATGACGATAGCTCTTGGGTGTATTTAACCACTTCCAGTTGTCACAGGAACCTTAGAATCGACACAGGTAGACCTCACAGTAGCCTGATGGATTGTTGTAGAAGACAGGTTCATAAGGCATTCATAACCCACATAGGCTTCAGGTTGATTTTTGGAGAATAGTCTATGTGTTCCTATGGGGAGAGAAGTCATTGCACACAGTTTGATCTAAACACCTTCTTTTCACTGTGAAGGGTTAATGCCACAGGGTCAAGGTTGACTTGCACAGATCGGGAGGACCTCAGGAACGCTCCTGGTTCCTCTCCATCGCTCGTTGTGTTGATTTCATCATGTCACCTTTGGTGATATTTTTTGCTGTTGAATCATATTGCAAATACACGGATGCGCATTTGCAATGTGATTCAATTGGAATTTAGCATCACAACTTTGGCATGCTCAAAACCACTGCAGAAATGCATAATTGACTGTCCCGATGAACTGGGGATGGCCGTGCAGTGACTGTGGTTCCTCTCCATTGCTCTTTGTGTTGATTTTATCATGTCAACTTTGGTGACATTTTTTGCTGTTGAATCATATTACAAATACACGGATGCGCATTTGCAATATGATTCAATGGGCATTTAGCATCACAACTTTGGCATGCTCAAAACCACTGCAGAAATGCATAATTGACTGTCCCGATGAACTGGGGATGGCCGTGCAGTGACTGTGGTTCCTCTCCATCGCTCGTTGTGTTGATTTCATCATGTCAACTTTGGTGATATTTTTTGCTGTTGAATCATATTACAAATACACGGATGCGCATTTGCAATATGATTCAATGGGCATTTAGCATCACAACTTTGGCATGCTCAAAACCACTGCAGAAATGCATAATTGACTGTCCCGATGAACTGGGGATGGCCGTGCAGTGACTGTGGTTCCTCTCCATCGCTCGTTGTGTTGATTTCATCATGTCAACTTTGGTGATATTTTTTGCTGTTGAATCATATTACAAATACACGGATGCGCATTTGCAATATGATTTAACCTGTTACATCTAGGGGGCAGTAATTTCACGGCTGGATAAAAAACGTACCCGATTTAATCTGATTATTAGTCCTGCCCAGAAACTGGAATATGCATATAATTATTAGCTTTGGAGAGAAAACACTCCAAAGTTTCTGAAACTGTTTGAATGGTGTCTGTGAGTATAACAGAACTCCTATGGCAGGCAAAAACCTGAGATGCTTCTGTTCAGGAAGTACCCTGTCTGAACATTTCTTGCCCTTCTTTATTATCTCTGTCGTTTACAAAGGATCTCTGCTCTTACGTGACACTTCTCACGTCAACAATGGAGTCTCACAGCCCGGGAAAAACAGGAATGATGTCATTCAAAGCCCTGGCTGAAGCACACGAGAGCAAATGCTGAGTGGTCAGTCAATGGACTAAGCCTTAGGCGCGTGACACGCCCCGCCCCCGGCTTTTGGTTTTTTCCTCAGTTTACAGACAGGCAGATTCCCGGTCGGAATATTATCGCTTCTCTACGAGATAAATTGCATAAATATTGGTTTTAAACAGCGGTTGACATGCTTCGAAGTACGGTAATGGAATATTTCGAAATTTTTTGTCATATTTTGCGTCATGCTCGTGGCCGAGATTTAGCGTTGGGATAGTGTCTAGAACGCACGAACAAAACGTCGCTGTTTGGATATAACGATGGATTATTTGGGACCAAACCTACATTTGTTATTGAAGTAGAAGTCCTGGCAGTGTATTCTGATGAAGAACAAGCAAGGTAAGAACATTTTTCTTATAGGAAATGTGATTTTGGTGAAGGCTACACTGGGTGGGTGTCTAAATAGCTAGCCCTGTAACGCCGGGCTATGTACTTACATTATTGCAAAATGTGCTTCATCCGAAAAGCTATTTTAAAATCGGACATATCGAGTGCATAGAGGAGTTCTGTATCTATAATTCTTAAAATAATTGTTATGCTTTTTGTGAACGTTTATCGTGAGTAATTTAGTAAAATCACCGGAAGTGTTCGGTGGGAATGCTAGTTCTGAACGTCACATGCTAATGTAAAAAGCTGGTTTTTGATATAAATATGAACTTGATTGAACAGACATGCATGTATTGTATAACACAATGTCCTAGGTGTGTCATCTGATGAAGATCATCAAAGGTTAGTGCTGCATTTAGATATGGTTTGGGTTTATGTGACATGATATGCTAGCTTGAAAAATGGCTGTGTGATTATTCCTGGCTGGGTACTCTGCTGACATAATCTAATGTTTTGCTTTCGCTGTAAAGCCTTTTTGAAATCGGACAGTTTGGTTAGATAAAGGAGAGTCTTGTCTTTAAATAGCTGTAACATAGTCATATGTTTGAAAAGTGTAAGTTTTCGGATTTAGAGGAGTTTGAATTTCGCGCCCCGCCCATCATTGGATATTGGAGCAGACGTTCCGCTAGCGGAACGTGTAGATGTAAGAGGTTAATGGGCATTTAGCATCACAACTTTGGCATGCTCAAAACCACTGCAGAAATGGATAATTGACTGTCCCGATGAACTGGGGATGGCCGTGCAGTGACTGTGGTTCCTCTCCATGGCTTGATGGTGAGTTTTTTTTGTGATTTTTTGAAAAATGTCCAAAATGACTAGGTGCGCCCCATACTTGATGGGCACTGATGGAAGGTGCTCCCTACCCAACCGTGGACCCCTTGCACCACCCTAAAGGCATTTAAAACCCTTCTAAAAAATTACTCCTTGTAACCCATTTCGGGTCACCATGTGCACTGATGCGCATTTGCAATATGATTCAATGGGCCTCAACATCACGAATTTGGCATGCTCAAAAACACTGCAGAAATGCAAAATTAACTGTCCCGATGAACTGGTGATGGCCGGGCAGTGACTGTGGTTCCTCTTCATGGCTTGATGGTGACATGAGAGAAGTGGGATTGTCGTTTTTTAGCGATTTTTTTGAAAAATGTCCAAAATGACTAGGGGCGCCCCATACTGGATGGGCACTGATGGAAGGTGCTCCCTACCCAACCGTGCACCCCTTGCTCCACCCTAAAGGCATTTAAAACCATTCTAAAAAATTACTCCTGGTAACCCATTTCGGGTCACCATGTCCACGGATGCGCATTTGCAATATGATTCAATGGGCCTCAACATCACGAATTTGGCATGCTCAAAAACACTGCAGAAATTCAAAATGAACTGTCCCGATGAACTGGGGATGGCCGCGCAGTGACTGTGTTTCCTCTCTATCGCTTATTGTGTTGATTTCATCATGTCAACTTTGGTGATATTTTTTGCGTGATTTTCACTATCTGCAGGTGGCAATATGACAATAGCTCTAGGCTATTTTTAACAACTTCCGGTTGTCACACGAAGCTCTTTCTTCACACACGTTGTCTTTGGGGTAGACATAAACAGAATCCTGAATAAGAAGCCTCTACCTTAAGAATTGACTGAATGACAGATGGTTGAGTTGCGTGATTTTCACTCTATGCAGGTTGACCATATGACAATAGCTCTAGGCTGTTTTAACCACTTCCCGTTGTCACAGGAAGTTCTTACTCAACACACGTTGTCTTCGGGGTAAACATAAACAGAATCCTGAATAAGAAGTCTCTACCTTAAGAATTGACTGAGTAACAGATGTTTGAGTTGCGTGATTTTCACTCTATGCAGGTTGACCATATGACAATAGCTCTAGGCTGTTTTAACCACTTCCCGTTGTCACAGGAAGTTATTACTCAACACACGTTGTCTTTGGGGTAGACATAAACAGAATCCTTAATAAGAAGTCTCTACCTTAAGAATTGACTGAGTAACAGATGGATGAGTTGCGTGATTTTCACTATGCGCACGTAAAATGACAATAGCTCTTGGGTGATTTTAACCACTTCCGGTTGTCACAGGAAGCTCTTGCTTCACACACGTTGTCTTCTGGGTAGACATAAACAGAATCCTGAATAAGAAGTCTCTACCTTAAGAATTGACTGAGTAACAGATGGTTGAGTTGCGTGATTTTCACCATGCGCACGTAATATGACAATAGCTCTTGGTTGTTTTTAACCACTTCCGGTTGTCACAGGAAGCTCTTGCTTCACACACGTTGTCTTTGGGGTGGACATAAACAGAATCCTGAATAAGAAGTCTCTACCTTAAGAATTGACTGAGTAACAGATGGTTGAGTTGCGTGATTTTCACTATGCGCACGTAATATGACAATAGCTCTTGGTTGTTTTTAACCACTTCCGGTTGTCACAGGAAGCTCTTGCTTCACACACGTTGTCTTTGGGGTAGACATAAACAGAATCCTGAATAAGAAGTCTCTACCTTAAGAATTGACTGAGTAACAGATGGTTGAGTTGCTTGATTTTCACTATGTGCAGGCTATATGACGATAGCTCTTGGGTGTTTTTAACCACTTCCAGTTGTCACAGGAACCTTAGAATCGACACAGGTAGACCTCACAGTAGCCTGATGGATTGTTGTAGAAGACAGGTTCATAAGGCATTCATAACCCACATAGGCTTCAGGTTGATTTTTGGAGAATAGTCTATGTGTTCCTATGGGGAGAGAAGTCATTGCACACAGTTTGATATAAACACCTTCTTTTCACTGTGAAGGCTTAATGCCACAGGGTCAAGGTTGGCTTGCACAGATCGGGAGGACCTCAGGAACGCTCCTGGTTCCTCTCCATCGCTCGTTGTGTTGATTTCATCATGTCACCTTTGGTGATATTTTTTGCTGTTGAATCATATTGCAAATACACGGATGCGCATTTGCAATATGATTCAATTGGCATTTAGCATCACAACTTTGGCATGCTCAAAACCACTGCAGAAATGCATAATTGACTGTCCCGATGAACTGGGGATGGCCGTGCAGTGACTGTGGTTCCTCTCCATCGCTCTTTGTGTTGATTTTATCATGTCAACTTTGGTGACATTTTTTGCTGTTGAATCATATTACAAATACACGGATGCGCATTTGCAATATGATTCAATGGGCATTTAGCATCACAACTTTGGCATGCTCAAAACCACTGCAGAAATGCATAATTGACTGTCCCGATGAACTGGGGATGGCCGTGCAGTGACTGTGGTTCCTCTCCATCGCTCGTTGTGTTGATTTCATCATGTCAACTTTGGTGATATTTTTTGCTGTTGAATCATATTACAAATACACGGATGCGCATTTGCAATATGATTCAATGGGCATTTAGCATCACAACTTTGGCATGCTCAAAACCACTGCAGAAATGCATAATTGACTGTCCCGATGAACTGGGGATGGCCGTGCAGTGACTGTGGTTCCTCTCCATCGCTCGTTGTGTTGATTTCATCATGTCAACTTTGGTGATATTTTTTGCTGTTGAATCATATTACAAATACACGGATGCGCATTTGCAATATGATTCAATGGGCATTTAGCATCACAACTTTGGCATGCTCAAAACCACTGCAGAAATGGATAATTGACTGTCCCGATGAACTGGGGATGGCCGTGCAGTGACTGTGGTTCCTCTCCATGGCTTGATGGTGAGTTTTTTTTGTGATTTTTTGAAAAATGTCCAAAATGACTAGGTGCACCCCATACTTGATGGGCACTGATGGAAGGTGCTCCCTACCCAACCGTGGACCCCTTGCACCACCCTAAAGGCATTTAAAACCCTTCTAAAAAATTACTCCTTGTAACCCATTTCGGGTCACCATGTGCACTGATGCGCATTTGCAATATGATTCAATGGGCCTCAACATCACGAATTTGGCATGCTCAAAAACACTGCAGAAATGCAAAATTAACTGTCCCGATGAACTGGTGATGGCCGGGCAGTGACTGTGGTTCCTCTTCATGGCTTGATGGTGACATGAGAGAAGTGGGATTGTCGTTTTTTAGCGATTTTTTTGAAAAATGTCCAAAATGACTAGGGGCGCCCCATACTGGATGGGCACTCATGGAAGGTGCTCCCTACCCAACCGTGCACCCCTTGCTCCACCCTAAAGGCATTTAAAACCATTCTAAAAAATTACTCCTGGTAACCCATTTCGGGTCACCATGTCCACGGATGCGCATTTGCAATATGATTCAATGGGCCTCAACATCACGAATTTGGCATGCTCAAAAACACTGCAGAAATTCAAAATGAACTGTCCCGATGAACTGGGGATGGCCGCGCAGTGACTGTGGTTCCTCTCTATCGCTCATTGTGTTGATTTCATCATGTCAACTTTGGTGATATTTTTTGCTGTTGAGTCATATTGCAAACGCACGTTACGTTTGCAATATAGCGCGTTACGTTTGCAATATGATTTAATGGGCATTTAGCAACACAAATTTAGGCATGCTCAAAAATACTGCAGAAATGCATAATTGACTGGCCTGATGAACTCGGGATGGCCGGGCAGTGACTGTGGTTCCTCTCTGTCGCTCATTGTGTTGATTTCATCATGTCAACTTTGGTGATATTTTCTGCTGTTGAATCATATTACAAACGCACGTTACGTTTGCAATATAGCGCGTTACGTTTGCAATATGATTTAATGGGCATTTAGCATCACAAATTTAGGCATGCTCAAAAATACTGCAGAAATGCATAATTGACTGGCCTGATGAACTCGGGATGGCCGGGCAGTGACTGTGGTTCCTCTCCATTGCTCGTCACACAGCAGTCAGCGTCCATCAGTCAATTAGATGTCATTCTGACACCAAACTGATAGCATCTGACACAAAATCAACTTTTTCCAACTCGTATAGAAGCCAACTATCACATATGTCAGAGAAGGCCCATAATTCACAGTGCTTTCAATTTTAACCATAAAAAAACATAAAACACATAGTTACGTTATAGCTGCGGGTCCAGCTCTGACATTATGTGTAGGCCTATGTGAGGCGACCCCGAATCCCAAGTTTCGGCTTGATAGGTAATTCGGTGCCCGAGCAATGGCCTTAATTGTAGCTGAAAATCCACTTTTTCAGGGCGTTACTACGGGGTCCCTGAATGAGCTATCGGACAGAGACATTGGGGTCCGTCTCTATGGGCCGAGGCGGTTTCAATGCACCTAGTCTTGCGACTCTGGGACATTTCTACATGTCGCCATGTCCGTGATATTCAAAATGAATTGAAAATATTGCAAATGTACGAGGCGGTTTCTCGGTCAGAGAACCTTCTAGAGCCCCATAAATCACCGTGCACTATCGACTTGAGCTCTAGAACAGGTTTCTAAAATTTCGGAGCTCTAGGTCTGACGGTTCTTGAATCGTTTGAACGAAAGTAACTATTGAAGGCGGTATAAGACTCTAAGCCCCACACTATGTCCCTATGGCCAAATTGTGTGTGTGTGTTTTTGTTTTTTTTGCAAAAAGAATAGACACACGTTGTCTTTGAGGTAGGCATATACAGAATCCTCAATATGAAGTCTCTACCTAAAGAATTGGCTGGATGACATAGGGTTGAGTTGCGTGATTTTCACTATATGCAGGTTGACCATATGACAATAGCTCTTTGCTGTTTTTAACCACTTCCGGTTGTCACAGGAAGCTCTTACTCAACACACGTTGTCTTTGGGGTAGACATAAACAGAATCCTGAATATGAAGTCTCTACCTTAAGAATTGACTGAATGACAGATGGTTGAGTTGCGTGATTTTCACTATCTGCAGGTTGCTTATATGACAATAGCTCTAGGGTGATTTTAACATTTTCCGGTTGTTCCAGGAACCTTAGAATCGACACAGGTAGACCTCACAGTAGCCTGATGGATTGTTATAGAAGACAGGTTCATAAGGCATTCATAACCCACATAGACTTCAGGTTGAATTTAGGAGAATTGTCAATGTATTCCTATGGGGAGAGAAGTCATTGCACACAGTTTGATATAAACACCTTCTTTTCACTGTGAAGGCTTAATGCCACAGGGTCAAGGTTAGGCTTGCACAGATCGGGAGGACCTCAGGAACGCTCCTGAGGTTGAATTGTGCTTCTAACCCTAATGGTTCTCTCACTGTCACCCATAAGCACTTGACATATTGGTGCAGGCCTCATTTTGGGCCTAGTTTTCTCACGGTCGCTGCGCTCATACCGAGCAAGCTACGGTCAAGCGGGGCGTCTCATTGAACTCGTCTCAGCCTAGAGATAATGGTAATACCATTGCAGGCTCTTTGTGTCTTTAAGCACCGCACTGTGTCACTCCGTCCTCTCTGTGTGTGTGTTTGAGAGAGCTTTTCTTTGACATCTGATGGGATAAATGACTGATTTACAGTTCATGAGGGTTGCCTAGTCACACATATGAAGTTGTGGAAAGATCTGACCTTTTTAACCCTTCAAAACAGCCCCTATGACACCATTATAAGGCATTTCTGGTTGACACAGGAATCTGAACGTTAGGCTCTTATAGAATATTGAGTTTTAAGTGTTTCTGTTAAGAACTGACTTATTTACAGAGGGTTGAACAAGTGTGTGTTGTTTCAGAAAATCACAGAAAATCACAGAAATCTCGCAGAGCTCCGAAACCTGCCTTAACGGACTCATCTGAACACGCTGCAACTGGATATGTAACTTTTTTGAATAAAAACCCTCTTGTTGTTGAATATCACCAATGTGTCATTGTACAATTTCTCTGAAATGAACATTGGTAAATGCATGGTTCCTTTTCTCCTGACACCGTAGGCTCATGTAGTTTGATGTGAAGCGGTCAAATCAGCACTCTATTTTCCTGTTTGACTTTCAATCCCAGAAAAATAGCCTTAACTCGAAAAGCGTCGAGGCCTCGACTCCATCCTGTTCGGGGCCAACTGCCCATTATGCCAAACCCACGCAGACCGAGTTTCGTCTTCGAATTATCTTCCGTTTAGGAGAAAAAGCCGTGTCGCGATTGGTGATATATGTTACATTTGCAATATGATTCCATACGCCCTCTCGTGGAATAATCCGGGACTGCAAGGAAATGACCAAAATTTGAAAATTTTATTAAACGGAAACGGAAGGTCCGAGAGACTCCGTTCGATGACTTCCTGGAAGATCCGGCCCCTGTGAGCGGCCCGACGCCGTCCGCGGATTTATCGGACGTGGTCGGACGTCTAGTAAGGGAGCGTACATTTGCAATATGGACTTTCTCACTAACCATACGGATGGCGCACGTGATGTCCCTTCATGTATGGGAGGGAAGGGAGGGTGGCCACCGTCACCGACAGTTTCTTGTGCTACACCCCCTCCCCAATCCCCCTACTCTGGAGGTGGCTCAGGCTCTGGTCTTAGTCCCCAACCTAACCTATCCACCCCCGCTGAAGACTCAGCGTTGCTGGAGACCTCGAGCTGAGTCGCTGGAGACCTCGAGCTGAGTCGCTGGAGACCTCGGGCTGAGTCGCTGGAGACCTCGGGCCGAGGCGCGTCTCTGGAGGCTCAGGGCTGATGAGCGTCTCTGCTGGCTCCGGACTGTGGGCCGTCTCTGCAGGCTCCGGACTGTGGGCCGTCTCTAGACGGGGCACTGTCGCCGGACACTCTGGACGGGGCACTGTCGTCGGAAGCTCTGGACGGGGACTGCGCACTGGAGGCCTGGTGCGTGGGGCTGGTACTGGAGGTACCAGACTGGAGACACGCACCCCAAGGCTAGTGCGAGGAGCGGGAACAGGACGTATTGGACTGGGCTGACGCACTGGAGGCCTGGTGCGTGGTGCTGGCTTTGGAGGCGCCAGATTGGAAACACGCACCTCAGGGCTAGTGCGAGGAGCGGGAACTGGATACACTGGGTCATGAGTAACCCCTGGAGGTCTGGAGCGCACCGGCTGCACAACCCGTCCTGGCTGGATGGTAACAGTAGCCCTGCACGAGCAGAGTGCTGGCACAGGGCGAACTGGGCTGTGCAGAGGCCTGATGGATGGCGTGCGTAGAGCAGGCGCAGGGTAGTCTGGGCCTAGGAGACACACTGGTGGCCAGATGCACTGCGCAGGCATACTCCTTCCAGGCTGGATGCCCATGCTAGCACGGCACTTGCGAGGGGCTGGGATCGCTCGCACCAGACTGTGCGTGCGCATGGGCGAGATCATGCGCACTTCCGCATAGACCGGCGCTCTCATGATCCACTGCTCCCCATAATAAGCACAGGGAGTTGGCTTAGGTCTATTACCTGACCTAGCCACTCTCCCCGTGTGCCCACCCCAAAAAAATTATTGGGGCTGCCTCTCGCACTTGCCAATCGGCGCGTATAATGCCTCATAACGGCGCCACTCCGCCTTGGCTGCCTCCTGCTCCTCTTTAGGGCGTTGGTACTCCCCAGCCTGCTGCCATGGTCCTGCCCCGTCCAGGATCTCCTCCCATGTCCATGAATCCTTATATTCCTCCTGCTGCTCCTTCCTCCGCTGCTTGGTCTGTTTGTGGTGGGTACTTTGTCACGGCCGTCGTAAGGAGTGGACCAAAACGCAGCGGGAATGTGTATGCTCATTTTCTTATTTATTAAAGAAACGAAACCAAAACACTTAAACAAAAAACAACGACGACAAAACAGTCTTGTGAATCACACAGCTACACATGGAACAACTACCCACAAATCCCACAGACAAAACACCCCCTAATAAATAGGACCTTCAATTAGAGGCAACGAGAAACAGCTGCCTCCAATTGAAGGTCAAACCAATAAACTAAGTATAGAAATAGACTAACTAGAACGAACATTGAAATACACTAACATAGAACATTAACCAAAAAAAAAAAAAAACACTAAACAAACACCCCCTGCCACGCCCTGACCAAACTACAATAACAAACAACCCCTTTTACTGGTCAGGATGTGACAACTAAACTACTATACTATATTACTATATTACCATACTACTATACTATACTATATTACTATACTACTATACTATATTACTATATTACCATACTACTATACTATACTATATTACTATACTACTATACTATATTACTATATTACCATACTACTATACTATACTATATTACTATACTACTATACTATATTACTATATTACCATACTATATTACTATACTATATTACTATACTATACCATAGTACTATACTATATTACTATACTATACCATAGTACTATACTATACTATATACTATACTACTATGCTATACTATACCATATTACTATACTACTATACTATACTATATTACTATACTATATTACTACTATATTTGTTTACTGTATTCACTCTCAGCTTTATCTTCATGGTTCTGGAATTTTATTATGGTATTTTCCAGGCCTGGAAAAGTTTTTAAAATGTAATAAAATCCTACAAGTTTTAGAAAAATAATTAATTAATCATTTCTGTTGAATGTAATTTATTTAGAAACAGAGAAACAGTCAGAGCAGCAGCAGCAGGTAGGCATAGGGGGGGCAAAGTTACATGTAATTCAATCCAGCCCGCGAGCCATTATTTTATATTTAAATATTTTATTTATGATTATTATTTATTATTTATTATATTTTATATTTCAGTCAGATTCAGAATGCGCTCAGTCATCATAGCCACTTCATTGCTGAATGACTTTTGACGTGAAAAATGAGTGCTGCGAAAATGTGAAAAGTGGACTCTGAAACTTTAAAAAAACGTAAAATGTAAGAAACTCTTAAACTCTGTGTTTAAAGAAGAATATGTACTAATATTGGACATAAGGCAAAAGTGTTTTTAAGGAATATAATCTCAATCGTCATTTTTCAAGCAAACAGGGTGTCTGTCTGCTTGGAAAAATGAATCTACCATTGAGCAAACGTCACAACAGATGGATCACCAAATCTAACCGGAAATAACATTAAAAAGACAAAGTACAAGGAGAACGCCCTGACTCTGAGGAATTGATATTTCTTCACTGTGTTATTCATCAGGAAGCCCTGTGTAAAAGTGTGTTAAAGCTGGAAAGTGGTTGTAAAACTTTATACGGACAAGGGGGCTTAACCATCGTCAGTTCATTCAGCTGTTCAATGACACGGAGGCAGAGCAGCAGGACTTGTTGTACCATTCAAATGTGAGCTGGGAGACTGAGAAGGGAGATTATGTTCCTTGATACGGTTGGAAAAGCTGACGACTTCTCCGAGTTGAAAGACACAGACTGGCGAAATCTGAACGATCTGAATGTGAAACTGCAGGGAAATTGTGTTTTTGTGCATCAACTGTATTCCAACGTTCATTCAAGGCCAAACTTATGTTGTTCTCTAGACAAGTGAGCAGCCGGTCTCTTGCTTATTTTCATTTTCCAACACTGGCTGCACTGAACGCGCCCACATTGCAGTGAGCAGTTTGATCGACCTGCATGCTGAGTTATCCTGCTGCTTCTCAGACTTCAAGATTGAGACTGAGTAGTAGCTTGTATTGTGCCCCTGTCTCTCCACAGGGAGATTGAGACTGAGTAGTAGCTTGTATTGCGCCCCTGTCTTTCCACAGGGAGATTGAGACTGAGCTGGAGCTTGTATCGCGCCCCTGTCTTTTCCACAGGGAGATTGAGACTGAGCTGGAGCTTGTATCGCGCCCCTGTCTCTCCACAGTGAGATTGAGACTGAGCAGGAGCTTGTATCGCGCCCCTGTCTTTCCACAGGGAGGAAGCACCACCAGCTAATCGACTTCCAAGGTGACAGTGCTTTGAAGGAGGAGTACAACACAGCAACAATAGGCCAGTTCTATGGCTCACTGAATGAAATAACGTTTCCAAACATTTAAAAAGCACGCCCAAAGGATTCTTGTTTTATTCGGGTCCATATTATGTGTGTGAACAAACGTTCTCAGTCATGAATTACAACAAATCCCGCCACAGGTCAAATTTAACAAACTCCCAACTATCAAATGTTCTGAGAATCTCTACATCAAAGATAAAAGCAGACGTTGATGCCCTTGAGAGGTGACCAGACCCATTGTTCACATTAAGACTTGAACAAACCGTGGGATTCTTCTTTTTCATGGTGATGGTTATGCAGTGAGAATTATCCAGCGATGCACTTGGATACAGGTCATTTGTCCCCATACATCTGACAATGAACACTTATTCAGTCAGATTTGGGCTGAGGTGATTGGATAACTGTAAATATGGCTCACAATGGAGATGAGAATTGTTCCTTATTTTAAAAACAGACCGTCCCAAATGAAACGGATGCTCTTACCATATGTTACACTAACATTTTAGAATTGTTTTTTTTACCCACCTGCTGTTACATTTTGCATGTGTCCAGTCATATAATATATATCTATTTGTAAGTTTGCATATTGTGACTGTTTGATTGTACTTTACAAGGGTACAGATGCAGGATCTGTGTGTATGTTTGACTGTGTCTGTGATGTTATAAATTATATGCATTTTGAGAAATATTAAACATACTGAAGGTGAGTTTAACCTTGATGTCTGACTGGTCCTTGATGTCTCATCATTAAGAGTCCCTCAGTCAGAGATATTAAACATACTGAAGGTGAGTTGAACCTGATCTCTGACTGGTCCTTGATGTCTCATCATTAAGAGTCTCTCAGTCAGAGATATTAAACATACTGAAGGTGAGTTTAACCTTGATCTCTGACTGGTCCTTGATGTCTCATCATTAAGAGTCCCTCAGTCAGAGATGTGTGTGAGATTTCAGTTTAATTTTTTTAATTAATTTGCCAACATCTCTAAATACCTGTTGTTGCCTGTCAATGTGGGTTAGTGTGTGTAAATTGACAAAAAATTATTTAATCAATTTTAGAATTAGGCTGTAACATAACAAAAATGTGGAAAAAGTCACATTCTGAATGCACTATATTAGAAAGATCAGGATATAACTAGGAATGACCCATATACTGTCCATTAGACTCTATTCATTTATACCAGGTTACCTTCAGACCAGTCCTGTATAAGATCAGGATATAACTAGGAATGACCCATATCCTGTCCATTAGACTCTATTCATTTATACCAGGTTACCTTCAGACCAGTCCTGTATTAGATCAGGATATAACTAGGAATGATCCATATCCTGTCCATTAGACTCTATTCATTTATACCAGGTTACCTTCAGACCAGTCCTGTATTAGATCAGGATATAACTAGGAATGACCCATATCCTGTCCATTAGACTCTATTCATTTATACCAGGTTACCTTCAGACCAGTCCTGTATTAGATCAGGATATAACTAGGAATGACCCATATCAAATCAAATCAAAATCAAATCAAATTTATTTATATAGCCCTTAGCACATCAGCTGAAATCTCAAAGTGCTGTACAGAAACCCAGCCTAAAACCCCAAACAGCAAGCAATGCATGTGAAAGAAGCACGGTGGCTGGGAAAAACTCCCTAGGAAAAACTCCTGAGAAAGGCCAAAAACCTAGGAAGAAACCTAGAGAGGAACCAGGCTATGAGGGGTGGCCAGTCCTCTTCTGGCTGTGCCGGGTGGATATTATAACAGAACATGGTCAAGATGTTAAAATGTTCGTAAATGACCAGCATGGTCAAATAATAATAATCATAGTAATTGTCGAGGGTGCAACAAGCACGTCCGGTGAACAGGTCAGGGTTCCGTAGCCGCAGGCAGAACAGTTGAAACTGGAGCAGCAGCATGGCCAGGTGGACTGGGGACAGCAAGGAGTCATCATGCCAGGTAGTCCTAGGGCTCAGGTCCTCCGAGAGAAAGAAAGAAAGAAAGAAAGAAAGAAAGAAAGAAAGAGAGAATTAGAGAGAGCATATTTACATTCACACAGGACACCGGATAAGACAAGAGAATACTCCAGATGTAACAGACTGACCCTAGCCCCCCGACACATAAACTACTGCAGCATAAATACTGGAGGCTGAGACAGGAGGGATCAGAAGACACTGTGGCCCCATCCGATGATACCCCCGGACAGGGCCAAACAGGCAGGATATAACCCCACCCACTTTGCCAAAGCACAGCCCCCACACCACTAGAGGGATATCTACAACCACCAACTTACCGTCCGAAGACAAGGCCGAGTATAGCCCACAAAGATGTCCGCCACGGCACAACCCAAGGGGGGGGGCGCCAACCCAGACAGGAAGACCACGTCAGTGGCTCAACCTACTCAAGTGACGCACCCCTCCCATGGACGGCATGGAAGAACACCAGTAAGTCAGTGACTCAGCCCCTGTAAAAGGGTTAGAGGCAGAGAATCCCAGTGGGAAGAGGGGAACCGACAAGGCAGAGACAGCAAGGGCGGTTCGTTGCTCCAGCCTTTCCGTTCACCTTCACACTCCTGGGCCAGACTATACTTAATCATAGGACCTACTGAAGAGATAAGTCTTTAGTAAAGACTTAAAGGTTGAGACTGAGTCTGCGTCTCTCACATGGGTAGGCAGACCATTCCATAAAAATGGAGCTCTATAGGAGAAAGCCCTACCTCCAGCCGTTTGCTTAGAAATTCTAGGGACAATTAGGAGGCCTGCGTCTTGTGACCGTAGCGTACGTGTAGGTATGTACGGCAGGACCAAATCGGAAAGATAGGTAGGAGCAAGCCCATGTAATGCTTTGTAGGTTAGCAGTAAAACCTTGAAATCAGCCCTTGCCTTAACAGGAAGCCAGTGTAGGGAAGCTAGCACTGGAGTAATATGATCAAATTTTTTGGTTCTAGTCAGGATTCTAGCAGCCGTATTTAGCACTAACTGAAGTTTGTTTAGTGCTTTATCCGGGTAGCCGGAAAGTAGAGCATTGCAGTAGTCGAGCCTAGAAGTAACAAAAGCATGGATTAATTTTTCTGCGTCATTTTTGGACAGAAAGTTTCTGATTTTTGCAATGTTACGTAGATGGAAAAAAGCTGTCCTTGAAGCAGTCTTGATATGTTTTTCAAAAGAGAGATCAGGGTCCAGAGTAACGCCGAGGTCCTTCACAGTTTTATTTGAGACGACTGTACAACCATCCAGATTAATTGTCAGATTCAACAGAAGATCTCTTTGTTTCTTGGGACCTAGGACAAGCATCTCTGTTTTGTCCGAGTTTAAAAGTAGAAAATTTGCAGCCATCCACTTCCTTATGTCTGAAACACAGGCTTCTAGCGAGGGCAATTTTGGGGCTTCACCATGTTTCATTGAAATGTACAGCTGTGTGTCGCGCGCATAGCAGTGAAATTTAACATTATGTTTTCGAATGACACCCCCAAGAGGTAAATTATATAGTGAAAACAATAGTGGTCCTAGAACGGAACCTTGAGGAACACCGAAATTTACAATTGATTTGTCAGAGGACGAACCATTCACAGAGACAAACTGATATCTTTCCGACAGATAAGATCTAAACCAGGCCAGAACTTGTCCATGTAGACCAATTTGGGTTTCCAATCTCTCCAAAAGAATGTGGTGATCGATGGTATCAAAAGCGGCACTAAGATCTAGGAGCATGAGGACAGATGCAGAGCCTCGGTCTGACGTCATTAAAAGGTCATTTACCACCTTCACAAGTGCAGTCTCAGTGCTATGATGGGGTCTAAAACCAGACTGAAGCGTTTCGTATACATTGTTTGTCTTCAGGAAGGCAGTGAGTTGCTGCGCAACAACTTTTTCAAAATTTTTTGAGAGGAATGGAAGATTCCTGTCCATTAGACTCTATTAATTTATACCAGGTTACCTTCAGTCCTGTATTAAATCAGGATATAACTATATATACCAGTGTGAAGCTTGTAGAGCAAAACGGGTGAAATACCTTTTTTGACCCCCAGACACTAAAGTCAGAGTTTAGTTTAGCATTATGCTAATTAGATTACCGCGTTGAAACAGACATCCAGGCTTTTAATAATTATTAATTATTATTGTACTTTTTACTATTGTGCTTTTACACATTTGTTTTCTTTTCTCTACAGTCAAGAAAACAATGGGAAGCTTCTGTCTTGTTAGACACATTTAGAGATTATTACTATAATACTGATGGGTCAACTGTTAATCACAGACCTCATGGTTTAATACTATAATACTGATGGGTCAACTGTTAATCACAGACCTCATGGTTTATTACTATAATACTGATGGGTCAACTGTTAACCACAGACCTCATGGTTTATTACTATAATACTGATGGGTCAACTGTTAATCACAGACCTCATGGTTTATTACTATAATACTGATGGGTCAACTGTTAACCACAGACCTCATGGTTTATTACTATAATACTGATGGGTCAACTGTTAACCACAGACCTCATGGTTTATTACTATAATACTGATGGGTCAACTGTTAATCACAGACCTCATGGTTTATTATTATAATACTGATGGGCCAACTGTTAATCACAGACCTCATGGTTTATTACTATAATAATGATGAGTCAACTGTTAATCACAGACCTCATGGTTTATTACTATAATACTGATGGGTCAACTGTTAATCACAGACCTCATGGTTTATTACTATAATACTGATGGGTCAACTGTTAATCACATACCTCATGGTTTATTACTATAATAACAGACCAGTCCTCTACTGGCTGTACTGGGTAGACCAGAGGAACCAGGCTCTGAGGGGTGACCAGTCCTCTACAGGCTGTACTGGGTAGAGTGGAACCAGGCTCTGAGGGGTGGCCAGTCCTCTTCTGGCTGTGCCGGGTGGAGATTATAACAGAACATGGCCAAGATGTTCAAATGTTCATAGTTGACCAGCAGGATCAAATAATAATAATCACAGTGGTTGTCGAGGGTGTAACAGGTCAGCACCTCAGGAGTAAATGTCAGTTGGCTTTTTCATAGCCGATCATTCAGAGTTTCTCTACCGCTCCTGCTGTCTCTAGAGAGTTGAAACCAGCAGGTCTGGGACAGGTAGCACGTCCGGTGAACAGGTCAGGGTTCCATTGCCGCAGGCAGAACAGTTGAAACTGGAGCAGCAGCACAACCAAGTGGACTGGGGACAGCAAGGAGTCATCAGGCCAGATAGTCCTGAGGCATGGTCCTAGGGCTCAGGTCCTCTGAGAGATGAGAGAGAGGGAGACCTCACTGATGCTCTTGTGGCTGAATGGAAGCAAGTCCCCACAGCAGTGGAAAGCCTTCCCAGAATAGTGGAGGCTGTTATAGCAGCAAAGGGGGACCAACTCCATATTAATGCCCATGATTTTGTAATGAGATGTTCAATGAGCAGGTGTCCACATACTTTTGGTCATGTAGTATTTCTACCTAATGTTAGAGAATAGCAGGTGTCCACATACTTTTGGTAATGTAGTGTTTCTACCTAATGTTAGATAATAGCAGGTGTCCACATACTTTTGGTCATGTAGTGTATAAATCTCATGATTCAATGATTATTTAATTATCACTATCTCACTATCTTTATTTAATTTTTACAGCAGATGGACTTCAACAACAGCTGAGTAAGTAGTGTGTCTGTCTATGTTCCTGTCTTTCTGTCTATGTTCCTGTCTGTCTGTCTATGTTCCTGTCTGTCTGTCTGTCTGTCTGTCTGTCTGTCTGTCTGTCTGTCTGTCTGTCTGTCTGTCTGTCTGTCTGTCTGTCTGTCTGTCTGTCTGTCTGTCTGTCTGTCTGTCTGTGTACCTGTCTGTCTGTCTGTGTACCTGTCTGTCTGTCTGTGTACCTGTCTGTCGTCTGTCTGTGTACCTGTCTGTCTGTCTGTGTACCTGTCTGTCTGTCTGTGTACCTGTCTGTCTGTTCTAGTACCCATAATACATTATGTTTTTTCTTCTCTGTCTTCTGTCTACAGAGTTGGCCCAAAAGCAGATTGGTGAGTTGTGTGTGAAAGTCTGTCCTGGTGTTTTTCAGAATAAACTACTTAATATAAATAATATAATGGGATTTTTTTATAGCTTCCAGTTTCTCCTGTCTGATTGAATCACATACTTTTGGTCATGTAGTGTTTCTACCTAATGTTAGATAAAAGCAGGTGTCCACATACTTTTGGTCATGTAGTGTTTCTACCTAATGTTAGATAATAGCAGCTGTCCACATACTTTTGGTCATGTAGTGTTTCTACCTAATGTTAGATAATAGCTGGTGTCCACATACTTTTGGTCATGTAGTGTATAAATCTCATGATTCAATGATTATTTAATTATCACTATCTTTATTTAATTTTTACACCAGATGGACTACAAGGACAGCTGAGTAAGTAGTCTGTCTCTGTGTGTGTGTGTGTGTGTGTGTGTGTGTGTGTGTGTGTGTGTGTGTGTGTGTGTGTGTGTGTGTGTGTGTGTGTGTTCACATGCGTCTGTCTGCATTGTCATGTTTTTAAGGTTTGCTCACCAACATGTGTGTTCTGACTATCTGTTCTTGTCCTCAGGGGAAGCTAAAGAGACCATCCAATCCCTCTCCAGATGGTCAACAGAAAACACAGACTCCTTCCCAAAGTAATCAGTCTTTATGATTCTAATGTTTCCTAGAATTACTGGTCAGTTTATTATCTCTATCTTTCTCTCTCTCTCTCTCTGGTCAGTTTATTACCTCTATCTGTCTCTCTCTCTGTCTGGTCAGTTTATTATCTCTATCTGTCTCTCTCTCTGTCTGGTCAGTTTATTATATCTATCTGTCTTTCTCTCTCTCTTTCTGGTCAGTTTATTATCTCTATCTCTCTCTCTCTCTGTCTGGTCAGTTTATTATCTCTATCTTTCTCTCTCTCTGTCTGGTCAGTTTATTATCTCTCTGTCTCTCTCTCTCTCTCTGTCTGGTCAGTTTATTATCTCTATCTCTCTCTCTCTCTCTGGTCAGTTTATTATCTCTGTCTTTCTCTCTCTCTGTCTGGTCAGTTTATTCTGATGTTGTTCCTTCATCCTTTCTGTCTTTAATAGAGTCTGAGGGGATTGAAGGGATGGAGATGGAGTCTTTACCAGGGAGGAAGTCTGGTCCTGGTCCAGGGAGGAAGTCTGCTCCTGAGATGAAGCCTTTACTGGCTGCTGGACCACAGAAGGATGATCTGGATGAGCTGGAGAGGGGAGCAAGAGTTACTACAGAATTGAACTATGTGCTATAGGGTTACTATAGAGAGACTATAACTTGATAATAGAGACCTATCCCTCCTAACTAAGCTGAGTTTCTGAGTATATAACTGAGTGATATGAATCTTGTTGAGACAGAGTCCTCTGATCAACGTGTTGGTCACTACTCTATAATCCACTTCCAGTAGTTAGTTCTTTACTTTTTGAAGTTTTACTACCCATGTTTGTATTATGGGTTTATATCCATTTCCTGGTTATTCTATATATGTGTTCCCCATAAACAATGTCTTTCTAATCCCCCTCAGGAATTGATAGTGTTGAATTGAATGGAATGATGGACTAAGGTCTCCTGTTAGAATCTGTTACAGACCCTCTTATGTCCAGTACCTGATAATCACAGGTATATCAACAGGACCACAGGAGGCTGGTGGCACCTTAATTAGGGAGGAGGGGCTCGTGGTAATGGCTGAAGTGGAATCAGTGGAATGGTATCAAATACATCAAACATGTGGTTTCCATGGTTTCCATGTTTGATGCCGTTCCATTGGCTCCGTTCCAGACGTTATAATGAGGCTCCTCCCCTCAGCAGCCTCCTGTGAACAAGACTGATAAAACCATTTGTTGAAATGTTTATATTTCTGTTTTAGCTTCAACCTGTCAGCTTCTATTGTAGCTTCAACCTGTCAGCTTCTATTGTAGCTTCAACCTGTCAGCTTCTATTGTAGCTTCATTTTGTTATTGAAGTGTTTCGATTTTAGCTTCAACATGTCAATGTGCCTGTTTATATTTCACTTTTTAAGTGTATTTTAAAATAGTGACCTATTGTGTGCTCAAAATAAATTATAGTATATTATTATAAACTAATTATATTATTTTAAACTAATACAATTGCTCAGAGAATTATTATTTTTTGTAATGTATTTTTTTGTAAAGATAGGGGTCAAAATGACAGCCAAAAATCTCCAGGAGTTTGATGATGTCATTACTATGAATATAGAACCAAATACTGACCTTCTGACTACTTTAATTACTAGAATCAATATGGGGTCAATAATTTAGACCTTTAGAATCTATAGGGGGTCAATAATTTAGACCTTTAGAATCTATAGGGGGGTCAATAATTTATACCTTTAGAATCTATAGGGGGGTCAATAATTTAGACCTTTAGAATCTATAGGGGGGTCAATAAATTAGACCTTTAGAATCTATAGGGGGGTCAATAATTTAGACCTTTAGAATCTATAGGGGGTCAATAATTTATACCTTTAGAATCTATAGGGGGGTCAATAATTTAGACCTTTAGAATCTATAGGGGGGTCAATAAATTAGACCTTTAGAATCTATAGGGGGGTCAATAATTTATACCTTTAGAATCTATAGGGGGGTCAATAATTTAGACCTTTAGAATCTATAGGGGGGTCAATAATTTATACCTTTAGAATCTATATGGGGTCAATAATTTAGACCTTTAGAATCTATAGGGGGTCAATATTTTAGACCTTTAGAATCTATAGGGGGGTCAATAATTAATTTATATTATTAATAATTTAGAAAATAAATATTACTTGTTAAACAAAATATTTTAATCAGATCAATCGTATTAATATAAAATAATATAATTGACACATGTTGTTGAGCAGATGATAGAGCTCAGTATTTAAATTATTTATTTATACAGTCATTATCTTTATCAGGGGTGTCAATAATTCCATACCAACTGTATATTATATATTGATGTATTTTATACAGTCATTATCTTTATCAAGGGTGTCAATAATTCCATACCCACTGTATATTATATATTGATGTATTTTATACAGTCATTATTATCTTTATCAAGGGTGTCAATAATTCCAGACCCACTGTATATTATATATTGATGCATTTTATACAGTCATTATTATCTTTATCAAGGGTGTCAATAATTCCAGACCCACTGTATATTATATATTGATCATGTATATGCAGTTGAATGGTATTTTCCATGTATTGATGATTTCTTGATTTTAATAAACTAGGACATCGTTGTGTGAGAACGTGACTCCAGTGTAATATTTTAACATTATTGAATGTCAGTAGGTAGTGTTACCTTACTGTTTCCTTGGTGACCTGTGGTAGAGACATTGTCCTCCAGGTAACAGGTGTTGTTATGATGTCATCATTATTGACCATGTGACTAGTGGGAACAAAGTGGCTCTGTCATTCTGACTGAACACTTCAAACTGTTCAGGGACAATGGAGATGTCTCGTCCTCATCAGGACAGTTATTAGTAGTGTCCTTGGGGAGGATATTCCTTCTGTTTCTATCAACTACGGAGACAGGTCATCAGTCTGTTATATAGAGCTATGGAGACAGGTCATCAGTCTGTTATATAGAGCTATGGAGACAGGTCATCAGTCTGTTATAAAGAGTGTCGTGTCTTTAGCTATGCCGGATTAAGTGATATGACATGCTATTCTATAAAATCCTTTCTCTGTAATAAATATTACCTGATTGAGCTAATCAGGTAGATAATTAACTAGAAAGTCGGGGCACCACGAAAGAGTGTTTATAGAGCTGTTATCTTCCGAATAAACTCTGAAAGACCTAGTAATATTTTACATCAATATTAATCATCACCTTATTTCAGTCTCATCTGAAAGTTGTAAATACTTGGTTATCGATAACCAGCCACCACCGGCTTGAGGAGAGACACATGGAACGAGGGTTTAATGCGGTAATCGGGCTGTAACCTATAACAAACCTTGTTCACTCTCCTCAGGTCTTTAACCTGTTAGGGCTAGGGGGCAGTATTGACACGGCCGGATAAAAAACGTACCCGATTTAATCTGGTTACTACTCCTGCCCAGTAACTAGAATCTGCATATAATTATTGGCTTTGGATAGAAAACACCCTAAAGTTTCTAAAACTGTTTGAATGGTGTCTGTGAGTATAACAGAACTCATATGGCAGGCAAAAACCTGAGAAGATTCTGAACAGGAAGTGGCCTGTCTGACAAGTTGTTGTTCATCTTGGCTGTTTTTATTGAAGACTGAGGATCTTTGCTGTAACGTGACACTTCCTACGGCTCCCATAGGCTCCCAGAGCCCGGGAAAAAGCTGAATGATATCGAGGCAGCCCCAGGCTGAAACACGTTATCGCGTTTGGATAGTGGCTGGTCAGAGTACTCTGAGACGACTCAGGCTCGTGCACGAGGGCACGAGATGTTTTTATTTTCTCTCTCTTTGTACGTATACACGCTTTCCCGGTCGGAATATTATCGCTTTTTTATGAGAAAAATGGCATAAAAATTGATTTTAAACAGCGGTTGACATGCTTCGAAGTACGGTAATGGAATATTTAGAATTTTTTTGTCACGAATTGCACCATGCTCGTCACCCCTTATTTACCCTTTCGGATAGTGTCTTGAACGCACGAACAAAACGCTGCTGTTTGGATTTAACTATGGATTATTTTGAACCAAACCAACATTTGTTATTGAAGTAGAAGTCCTGGGAGTGCATTCTGACGAAGACAGCAAAGGTAATAACATTTTTCTTATAGTAAATCTGACTTTGGTGAGTGCTAAACTTGCTGGTTGTCTAAATAGCTAGCCCTGTGATGCTGGGCTATCTACTGAGAATATTGCAAAATGTGCTTTCACCGAAAAGCTATTTTAAAATCGGACATATCGAGTGCATAGAGGAGTTCTGCATCTATAATTCTTAAAATAATTGTTATGCTTTTTGTGAACGTTTATCGTGAGTAATTTAGTAAATTCACCGGCAGTTTTCGGTGGGAATGCTAGTCACATGCTAGTCACATGCTAATGTAAAAAGCTGTTTTTTGATATAAATATGAACTTGATTGAACAAAACATGCATGTATTGTATAACATAATGTCCTAGGGTTGTCATCTGATGAAGATCATCAAAGGTTAGTGCTGCATTTAGCTGTGGTTTGGGTTTATGTGACATTATATGCTAGCTTGAAAAATGGGTGTCTGATTATTTCTGGCTGGGTACTCTGCTGACATAATCTAATGTTTTGCTTTCGTTGTAAAGCCTTTTTGAAATCGGACAGTGTGGTTAGATTAACGAGAGTCTTGTCTTTAAAATAGTGTAAAATAGTCATATGTTTGAGAAATTGAAGTTTTTGCATTTTTGAGGTTTTTGAATAACGCGCCACGGGATTACACTGGCTGTTACGTAGGTGGGACGATTTGGTGCCACCTACCCTAGAGAGGTTAACCTGCATGTTGTAAACCAACATAAAAATGAATGTGGGTTGTCCTGGTTGTGGATCATCGTTGTGGACCCCATCTGGCGGTCGACCCGGGTAGGGTGTCTGCAAACGAAGAAGTCCGCTCCAAGGCTCGGCAGCGGATGTCCAGATTGGGATCGCCGTTCCGGACCCGTCGTCTGGTCGTCCATACTGGAATATCTGGGCAGTAACTTAGGCAGATGTTAACAACGCACACACACATGAAATATATCATTACATTTCCTCCCAAATGAGCGGCGTTGTGGCACTAACTGATGGTTGTATGGGGGAGTTGTTTATGGGTTTATCACTTTCTATGTGCCGAAGAAAATGAAACAACATGAATGAAAGCATAAACAAAACAAAGTATAGTTATGCCACCTTAATCATCTAATTGGACTGTATTCTATCTACGTCCATGGTCTTGGCAAAATGACCCTATCATGGCATTGTCTAATGTCATATTTAGGGCTTTCCTAATTTGCGGGGTGGCGCTTAGGGTACTAATCTAAGTTGACAACTATATGATAAGTCTACAGCTGTAAGGCACTAGTTTTGGGCAGTCTACAAGGATGACCTATGGACTTCTGGTTAGAGAACTGGTGAGTTCTGTAGAGACAAAGGCCTAGAAGTAAATGTTCAACTTTACTAAGGCTGGTATTTTGCTTGGACCCTTAAGTGATCCTAGCATAAATCCTAATTGGATGTTCCGTTGTGCATGTGCGTTTATGCTTACACAATCACGCATGTCAAGGGAAGAAAACCAAGTATCCTGGCAGATTACAACTTGTTCAGAATGAGTCTGACGTAGTCAGGTAATTTTCAGGTCAATGCCTGGAGGTCAGTCAGAATTTGTGTCAAGGGTAGTAGTTTTCTACAAGTCACGGTGTCTTCCACTATTGTAGTGGCGGTAGGTATAAAGTCTATTTCATAGCTATGTTATCCACGGAGGAGCTAACCTCACGACGGAAGTACTCTAAGTATTAGACCAGTCGTACGTGGTAGGATCATGGTTCGTGACTTCTAATAACTTTTCTCCTGAACGGAGGGTTCTATTTATTAGTGGCATGTATTAACCATTGGAAGAGTGCAATGGAGATTCCCTTCCCCGTGTTGCACTTTGAGTGACTCCTATGTCGCTATTATCAATAGCAATTTAACTTGTGAGGTTACTAATACTCTTACTGAGTGTTGCTGGACTGACTGTGGTATTGGTACTGGTATTCACGGGGTCCAGTTGTCCTACCGATTTATTCTGAAATATTATCTACCGGAACACATGATTGGAGCATATTACTAGTTGTATTGTAGTTGAACCTACACATGGCAAGGAATGATTATTGTTGCCATTTGTTTTGGAGGTGGACAAGTCCATTGGACTTCCTTTTATGACCAGTGTGGTACACCTCAGTACTATCTTAGATGTGTTTTAAGATAATCCCCGTCTAGGGGCCTGTCTGCTCCTCACTGTTCTCATAGGGAAGTTTACAACTAGATTTGATATATGCTCTGGTGGCCTCGTACGGTGTTGTCCGTAGTCTCGACCCCCCCCCCACCGGCCTCGATGAGGCTCATCATGGGTCTGGGCTACTATTCCCCCCCTTTGTGTCTCGGGACCCCCCCACCAGCGGGTGGTGTTGGTGTCCGAGGCGCAAACGAAAAGCTCGGACCCTATGTACGAGTTGTCAGTGGCCGCGTTATTATGAGAATGGCTGTAACCTTTCAACCAAATCTCCTGGTGTTTGTGCGTCAACACCCTCAGTGGCTGTCGAGGTCTGTCAGTCACCACCGCGTCCGCGTGTGGCAACCTCTTCAGTACCTGCAAACTGAGACGAGGATATCGGTCTGTGATATCGCAAAGTGTTTCACCAGTGGGAGTCATCGGGTCAGTTGCTGGACTGACGCCATTAGTGTCATTGTAAGGGGTGACAGTCCCCAACAAAGGAGAAGGTGTATCATCAGAAGCAGAGTGTACTCTGCGCATCAATATTTTTCTTGCTGAGACGGCCGCAGTGCTTGCGGAAGTGTCCGAAGGGCAAGAGAAGTTCATCTCAACTATCGTATTGCACGATTGCAAGGAGGAGGGAAGTTGCTCATTCACAGAGACAGCTGGCTCGAAATCATGAAAAGAATGGTCAATCAGATTGGCTGATGGAATGTGTCGAGATATCGTAATATCTCCTTGGATCGGATTCTGCACCAAGAGTTTTCTAAATGTATTTTTCCCAAGGGGTGCTTTCGACAGATACCCCTCGGGAATGACTGCGTTGCAGCTAGCGTTAGGGGAAGACAGTGTGGTCAGTGGAGAAGGCACTGTGGCCTGTGACCATACCTGATTGGTTTTCCAATCCATCAATGGGAGTAACCGATCCATCAAGTCTGCTCCAAGTATTAGGGGTACAATTTCGAGGCTGGTAACATACACAGGGTGAACGAACGATACGTCCTTGAAGTGTAGTTTCAGCATGACTCTCAATGTGAGAGGCGAGGTAGTCTGAGTGACCCCTCGAAGTTTAGTTTCGCATCGTTCCACTTTTAACCAACGTTTAGTTGGCTTCAAAGCCCTTTTGAGATCATCAAACAATGTTTGAGAGATGAGTGATATTGTCACACCCGAATCAATTAGCGCATGACAAGTTAAGCAATCCTCCAGGACTGTTTCCACGTATGGCCGTTTAGATTCGTTGTTAGTGGACATATTCCCCACAAAGTGGAGTGGTCGTTCGCAACGACGTGATGTGCTATTTCTGTTCAAGGTGGAAGCAGATTGACTTTTCCGATTTTGAGTGGGCTTGGCTTTAACGAAGCATTTAATCTTTTTCTTCGCAACTTTTGTATCAGAGTCTACAGACAAAGCCCGGGGGCTTGTTTCTTGATCAAGCGGCCCCTGGATAGGGTCTTGAATGAGAGCGGGAGAAATTTGAACTTTAACGTCCTTGCTATGGGTGTTAATTTCTGCGGACCTGGTGTCCGGTAATTCCCCGTCTAGTCCTTGACTTATCTTTTACCCTTTTCTCAAATTGTTCTCGCTTTAGTTCTTCCCGTGGTGGGACTTCTGGAAAACATTGGTCTACGTTTTGATCGTCCTTCAACCCTTTGTTACCCTTGTGCTCTGACACTTTGTGTGGGTTGGGTGCAGGAACGTAACGAACAGGTCGATTGTAGCGGTAGTCGTTTTGAAGGCGACGTACTTTACAGTTATTTCGACCGCGGCAGTTATTGGAATCATGGTTTCGTGGTAGAAACTGTTGTTGTGCATCATCTCTCGATGCTCCAATACCTGATAATGCACCCTCTAACTGGAGTGAGTGCTCCTGGTCAAACTTCAAAACCGAGTGGTCAGGGCTCTTAGCGTTGCGAGCTTTTGATGCCTCAAAAGCTGTGCTTGCAAGCTCTCTGAGTTGTAAGATAGGCAAGCCAACGTGGGCTGCAGGGCCCAAGTAGGTAATGAAGGTGGGATACATGTTCGACAGAAACATATGTTTGAATGGTAACAGCTCTTCCATTCCTGTTCCCGTGAGTAGGCCAAAGTAAGCTGAACGAAGCCTATGGTAGAAAGCTTGTGGGTGTTCGTTCCGAGCTTGTTTGACTGTGTTAGCCAGTGAGCTATCGTGTTTGCGAGTCGCAGAACCACTGAATTCTAATTTCAAAGCTGTGGCAAGTTTAGCGTAGTCATTTAGCACGTGTTGCTGTTGTAGGCGAATGAACCTCGTCACGTATCTATTCGACGTTCGCTTCAACAGGTAAACCCTGTCAGAACCCGTAGCATTCGGGTAGCCACCCAACGCGTCCTCTATGTCAGCTAGGAACGTCTCAGTATCGTTTGGCTGGCCTGGAACGGGGTCAAAGGTGGGGAAATTCTTGACGAGTTTGTCAAGGTATTCCGCGCCAAGCGGGCGGAGAGGGTTGGCTTCATCCTGTGGAGAAATTGGGGCCGACAGGCCAAGAGGAGAAGCCAAGCTTTGGCTTTGTTGGCCAAGAGGCTCCATATTACTCAGTGCCGAATGGCCAAGAGGAGAAGACTGAGGGACACATGATGGAGGCAATGTTGGAGGCAATGTTTGAAACCTATCGTCTTCACTCCTTTGAGTACCGGACTCCGGTTGCTTGGATGGGTAGTCGCGCTGTAGAGCGTGAACATTCTGGACTTCCTCCAGATGGTACCTAAGGGTGGACTTCTGCTGCATTGCAGAGTCCACTTGAGCGCTTAGAGTACCGATTTTGGACATGTGAGTGTCACCTCTGCTCCTTTCGGTCTCAAACTTATCTGTCATGGTTTGCAGATAGAGGTCTTGAGTACGGAGCGAGAGATTCAGTGATGAGATTTCCTTTGCTTGCTTAGAAATCAATATTTCCATCCTCATCACCTGAGTTCTCTCATCATTCATTTGGTCAGCAACTTCAATAAGTTCTGCTGATTTGTCATCCAACTTAGTCATTGTGTTCATCAACTGATCGTCTTTGGTCTGCAGAATTTGGAGTAGAACATTGTTACCTTGAGTAACGTTCAACAAAACTGCCTGCATGTTATCAAATTGCGCGTTCCTGTTTGTAGATAACTCAACAGATTTATCTAGTTTGGCGTGGACTACATCGCATTTAGTTTTGGCTAAATCGAGTTGTTCCTGCAGACGATGATTTTGTTGGAGAGTTTGTGCTCGTTCATCGTCATAAGTATTTGCAATTACTTTTAATTCTTCCGATTTCAAACACAGTCCCTCGACTAGCAGAATGTTTTCATTTCCTGCTTTTGTCAATAGTTGCTCAGTTCTCTCCACCTGTGCCCTCATGTTAGCCATGTCTTGCACGTGCTTCAGCTGTGCACTGTGGTATTGGACCGATGCCAACCTTTGATGGCGATACATAAGTGCTAAAGTGGAGAGAACCGTCACAAAGCCTGTGTTTGATGGTTGATTTTGGACAGCGTTCGCAATTTCGGCTGTGTTTTCGCTAATGTCATAATTAGGGTTGGTATCCCTGCTGAGGTCAGAGATCGATCCTTTTATGGGTTGAGGTTCACTAATTAGCGGAGGAGTGGTGACCACCTCCTTTGATAGCTTGCACATAATTAGAAAAATGTAGAGGAAAAATGTTCCTATTTTTTCAATGTTTGGGTTTTGAATTAATTGGAAGCTGCAAAGACAAGTTTACTCTATTTATAGATGTTGACAAACCATCAGTACTGTACCAGTAATGTGGAAGTTGTACGTGAATGAATTTGCAAAAGCAAATTGAATTAATTAATCAATGCCAATGATTAATCCTACCTGGGTAGGCTATCTGGGTATTAAACTTGAATTAACCTGAGAGGTTGCTTCATCCAGGTTAATATGGGAAGTTTAAAAGTGTCTCATTTGATTGCAAGAACATTAAGGTATGTTCAACAATTTAACTTATTAAATTGAATGAGATGATAATCCATACAATCTCCATTGATTGGATATCATAAGTGTAAACAGTAGTTCAAATGTTGGGAACACTCCCCACTATGGTACACTTCTTCCTTGGGCCGAAGCCACATGGGATTCCCGCGGGGGCGGGACTTCTGTCAGTACTGGATTACTGAATGGGTTTTGCAAAAACCAAATTTTACTGATTGATCAATTTTAATGATAAATCAAACCTGTATAGGCTATTTGGGATTTAAACTTTAACTAACCTGAGAGGTTTATTCATCTAGGTTAATGTGGAAAAAAGATTACATTGTCTCATTTAGAAAACTCATCAATTTGGAAATTATTTAAAATATCCACTTGAGAATGTAAATCTGGCAATTTCACTTATTAGTTCAATTGAATAAGACATCGATATCCGTCTGGATATCGTGAGTAACGACTTGAGTGTCACCTGACTAATTCTTCTTGAAGGAAAGTACTGGTGACTCTTCAGAGGTCCCTGCTGGCACACGCTGAAATCAAACGGAGGTACCCAGGGCGGGACTTCCGTTCTGCAAGTCGGATGAATTACAATGTGGCACAAAACAAAATGGCTGTTTTCCCTTTTGTTAGCTTAGCATCTCGAGCAAGCTAATCCTACTTTTTGCATATTTCAGCATAACATAGGATTCCCTTGGCAAGGGAAAGGTTTTACTCATAACGTATTATGTTCAAACCCTTTTCGGCGATATTTGACAATGTTTTAACCAGAACTCGCGGCAAACAACGAAATGCACCGTGGTCTACTCGCATCGAAACGCGAGAGAGACAGAGAGATAGTTATCGCTGGTCAAGATAATCTCTCCTAAATTTCAATCGGCTGGCTCTTTGTCCTCGCTCGAGAAATTAATAATGACCTAGCCAACACGCTTCTGAAACGCGAGAGGCAGAAATAGCCCAGCGTTTGGCCAAACACGCTATTTCTCAGATAGCTTTATCAGCCCTCATACAGAACTGTATAGCTTATGCTACCCACTGACTACGTCAGAGCATAACACGGAGGCGATTCTCCAGAGCACACACGCACCAATAATTCCGATCTACAATTCCCATGATGTATATAATCAACTTGGTATATTATGTAATCTGCTTTTCAATTTTATATAGGCTGAATCAAAATGAAAGCGTCATCCTATTTTAGATTCCTCACAGGGGGCACCAATATGTCGTGTCTTTGGCTATGCCGGATTAAGTGATATGACATGCTAACCTATAAAATCCTTTCTCTGTAATTAATATTACCTGATTAACCTGTTAGGGTATAGGGGGCAGCATTGAGACTTTTTTGAAAAAAGATGTGCCCATTTTTAAATGCCTCCTACACCTACCCAGTAACTACAATATGCATATACTTATTATATATGGATAGAAAACACCCTAAAGTTTCAAAAACTGTTTGAATGGTGTCTGTGAGTATAACAGAACTCATTTGGCAGGCAAAACCCTGAGACAGATTCTGACAGGAAGTGGATACCTGATGTGTTGAATTGACTTTGAGCCTATGCCATTGAAAAACAAAGGGGGTGAATTATATTCTGGCACTTCCTATTGCTTCCACAAGATGTCCCCAGCCTTTACAAAGTGTTTTGAGTGTTCTACAGTGAGATCTGACCGAATAAGAGCCATGGAACGTGATGGTCCATCATTCACCCTGGCGCGCGATTTGATGGTGGGTACTCTCATTCCGAAACGTTTTAAAAGAAAACCCAATGGTCCGCCTTGAATTTTATTCATGTTCTGGTTAAAAAAGGCCCTAATGATTTATGCGATACAACGTTTGACATGTTTGAACGAACGGAAATATATTTTTTCCGTTCTTGAAGTGAAGTGAAGTCCGGCTGGCTTAGATCATGCGCTACAACACGGAGGTTTTTCGACATAAATGATGAGCTTTTTTGAACAAAACTACATTCGTTATGGACCTGGGACTCTTTGGAAGTGACATCTGATGAAGAGAATCAAAGGTAATGGATTATTTATATAGTATTTTCGATTTTCGATTCCTCCAACATGGCGGTTAGTCTGTATCGCGATGCGTATTTTTCTGGCGCAGTGCTCAGATTATTGCAAAGTGTGATTTCCCAGTAAGGTTAATTTAAAATCTGACAAGTCCATTGCGTTCAAGAGATGTAAATCTATAATTCTTTGAATGACAATATAATATTTTAGCAATGTTTTCTAATATTAATTAATTATTTTGTCGTCATGACTTGACTGCCGGTATTGGAGGGAAACGATTTCCTGAACATCAACGCCATAGTAAAACACTGTTTTTAGATATAAATATGAACTTGATAGAACTAAAAATGCATGCATTGTCTAACAAAATGTCCTAGGAGTGTCATCTGATGGAGATTGTAAAAGGTTAGTGCATAATTTTAGCTGATTGTATGGTTTTGGTGACGCATGTCTTTGAATCGACAATGCATTGCACACAGCTATTGTCAATGTACTCTCCTAACATAACCTAACTTTATGCTTTCCCCGTAAAACCTTTTTGAAATCGGTAAACGTGGTTAGATTAAGAAGATGTTTATCTTTCAAAGGCTGTAAGTTAGTTGTATGTTTGAGAAATTTGAATTTGTACATTTATTTGGTTTCAAATTTGCCGCTCTTGAAATGCACCTGCTGTTGATAGGGTGCGCCACAGGTGGCACGCTAACGTCCCAGGTAGCCTCAAGAAGTTAAGCTAATCATGTAAATGTAATTAACTAGAAAGTCAGGGCACCACGGAAGAACGTTTATAGAGCCGTTATCTTCCGAATAAACTCTTAAAATACTTAGTCATATTTTACATCGATAGCAGTCAATATTAACCCTTATCTTATTTTCAGTCTCATAATGAAAGTTGTAAATTCTTGGCTATCTTCACGAACCCTGGCTAACAAGTTGAATCAGCAATACAAAATTGGGTTTAATTATTTATTTACTAAATACCTAAACTAATCACACAGAATTACAAATACACCGAATACAAAATGTCAAACATGATGGCTGGTTACACAAAGGAAAGGGGGTTGGGCTTGAATGAAAGAGCGGGAAGATTTAGCAAACAAAGAAACAGCAGCTATGCTATCGTAAATACATTATCTTATGCATTCTAAATTACCGCCCATTTGGAAAAGGAAAATGCAATAAATATTTACTCTGAGCTGCGCTTCGGTAGATTGGTCGTAGATGCTGGCCGGGTTGGCCAACAGATCTTCCTGTCCTCGGAAGAATGTCTCTGGTGGTAAATTGGATACGTGGTGGTATCTTCGTCCGTCTGTTAGACTGGATCCATAGTCCGTCCTTTCCTAGCCCCCGTCTACAGTGGCCACTGCTAACTCAACGGCTAGGAAGTATCACTTCTGTAGTGAATAAGCTCAAAGTTCATACCATTCGCCACCAAAGCTCATGCCGAGGTTGGCTTAGTTCTGTACTTGTCATGTGTGTCCTTCTAACGTAGAGGCTGCAGACCTCACGTACTGGAAAATGTGGTTATCTTTTCGTCAAAGGCTTATATAGTGGAGAGGGGGAAGGATGTGTTTCATCGTTTATAACCCCTGTCTCTTCACAGGGGTGGGCCACTGATCAAGCAGGGCACTTTCCTTATGAAAACCCAATTCTCTCATTTGGAAGCTAAAATTACATTTAATCTCCTAACAAACAATTTCAATATCAAACATTTCAATTGCATAACAATTCCATGTGACTCTGATAACTAGAGGGTGTATACTTTCCCAGGTACAGTTTATGTCGTCCTGTCATCAGTCATAATGTCTCAGATGACAACAGAACTGACATCCATACTCATTACGTTCCAAAGCATATTTCCAACTGGTTTTATTACCAAAATATGGTTCCTTTTCCCCATTTGTTTGATGTTCCCAGACTCTCTATATTTAACACAGGCTATTCAAGTCATTCAGTAGGGTCAGAAAGAGAGGGGAAGGGAGAAAGGTATTTATGCTGCCACCCCTACTACACTATACTACACCCACAGTACCAGCACTCTGCTACCACCCCAACTACTCTACACTACACCCACAGTACCAGCACTCTGCTACCACCCCAACTACACTACACTACACCCACAGTACCAGCACTCTGCTGCCACACCAACTCGTTTTGGCTCGGCTTGCCGAGAGTCTTTCACTTCCTCAGTGTCAGAAGGCCGCCCCAACTACGCGCACTATGCATCCGCCCCGACTACACACACACTATGCATCCGCCCCAACTACACGCACTATGCATCCGCCCCGACTACACACACACTATGCATCCGCCCCGACTACACACACACTATGCATCCGCCCCGACTACACACACACTATGCATCCGCCCCAACTACACACACACTATGCATCCGCCCCGACTACACACACACACTATGCATCCGCCCCGACTACACGCACACACTATGCATCCGCCCCGACTACACACACACTATGCATCCGCCCCGACTACACACACATACTATGCATCCGCCCCAACTACACACACACTATGCATCCGCCCCAACTACACACACACTATGCATCCGCCCCGACTACACACACACACTGTGCTGCAACAGTCGTGTTTCTCTACTCGGGTACCAGCCACCATCACCTCCACTGCCCACATTCAGCGTCGACATGCACCTGATTTGTTGGCAGTCTATAATTTTCACGCTCTTGCCCCGCAACGGATCGGACAATGTCTTAAGGTCAGCGAGATTTCAGAGATCCATAAATTAATAGAATTTGTGTATGCGGCATTGAAATTGGATCCGGTGTGGGAGAGAACAACTTTGCTGAACAGAGGACACTGGTGCACTGTTCTCTGACTGGCAACGGACCAGTCTCTCTCACTGCCTCTCTATTGTCTAGCCTACAGGACCGTCGGGACCTACACAGGACCTGCTGTGTATCCAAGACCAAGAAAACATCCCCTCAGGAACAATAGAGCACCAGCATGTCCTACAGCACCGTCCTGTCTCTCTCTACTCTCTACTCGACTCCGCTACCAGCCACCAGCATGACTCACACTCTTCATCGGTTTCTCTCTCTACTTTGCCACCGCTGCCATCCAGAGGGGGGTACAGGACAGTCGGGCAGGCTGACTGGGTGGAGGTACAGGACGGTCGGGCAGGCTGACTGGGTGGAGGAAGGACAGGAGCACCTATTCTGTTTAGGACTGTTTTACTATATACCTCTGTGTTCTTTGTAGTATATGTGAGAGATCTCCAACGAAGAATTCCAATGTATGTATAACTATTAATAATCGCAAATGGAAAATATACTACTTGAATAACATTTGATTAAACTACTTGAATAAACTTATAAACAGCTTCTGATTCAGTTTGGAAACTATCATATAATTTCTGTTCCACAGGAATATAATGATAGAACAATGTATATAATGATATTGTGTATAATATATAATGATTTATAGGAAAGCGCACTGAGGTCACAGGGTCATGGTTGACATGGATAGTTCTAATGCTAGCAGGATTAGTCTGCTGGTTTCACTTGTTGCAAAATCCTCCGTGTCTCTTCCTATCACTATAACAGTGATGTTGAATGACCCAGTTACACCCCCCTGCTCTGGATCGTTCCATGGTGGCAGAAATAAGAAGGGAAGGAAAGAACCATAGAATAAATGGAACATTCTGCTGTCACTCTGTGGATCCAAGACCAAGAAAACACATCCCCTCAGGAACAAACACTGGCATGTCATGCTCTACTCTGTAGTCGCTACCATTCACTGCTGAGATACTCTGCAGCCCAGCCCACTGAATTCGTAGGAGGATGTCTACATTCCACACGCCACATTGCATCAACCAATGGCTGTGATCCATGTCATGGACAATAATAAAGTACATATTTCATGCAGAACGCTCCATTCTCAGTCTTTCAAATAATATGTTTAGATATTAAGGAGGCTGTTGGTTTGTATTATCATAGCACTATAATATAAGGGGTTCCTAGAAATCCATTGTGAGACTAATAACTTCATAGGGTTCTTCACTATCAATATCACTATCTATCACTATCACTGTCTATAGACAGACAATAAGTGCAATGTCTAACAGCGAGGTGCAGTGGAAACATCCTGGAGCTGAACACAAAGAAAAGAAAGGACATCATAGAGGATTTTAGGAAGAGATAATCACATTGCTGTCAGCAAAAGGTGGCCTGAGGTAGAGTTGGAGACTGTTTTAATGCCACGTTCACAACAACTGGGAACTCGAACATCTTGTTTGTGATTTACTGTTTTAAATTCCAGGCCGTAAACATCTCTCCCCGCTGGGTACAGAGGTCAATTCAACTTCTATTTCAAGTTGGCTCAATATAATTTCATTGAAATGACGTGGAAACGTGTGTAAAGCTTTTATCTGACTGTTGTTATTAGTATTGATGACTGTAGTGTTTTTATTGCTGTTCTACTTATATTTTGTATTTGTTCCATTTATGACTGTTTTACTGTATACCTCGGTGTGCTATGTAGGCCTAATATATGAGAGAGAGCTCCAACGAAGAATTCCAATGTAATACCTGTAATACTTGCAAATGGAAAATACTACTTGAGTGAACTTATTTCATAAACTCCTTGAATAAATGTAGAATTTTTTGGATTTGAGTTTGGAACTGTCAGATAATTTATTTACCACAGAAATATAACGATAGTATAATGTATATAATGATATTGTGTATATATGATGATTTTTAAGGAAAGGGAACGGAGGACACAAGGACATCGTTATGGTAGTTGGATTAGTCTGCTGGTTTTGACGATGAAAAAGCGGCTTAACTCCGAGTAGCAGCTGTAGTGGTGTCGGTCAGGAGGAGAACGGCTGAGCGTTGAGCGTATCAGGAGCACTGCCAGTGAAGCCACCGAACACCTCCGCTATATGGGTTTAAGCTATTTTAGGCTCGTCGGCCGAGAGTCTTTCACGTCCTCAGTGTCAGAAGGCCGCCCCAACTACGCGCACTATGCATCCGCCCCAACTACACACACACTATGCATCCGCCCCGACTAGACACACACTGTGCTGCAACAGTCGTGTCTCTCTACTCGGATACCAGAGAGAGAGAGAGAGACATAGTCTGGATCTACGCACTCTACACTACACCCACAGTACCAGCACTCTGCTGCCACACCAACAACAAACTCTACACTACACCCACAGTACCAGCACTCTGCTACCACCCCAACTACTCTACACTACACCCACAGTACCAGCACTCTGCTGCCATCCCAACAACACACTCTACACTACACCCACAGTACCAGCACTCTGCTGCCACCCCAACTACTCTACACCCACAGTACCAGCACTCTGCTACCACCCCAACTACACACTCTACACTACACCCACAGTACCAGCACTCTGCTACCACCCCAACTACTCTACACTACACCCACAGTACCAGCACTCTGCTGCCATCCCAACAACACACTCTACACTACACCCACAGTACCAGCACTCTGCTGCCACCCCAACTACTCTACACCCACAGTACCAGCACTCTGCTACCACCCCAACTACACACTCTACACTACACCCACAGTACCAGCACTCTGCTGCCACCCCAACTACTCTACACCCACAGTACCAGCACTCTGCTACCACCCCAACTACACACTCTACACTACACACACAGTACCAGCACTCTGCTACCACCCCAACTACACTACACTACACCCACAGTACCAGCACTCTGCTACCACCCCAACTACACACTCTACACTACACCCACAGTACCAGCACTCTGCTACCACCCCAACTACACTACACTACACCCACGGTACCAGCACTCTGCTACCACCCCAACTACACTACACTACACCCACAGTACCAGCACTCTGCTGCCACCGCAACTGCACTATACTACACCCACAGTACCAGCACTCTGCTACCACCCCAACTACTCTACACTACACCCACAGTACCAGCACTCTGCTACCACTCCAACTACACTACACTACACCCACAGTACCAGCACTCTGCTGCCACACCAACTACACTACACTACACCCACAGTACCAGCACTCTGCTGCCACCCCAACTACACTACACTACACCCACAGTACCAGCACTCTGCTACCACCCCAACTACACTACACTACACCCACAGTACAAGCACTCTGCTACCACCCCAACTACACTATACTACACCCACAGTACCAGCACTCTGCTACCACCCCAACTACACTATACTACACTACACCCACAGTACCAGCACTCTGCTACCACCCCAACTACTCTACACTACACCCACAGTACCAGCACTCTGCTACCACCCCAACTACTCTACACTACACCCACAGTACCAGCACTCTGCTACCATCCCAACTACACTACACTACACCCACAGAACCAGCACTCTGCTACCACCCCAACTACAAACTCTACACCCACAGTACCAGCACTCTGCTACCACCCCAACTACACTATACTACACTACACCCACAGTACCAGCACTCTGCTACCACCCCAACTACTCTACACTACACCCACAGTACCAGCACTCTGCTACCATCCCAACTACTCTACACTACACCCACAGTACCAGCACTCTGCTACCACCCCAACTACACTACACTACACCCACAGTACCAGCACTCTGCTGCCACACCAACTACACTACACTACACCCACAGTACCAGCACTCTGCTGCCACCCCAACTACACACTCTACACTACACCCACAGTACCAGCACTCTGCTGCCACCCCAACTACTGTACACCCACAGTACCAGCACTCTGCTACCACCCCAACTACACACTCTACACTATACCCACAGTACCAGCACTCTGCTACCACCCCAACTACACTACACTACACCCACAGTACCAGCACTCTGCTACCACCCCAACTACACTACACTACACCCACAGTACCAGCACTCTGCTACCACCCCAACTACACTACACTACACCCACAGTACCAGCACTCTGCTACCACCCCAACTACACACTCTACACTACACCCACAGTACCAGCACTCTGCTACCACCCCAACTACACTACACTACACCCACAGTACCAGCACTCTGCTACCACCCCAACTACACTACACTACACCCACAGTACCAGCACTCTGCTGCCACCCCAACTACACTATACTACACCCACAGTACCAGCACTCTGCTACCACCACAACTACTCTACACTACACCCACAGTACCAGCACTCTGCTACCACCCCAACTACACTACACTACACCCACAGTACCAGCACTCTGCTGCCACACCAACTACACCACACTACACCCACAGTACCAGCACTCTGCTGCCACCCCAACTACACTACACTACACCCACAGTACCAGCACTCTGCTACCACCCCAACTACACTACACTACACCCACAGTACAAGCACTCTGCTACCACCCCAACTACACTAAACTACACCCACAGTACCAGCACTCTGCTGCCACCCCAACTACACTACACCCATAGTACCAGCACTCTGCTGCCACCCCAACTACACTACACTACACTACACCCACAGTACCAGCACTCTGCTGTCACCCAAACTACAGACTCTACACTACACCCACAGAACCAGCACTCTGCTACCACCCCAACTACACTACACTACACTACACCCACAGTACCAGCACTCTGCTGCCACCCCAACTACACACTCTACACTACACCCACAGTACCAGGACTCTGCTGCCACACCAACTACACTACACTACACTACACCCACAGTACCAGCACTCTGCTGTCACCCCAACTACACACTCTACACTACACCCACAGAACCAGCACTCTGCTACCACCCCAACTACACTACACTACACTACACCCACAGTACCAGCACTCTGCTGCCACCCCAACTACACACTCTACACTACACCCACAGTACCAGCACTCTGCTGCCACCCCAACTACACACTCTACACTACACCCACAGTACCAGCACTCTGCTGCCACCCCAACTACACTACACTACACCCACAGTACCAGCACTCTGCTACCACCCCAACTACACACTCTACACCCACAGTACCAGCACTCTGCTACCACCCCAACTACTCTACACTACACCCACAGTACCAGCACTCTGCTACCACCCCAACTACACACTCTACACTACAGCCAAAGTACCAGCACTCTGCTACCACCCCAACTACACTACACTACACCCACAGTACCAGCACTCTGCTACCACCCCAACTACACTACACTACACCCACAGTACCAGCACTCTGCTGCCACCCCAACTACACACTCTACACTACACCCACAGTACCAGCACTCTGCTACCACCCCAACTTCACTACACTACACCCACAGTACCAGCACTCTGCTACCACCACAACTACTCTACACTACACCCACAGTACCAGCACTCTGCTACCACCCCAACTACTCTACCCTACACCCACAGTACCAGGACTCTGCTGCCACACCAACTACACTACACTACACTACACCCACAGTACCAGCACTCTGCTGTCACCCCAACTACACACTCTACACTACACCCACAGAACCAGCACTCTGCTACCACCCCAACTACACTACACTACACCAACAGTACCAGCACTCTGCTGCCACCCCAACTACACACTCTACACTACACCCACAGTACCAGCACTCTGCTGCCACCCCAACTACACACTCTACACTACAGCCACAGTACCAGCACTCTGCTGCCACCCCAACTACTCTACACTACACCCACAGTACCAGCACTCTGCTAACACCCCAACTACACTCTCTACACTACACCCACAGTACCAGCACTCTGCTGCCACCCCAACTACTCTACACTACACCCACAGTACCAGCACTCTGCTACCACCCCAACTACACTACACTACACCCACAGTACCAGCACTCTGCTACCACCCCAACTACACACTCTACACTACAGCCAAAGTACCAGCACTCTGCTACCACCCCAACTACACTACACTACACCCACAGTACCAGCACTCTGCTACCACCCCAACTACACTACACTACACTACACCCACAGTACCAGCACTCTGCTGCCACCCCAACTACACACTCTACACTAAACCCACAGTACCAGCACTCTGCTACCACCCCAACTTCACTACACTACACCCACAGTACCAGCACTCTGCTACCACCACAACTACACTATACTACACCCACAGTACCAGCACTCTGCTACCACCCCAACTACTCTACACTACACCCACAGTACCAGCACTCTGCTACCACCCCAACTACTCTACACTACACCCACAGTACCAGCACTCTGCTACCACCCCAACTACTCTACCCTACACCCACAGTACCAGGACTCTGCTGCCACACCAACTACACTACACTACACTACACCCACAGTACCAGCACTCTGCTGTCACCCCAACTACACACTCTACACTACACCCACAGAACCAGCACTCTGCTATCACCCCAACTACACTACACTACACCCACAGTACCAGCACTCTGCTGCCACCCCAACTACACACTCTACACTACACCCACAGTACCAGCACTCTGCTGCCACCCCAACTACACACTCTACACTACAGCCACAGTACCAGCACTCTGCTGCCACCCCAACTACTCTACACTACACCCACAGTACCAGCACTCTGCTAACACCCCAACTACACTCTCTACACTACACCCACAGTACCAGCACTCTGCTGCCACCCCAACTACTCTACACTACACCCACAGTACCAGCACTCTGCTACCACCCCAACTACACTACACTACACCCACAGTACCAGCACTCTGCTACCACCCCAACTACACACTCTACACTACACCCACAGTACCAGCACTCTGCTGCCACCCCAACTACTCTACACCCACAGTACCAGCACTCTGCTACCACCCCAACTACACACTCTACACTATACCCACAGTACCAGCACGCTGCTACCACCCCAACTACACTACACTACACCCACAGTACCAGCACTCTGCTACCACCCCAACTACACACTCTACACTACACCCACAGTACCAGCACTCTGCTGCCATCCCAACTACTCTACACCCACAGTACCAGCACTCTGCTACCACCCCAACTACACACTCTACACTATACCCACAGTACCAGCACTCTGCTACCACCCCAACTACACTACACTACACCCACAGTACCAGCACTCTGCTACCACCCCAACTACACTACACTACACCCACAGTACCAGCACTCTGCTGCCACCCCAACTACACTATACTACACCCACAGTACCAGCACTCTGCTACCACCCCAACTGCTCTACACTACACCCACAGTACCAGCACTCTGCTACCACCCCAACAACACTACACTACACCCACAGTACCAGCACTCTGCTACCACCCCAACTACACACTCTACACCCACAGTACCAGCACTCTGCTACCACCCCAACTGCTCTACACTACACCCACAGTACCAGCACTCTGCTACCACCACAACTACACACTCTACACTAGAGCCACAGTACCAGCACTCTGCTACCACCCCAACTACACTACACTACACTACACCCACAGTACCAGCACTCTGCTACCACCCCAACTACTCTACACTACACCCACAGTACCAGCACTCTGCTACCACCACAACTACACACTCTACACTAGAGCCACAGTACCAGCACTCTGCTACCACCCCAACTACACTATACTACACTACACCCACAGTACCAGCACTCTGCTACCACCCCAACTACTCTACACTACACCCACAGTACCAGCACTCTGCTACCACCACAACTACACACTCTACACTAGAGCCACAGTACCAGCACTCTGCTACCACCCCAACTACACTACACTACACCCACAGTACCAGCACTCTGCTACCACCCCAACTACACTACACTACACCCACAGTACCAGCACTCTGCTGCCACCCCAACTACACACTCTACACTACACCCACAGTACCAGCACTCTGCTACCACCCCAACTTCACTACACTACACCCACAGTACCAGCACTCTGCTACCACCCCCACTACTCTACACTACACCCACAGTACCAGCACTCTGCTACCACCCCAACTACACACTCTACACTACAGCCACAGTACCAGCACTCTGCTACCACCCCAACTACACTACACTACACCCACAGTACCAGCACTCTGCTACCACCCCAACTTCACTACACTACTCCCACAGTACCAGCACTCTGCTACCACCCCCACTACTCTACACTACACCCATAGTACCAGCACTCTGCTACCACCCCAACTACACACTCTACACTACAGCCACAGTACCAGCACTCTGCTACCACCCCAACTACACTACACTACACCCACAGTACCAGCACTCTGCTACCACCCCAACTACACTACACTACACCCACAGTACCAGCACTCTGCTACCACCCCAACTACACACTCTACACTACAGCCACAGTACCAGCACTCTGCTACCACCCCAACTACAATACACTACACCCACAGTACCAGCACTCTGCTACCACCCCAACTACACTACACTACACCCACAGTACCAGCACTCTGCTGCCAACCCAACTACACACTCTACACTACACCCACAGTACCAGCACTCTGCTACCACCCCAACTTCACTACACTACACCCACAGTACCAGCACTCTGCTCTCACCCCCACTACTCTACACTACACCCACAGTACCAGCACTCTGCTACCACCCCAACTACTCTACACTACACCCACAGTACCAGCACTCTGCTACCACCCCAACTACTCTACACTACACCCACAGTACCAGCACTCTGCTACCACCCCAACTACTCTACCCTACTCCCACAGTACCAGGACTCTGCTGCCACACCAACTACACTACACTACACTACACCCACAGTACCAGCACTCTGCTGTCACCCCAACTACACACTCTACACTACACCCACAGAACCAGCACTCTGATTCCACCACAACTACACTACACTACACCCACAGTACCAGCACTCTGCTGCCACCCCAACTACACACTCTACACTACACCCACAGTACCAGCACTCTGCTGCCACCCCAACTACACACTCTACACTACACCCACAGTACCAGCACTCTGCTGCCACCCCAACTACTCTACACTACACCCACATTACCAGCACTCTGCTACCACCCCAACTACACTACACTACACCCACAGTACCAGCACTCTGCTACCACCCCAACTACACACTCTACACTACACCCACAGTACCAGCACTCTGCTGCCACCCCAACTACTCCACACCCACAGTACCAGCACTCTGCTACCACCCCAACTACACACTCTACACTATACCCACAGTACCAGCACTCTGCTACCACCCCAACTACACTACACTACACCCACAGTACCAGCACTCTGCTACCACCCCAACTACACTACACTACACCCACAGTACCAGCACTCTGCTACCACCCCAACTACACTACACTACACTACACCCACAGTACCAGCACTCTGCTGCCACCCCAACTACACTATACTACACCCACAGTACCAGCACTCTGCTACCACCCCAACTACTCTACACTACACCCACAGTACCAGCACTCTGCTACAGCCCCAACTACACTACACTACACCCACAGTACCAGCACTCTGCTGCCACACCAACTACACTACACTACACCCACAGTACCAGCACTCTGCTGCCACCCCAACTACACTACACTACACCCACAGTACCAGCACTCTGCTACCACCCCAACTACACTACACTACACCCACAGTACAAGCACTCTGCTACCACCCCAACTACACTAAACTACACCCACAGTACCAGCACTCTGCTGCCACCCCAACTACACTACACTACACCCATAGTACCAGCACTCTGCTGCCACCCCAACTACACACTCTACACTACACCCACAGTACCAGCACTCTGCTACCAGCCCAACTACACTACACTACACCCACAGTACCAGCACTCTGCTACCACCCCAACTACACTACACTACACCCACAGTACCAGCACTCTGCTACCACCCCAACTACACACTCTACACTACACCCACAGTACCAGAACTCTGCTGTCACCCCAACTACACACTCTACACTACACCCACAGAACCAGCACTCTGATTCCACCACAACTACACTACACTACACCCACAGTACCAGCACTCTGCTGCCACCCCAACTACACACTCTACACTACACCCACAGTACCAGCACTCTGCTGCCACCCCAACTACACACTCTACACTACACCCACAGTACCAGCACTCTGCTGCCACCCCAACTACTCTACACTACACCCACATTACCAGCACTCTGCTACCACCCCAACTACACTACACTACACCCACAGTACCAGCACTCTGCTACCACCCCAACTACACACTCTACACTACACCCACAGTACCAGCACTCTGCTGCCACCCCAACTACTCTACACCCACAGTACCAGCACTCTGCTACCACCCCAACTACACACTCTACACTATACCCACAGTACCAGCACTCTGCTACCACCCCAACTACACTACACTACACCCACAGTACCAGCACTCTGCTACCACCCCAACTACACTACACTACACCCACAGTACCAGCACTCTGCTACCACCCCAACTACACTACACTACACCCACAGTACCAGCACTCTGCTGCCACCCCAACTACACTATACTACACCCACAGTACCAGCACTCTGCTACCACCCCAACTACTCTACACTACACCCACAGTACCACACTCTGCTACCACCCCAACTACACTACACTACACCCACAGTACCAGCACTCTGCTGCCACACCAACTACACTACACTACACACACAGTACCAGCACTCTGCTGCCACCCCAACTACACTACACTACACCCACAGTACCAGCACTCTGCTACCACCCCAACTACACTACACTACACCCACAGTACAAGCACTCTGCTACCACCCCAACTACACTAAACTACACCCACAGTACCAGCACTCTGCTGCCACCCCAACTACACTACACTACACCCATAGTACCAGCACTCTGCTGCCACCCCAACTACACACTCTACACTACACCCACAGTACCAGCACTCTGCTACCAGCCCAACTACACTACACCCACAGTACCAGCACTCTGCTGCCACCCCAACTACACTACACTACACCCACAGTACCAGCACTCTGCTACCACCCCAACTACACACTCTACAACCACAGTACCAGCACTCTGCTACCACCCCAACTACACTATACTACACTACACCCACAGTACCAGCACTCTGCTACCACCCCAACTACTCTACACTACACCCACAGTACCAGCACTCTGCTACCACCCCAACTACACACTCTACACTACAGCCACAGTACCAGCACTCTGCTACCACCCCAACTACACTACACTACACCCACAGTACCAGCACTCTGCTACCACCCCAACTACACTACACTACACCCACAGTACCAGCACTCTGCTGCCACCCCAACTACACACTCTACACTACACCCACAGTACCAGCACTCTGCTACCACCCCAACTTCACTACACTACACCCACAGTACCAGCACTCTGCTACCACCCCCACTACTCTACACTACACCCACAGTACCAGCACTCTGCTACCACCCCAACTACTCTACACTACACCCACAGTACCAGCACTCTGCTACCACCCCAACTACTCTACACTACACCCACAGTACCAGCACTCTGCTACCACCCCAACTACTCTACCCTACACCCACAGTACCAGGACTCTGCTGCCACACCAACTACACTACACTACACTACACCCACAGTACCAGCACTCTGCTGTCACCCCAACTACACACTCTACACTACACCCACAGAACCAGCACTCTGCTACCACCCCAACTACACTACACTACACTACACCCACAGTACCAGCACTCTGCTGCCACCCCAACTACACACTCTACACTACACCCACAGTACCAGCACTCTGCTGCCACCCCAACTACACACTCTACACTACACCCACAGTACCAGCACTCTGCTGCCACCCCAACTACTCTACACTACACCCACAGTACCAGCACTCTGCTAACACCCCAACTACTCTACACTACACCCACAGTACCAGCACTCTGCTACCACCCCAACTACACTACACTACACCCACAGTACCAGCACTCTGCTACCACCCCAACTACACACTCTACACTACACCCACAGTACCAGCACTCTGCTGCCACCCCAACTACACACTCTACACCCACAGTACCAGCACTCCGCTGCCACCCCAACTACACACACTGCTCAACGAGCTCCACCTCCACTACCTGCACTCCGCCGCCATCTAATTTGTTGACACTCTATCCTTTCACCCTGACTTACCCCGCTATTGGTTGGAAAGGACAGACACTCTTCATCGGTTTCTCTCTCTACTCTGCCACTGCTGCCATCCAGAGGGAGGTACAGGACGGTCGGGCAGGCTGACTGGGTGGAGGAAGGGCAGGATCACCTCCACTACCAGGTTCAAGAATAGCTTTTATCTGACTGCTGTTTTTAACACTTTAACATTTATGACTGTAGTGTTATAATTGTGTTACTATTAACACTCGGAAATTGGAAATATTCTACTTGAATAAAATTGAATAAACTACTATAATAAACCACAATAATTAACTACTATAATAAACTACTATAATAAATTGCTATAATGAACTACAATAATAAACTACAATAATTAACTACTATAATAAACTACAATAATAGACTACTATAATAAACTACTATAATAAACTACTATAATAAACTACCATAATAAACTACCATAATAAACTACTAAAATAAACTACTATAATAAACTACCATAATAAACTACTATAATGAACTACTATAATGAACAACTATAAAAAACTACTATAATTGTAATGGGCATCGTAAGGATTGGACCAAGGTGCAGCGGGAATGTGTATACTCATCTTCTTTAATACTCAAAAGAAGGAAAAAACAAACAAATCACGTATACAAAACAATGAACGACACTAACAGTCCTGTCAGGTGCACAGACACTAAACAGGAGACAACTAACCACAAATCCCATAGAAAAACACCCTTCTTAAATAAGACCTTCAATTAGAATCAACAAGGAGCAGCTGCTTCCAATTGAAGGTCAACCCCATTAACTAAACATAGACATAGAAAGACTAGAACTAACATAGAAATAAACTAACAAGAACATAGCCCAAAAACCCCGAAACACTCTAAACAAACACCCCTCCTACATAATACATAGCCCAACAAACCCCGAACCACATAAAACAAACACCCCCTGCCACGTCCTGACCAAACTACAATAACAAATAACCCCTTTACTGGTCAGAACGTGACAATAATAAACTACAATAATTAACTACTATAATAAACTACTATAATAAACTACCATAATAAACTACTATAATAAACCACTATAATTAACTACTATAATAAACTACAATAATAAACTACAATAATAAACTACCATAATAAACTACTATAATAAACCACTAAAATTAACAACTATAATAAACTACAATAATAAACTACCATAATAAACTACTATAATAAACTACTATAATAAACTACTATAATAAACTACAATAATAAACTACTATAATAAACTACAATAATAAACTACTATAATGAACTACTATAATGAACTACAATAATAAACTACTATAATAAACCACTATAATAAACTACTATAATAAACTACTATAATAAACTACAATAATAAACTACCATAATAAACTACTATAATGAACTACTATAATGAACTACTATAATAAACTACTATAATAAACCACTATAATAAACTACTATAATAAACTACTATAATAAACTACTATAATAAACTACAATAATAAACTACAATAATAAACTACAATAATAAACTACTATAATAAACTACTACGCCCCCAGAATGTACTTATTTGTTATATACATTGAATGTAGTCAGGTATTTTAATTACCGAAGGAAAATAATGATATAATGTGTAAATTATAGTGTAGGCAGTGATATTATGATTTATAATAAATGACTCTGAGGACGTGGTTTGATATGGGTAATGGTAGTAGGTTTAGTCTGCTGGTTTGACGCTGAAAAGAGGTTTGACGGGAGAATAACGTCTGGGCTGTGTGAGGAGACGACAGTCAGCGGCAGGTGAAGCCGCTGAGCAGCTCTGCAATCTGGGGTGTTGCTCGTTTTGGTTCGACGGACGAGCGTCTTTCACTCGTCCGTGAAAGACGCTCTGCTCGTGGCACAGCTGATCAAAGCTCCTATCGCAGCTGGTTAGGCAGAATTCCATGTGCTGCAGTGGCTGTGGTATCTTCCGTCTTTGTTCTGGTATGAAACTGACTGTCTTCTGCATGTCAGTGTCTCGGTTCTGACAATACTCTCGACTCCACAGTGCTCTAGTAATCTACAGTCGTCTCTCAATATCTACAATAACACTCATTAGGTACGGCTATCTGAGTGAACTGGGGTTCGAAATGTACAGTCCAGTCAGTCACTATAAAATAAATCTGTTTTAGAAAACAGTAGACATCAAAGTTATCTAATCAGGACCAAGCATACCAAGCGAAATGTAGCCTACACATGCCTCTCTACCGTTGCCTCTCTACCGCTGAATCTCTACGAGACCAATCTATTACTATACTACTTTACCAGTTACATTTACACGTCCAATAAAAAAGTTAATTAACTACATTAGTTTACATTATATTTGTGAAACGTATTAGTGTGTAATGTAACGCTCTTATAAAAAAAAAAAAAATTGCTTGCATCCAGAAGTCTGGAACAAAAACAGCAGCAGTATAAACCTCGGTAAGGGGAGGAGCATTCTAGGGATAAGGGGGAGGAGCCACCATCTTCCCGAAAATCTTTCCTTTATAAACAACGTGTTTGCTGAGTGAAAAGAAATCAGAAGGAAGCTGCAACAACAAAGTACCCTGAAGCCAGATTGAGGGTTTGAGAACTGCCTTGATTATGGAAAAGAGTCATCACCTTGGTCCTGCTTACACTTGTTGCAAAATCCTCCTTGTATCATCCTATCAATGTAACAGTGATGTTGAATGACCCAGTTACACTCCCCTGCTCTGGATCATGGTGTTGTCATCGAGTTGAGGCGTTATCAGGAAGCAAAATCAGGGTCCATCATCACGATGGAGGCTCCTAAACTTGATGGAGATAATTTAACCACAGGTGAGGGATTTTTTAAGAAGTGGTTTGAAAATAGGGATGGAAAAATTCTCTCTAACCATCTCCTCAGCTGAGTACAATGACATGGGTGTGTACGAGTGTGTCTGTGGCGAGTACAAACAGCATGTAAATCTACAAGTTTTGGTCCCCACTGAAATATATTGTTTTGGTGATCATCCTAGTTGCTGTTGTTTTCTATTTTCTTGGAGGTAGATTGAAAGAAACCTCAGGTACCCTAATACGTAAATAAACTATAAAATTTAAGATGGAGAAAAGTATGTTCATTACCAGAGATAAATAACAAAGAACGCGCTTCCATCCACGTGCATGGCAATACTACAGCCAAAATGGGAGCCACTTAGAAAAACTACAACTTCTTGCTCAGTTTTCCAAACACCAGCCTGAAACTCTTTGTAAAGACTGTTGACAGCCTGGTTCCTCTCTAGGTTTCTTCCTAGGTTTTGGCCTTTCTAGGGAGTTTTTCCTAGCCATCGTGCTTCTACACCTGCATTGCTTGCTGTTTGGGGTTTTAGGCTGGGTTTCTGTACAGCATTTTGAGATATCAGCTGATGTAAGAAGGGCTACATAAATACATTTTATTTTATTTTATTTTATTTGATGATCTAGTGGAAGCCCTAGGAACTGCAATCTGGGAGGATTTCGCCTTATAATAAAAGTGACAGCCATTGAAAACAGTGGAATGCTGAATTTTTTTTGGGGGGGTGGTTTGTCCTCGGGGTTTCGCCTGCAATATCAGTTCTGTTATACTCACAGACATTATTCTAACAGTTTTAGAAACTTTAGAGTGGTTTCTATCCAAACCTACCAATTATATGCATATCCTAGCTTCTGGGCCTGAGTAACAGGCAGTTTACTTTGGGCACGCTTTTCATCCGGACGTCAAAATACTGCCCCCTAGCCCCCTTCATATTCATTGTACATCCAAGTTTCATTTTAGATTAAATACTGAATTAACACATCACAAAGGATAATTGGTAGTGTAGAATTCTATTCATGATTCATTTATGTTCCACATCAAATGACAGATACAAACCTTCAATGTTGTTCTACAAGATAACAGACACAAAACAACATAACAAAACATATAAGTACGTGGTTTACAATATGTGTTAGGATGGATGTTTGACAAAGTACAACATAATTAAAAATATTATGTAATATTTGAAAAAATCTTAATGCAAACATTTTTCTTTTACCTTTATTTACCTCGCCAAGTTAGTTTAGAACAAATTCTTATTTAAAATGACGGCCTACACCGGCCAAACCCGGACAACACTGGGCCAATTGTGTGCTGCCCATGGGACTCCCAATCAAATCAAATCAAATCAAATGTTATTTGTCACATACACATGGTTAGCAGGTGTTAATGCGAGTGTAGCGAAATGCTTGTGCTTCTAGTTCTGACCATGCAGTAATATCTAACAAGTAATCTACCAATTCCACAACAACTACCTTGTACACACAAGTGTAAAGGAATGAATACGAATATGTACATAAAAATATATAAATGAGTGATGGCTGAACGGCATAGGCAAGATGTAATAGATGGTATAGAGTACAGTATATACATATGAGATGAGTAATGTAGGGTATGAAAACATATAAAGCAGCATTGTTTAAGGTGGCTAGTGATACATTACGGCCGGTCACGGCCGGTTGTGATACAGCCTGGATTCAAACCAGGTGTCTGTAGTGACGCCTCTAGCACTGAGATGCAGTGCCTTAGTCCGCTGCGTCACTCGGGAGCCCAAATGTAGCATTGTAGGCCACAGATTCATAACATGGTCGTTTTCAATGCAACTAAGCTGCACACTCAGCTGAAAAAAAACTGATAAAATGCAGAAATAATATATATGAATTTGTCTTTTCTATCAAAGGCAACAATAAAGGTGCTACTCTGTAGTTCATTTTGTACTTGACTTGGTGATGGAAGAGGGACAAACAACATTTCCCTTTTATATTACATTACCATGCAACTCTACACTAGCCTGATCCCAGAACAGTTTGTGCTCTTGACAACTCCATTATGAAGATGTGACATCACAGTACCATTAAGGAGTTGGTAAGAGATCAGAAACAGACTGACACCCAGGAAAACTCTACACACTTTCTGTTGTATTTCAGTTTGTATCCACGCAACAGTTCTAGCCAGATTTGAGTTTGAGACATTCTCATATGACGTGTAGATGAAACAAACTTGAGTTATTAAAGTGTGAAAACAGTAAGAACTGGGGAAAACAGTCCAAGACTAAGGCCCTGATCCAAGTTGAGGCCCTGGGCACTAAATCAGGGTTGTCAAACTCATTCCATGGAGGACTGAGTGTACGCTGGTTTTTGTTATTTCCTTTTAATATGTGTCCAATTAAGACCTAGACAACAAGGTGAGGGGAGTTTCTAACTAATCAATGACCTTAATTGAGCAATCAAGTATAAGAGAGGGGTGAAAACCTGCAAACATTCTGCCCTCCATGGAATGAGTTTGACAATGTGCCCTATATTCTCAGATGGCAGGGATTCAAGCAGCGATGTTTAACCCCTGGCTCATCAGGCCATGCAGATGGAGATGGCAGCCTATATGTCCCTCCCACCTCACTTCCTGTCTCGGTCAGCAGGGTTTGCCAGCCACCATATCCACCGTGTCTTCCCCAGGGACAGCAGCAGTAACCCTGCTGGTCATCCAGGACAGTAGCAGTAACCCTGCTGGTCATCCAGGACAGCAGCAGTAACCCTGCTGGTGAATCCAGGACAGCAGCAGTAGGCCTGCTGGTCATCCAGGACAGCAGCAGTAACCCTGCTGGGCATCCAGGACAGTAGCAGTAACCCTGCTGGTTATCCAGGACAGCAGCAGTAGGCCTGCTGGTCATCCAGGACAGCAGCAGTAACCCTGCTGGACATCCAGGACAGTAGCAGTAACCCTGCTGGTCATCCAGGACAATAGCAGTAACCCTGCTGGTGAATCCAGGACAGGGTTGGGCTCAGGTCCCCTGGGTTTTCGTCCCAGAAATGTGTAATTTAGTGTATTTCATTCAGAATTAGCCCAGTAGCCAGAGTGTATATTACCTGGTAGTTTTCTGTAGCAATAGTAAAAGGATGAAAAAACTGCACCTGTTAACCAGACAGACCCCCCCTCCACCCCTAGATGTATGGTGAGAATAGAGAGACCTCGTCTCACATTCTCTCTGATACTGGGTAACTAGCGCCACCCTGTGGAAAAGCAGGGTAGTTGAGACATTGGTTAAATTCAGTTTGGGTCTATATTTCCCAATCTGTTTGAGCAGACGAAGAGACTAGAGGGCTACATTCTAATTCTCTACTCTTCTCCTGAAATGTTCATTTATACACCTCCTCTCATGGATTTAAAATGAATGGAGTGGTTGTAGGAATATGGTGGGAAGTCTCTCCAGCCATGCTTGCTCCATAGTAGTAATATTATCTAACAAGAGGTCTCCATGTGTTGGAAGGTAACACTTGCAGGTCTTATCCATGGAAAGACAGAAAAACACAGAGAATTTAGATGATGATGGTACTGAGGAGGAGCCTCTGAGATCAGGAGAGAACAGAAAGGTGAATAATTATCTGACTGTAACCATCTCTAAACCTGAACAGGTGTCCCAGAGAGAAGAAGGGAAGGGATGAACCATGGAATAAACTCTGTGACAAGAAAACATCTCCTCGGGAACAATAGAGCACCAGCATGTCCTGAAGCACCGTCGTGTCTCTCTCAACTCTACTCTGCCAGTATCCAGCATGTCCTGAAGCACCGTCGTGTCTCTCTCAACTCTACTCTGCCAGTATCCAGCATGTCCTGAAGCACCGTCGTGTCTCTCTCTACTCTACTCTGCCTGTATTCTGCATGACTCACACACTTCATCTGTGTCGCTCTCTACTTTGTAATTTCTTGCCTACGGGAGCAGTCCAAATCTCAGTAAGAGGGAGGAGCAGTTCAATATCCACAGGTAAGGGAGGGGCAGTTCAATATTCGTAGGTAAGGGGGAGGAGCAGTTCAATATTCGTAGGTAAGGGGGAGGAGCAGTTCAGTATTCGTAGGTAAGGGGGAGGAGCAGTCCAATATTTGTAGGTAAGGGGGAGGAGCAGTTCAGTATTCGTAGGTAAGGGGGAGGAGCAGTTCAGTATTCGTAGGTAAGGGGGAGGAGCAGTTCAATATTCGTAGGTAAGGGGGATGAGCAGTTCAATATTCATAGATACGGGGGAGGAGCAGTTCAATATTCGTAGGTAAGGGGGAGGAGCAGTTCAATATTCATAGATAAGGGGGAGGAGGAGTCCAACTCTCTATAAAGGGGGTTGAGAAGATTTAGATTAACTACAGCATGTGCTAAGTACAAAGAAGCCAGAAGGAAATTGTCAACAATCACCAGAAGAAGAACAAAGCAGCCAGAAGTCGGTAACACTCAGATTGATGAAGGGGAAAAGTGTAATGACTGTTTTCCTACTTGCACTTGTTGCAAAATCCTCCGTGTCTCTTCCTATCACTATAACAGTGATGTTGAATGACCCAGTTACCCCCCCCTGCTCTGGATCGTTCCGTGGTGGCAGAAAGAAGAAGGGAAGGAAAGAACCATAGAATAAATGGAACATTCTGCTGTCACTCTGTGGATCCAAGACCAAGAAAACACATCCCCTCAGGAACAAACACGGGCATGTCAGTGTTTGTTCACACAAACTTCATCAGTGTCTCTCTACAGGCACTGTGGGATAGACTAGATCCCAACTTCACCCCCTGCACATCTACATAGCTGACTGCTGTTTTTAGCACTTTATCATTTATGACTGGACTTTTATTCTAGTCTTTACCACTCTGCACTTTGTATTGTTGTTCTATTGATGATATTTATGAATGTTCTATTTGTGACTGTTTTTACTATATACCTCTGTGTACATTGTACTATATGTGAGAGAGCTCCAACGAAGAATTCCAATGTATGTATTACTATGAATACTTGCAAATATGCTACTTGAATAAAATGAATTCAATTACTTGAATAAACTTAGAAGAACTGTCAGATCCTTTCTGTACCACAGCAATATAATGATATAATGTCTACAATTATAGTGTGAGCTATGATATTATGATTTATAAGAATGGGGCAATGAGGGCACAGGGACATGGTTGATATGGGCAATGATAGTAGGATTAGTCTGCTAGTTTAAGGTGAAAAAGGGTTTGATTTCAACAAGCAGCTGTAGTGTTCCTGGTTGGGCACAGGGACATGGTTGATATGGGCAATGATAGTAGGATTAGTCTGCTAGTTTAAGGTGAAAAGGGGTTTGATTTCGACAAGCAGCTGTAGTGTTCCTGGTTGGGAGAATAAAGGCTGGACGTGTGTTCTTATTGCTAACACTAGGTGGCAGTATGTTACACCAACAAGAAACTTCCACTGTCATAATTCATGCCATAATACTGCTAAAACAAGCTTCTGGTTGGTATTACATATCCCTACCAGCGCTGGCTGAAATTAGCACTTATCACAATTTTAAGGACACCTCAAATATTTCCACCCTCCCATCTGAGCGCAAGCGAGCTGATATGAGACAGGTAAATGATCAATCCTTGAGCAACAATGTGAAAACAGCAGAGCGCTGGCTTTAGTAGATCGAAGTTGTCCATGAACATACGTGCATTTCACACTAGCGCTGCCTCACCGCCAGCCGAAAACAGAGCCCCTGCTAAAATATATACAGTACCAGTCAAAAGTTAGGACACACCTACTCAGTGCTAGAGGCATCACTACAGATACCTGGTTTGAATCCAGGCTGTATCACATCCGGCCGTGATTGGGAGTCCCATGGGCAGCACACAATTGGCCCAGTGTTGTCCGGGTTTGACCGGTGTAGGCCGTCAGTGTAAATAAGAATTTGTTCTTAAAAGACTTGCCTAGTTAAATAAATGTTAAAAAAAAAATGCTTGCATTAAGATTTTTTCAAATATTACATACTATTTTTAGTATTGTTGTACTTTGTCAAACATCCATCCTCACACATATTGTAAACCACGTACTTAAATGTTTTGTTGTTTTGTGTCTGTTATCTTGTAGAACAACATTGAAGGTTTGTATCTGTCATTTGATGTGGAACATAAATTAATCATGAATAGAATTCTACACTACCAATTATCCTTGGTGACGTGTTAATTCAGAATATAATCCAACATGAAACGTGGATGTACAATGAATATAAATGCTAAATGGAATTGACAACTTTAATGCCTTTTGATTACATTTTTTTACAAATGAATGGAAGAAAAATCATTAGAACAGTTTAATTAAAACAAATATTTTATTCATAATAAACTACATTCCATTTTAAAATGCAAAAATGAAACTTACAACTTAGTCTTTTAAAAGTGATAAAATAAATACATTAACAACACATCATGAAATCCTTCGCCGTGTTAATTTGATTCTTCTCACATCTGCAGGATGACCAGTAATCAGTTCCAGATATCAATAATATTACAAATACAGCAGGTACCAAACAGGCACATTATACACTGATAGTATTATGAATTCCAGAAGATGAAAGCAGGAGAAACTGAAATAATGACTAACTGACCAAAGTGCAAGAAGTATCTTATTGTTCCCAAATAACTCTCAAACTCTGATATTTTAATTCAATAATAATCTTAACAACTAGGCCTTCATCTAATGGCTTGGCTCCACACACACACACACACACACACACACACACACACACACACACACACACACACACACACACACACACACACACACACACACACACACACACACAAATGACAAGAACAACTGGGTTCCTGTGTCCTCAGAGCGGGTTTCTCTAGTAGTGACAGTGAGAGAGACAGTCTGGGTTCCTGTCTCCTCAGAGCGGGTTTCTCTAGTAGTGACAGTGAGAGAGACAGTCTGGGTTCCTGTGTCCTCAGAGCGGGTTTCTCTAGTAGTGACAGTGAGACAGACAGTCTGGGTTCCTGTGTCCTCAGAGCGGGTTTCTCTAGTAGTGACAGTGAGAGAGACAGTCTGGGTTCCTGTGTCCTCAGAGCGGGTTTCTCTAGTAGTGACAGTGAGAGAGACATAGTCTGGATTTCCTCTTATCTGTTTGTCAGGGCCGAGGAGGTATTTCCCCTGATCAGAAAGGCTCAAGTCAGTGAGGGGGAGGGAAATGTGTCCCTGTCTGTAAGCATCGTTGGACCCAGAATCCCAGTTCTCAAACCGAGGGCCATAGATTATATTCCCTGCCATTCATTACGGTGTCTCCATCCTTTTCGCAGTAGACGTTTACCTCACTGTCAGCAGTTTGTTTTTTTAGTAAAGCCATAGAAGCTGAGTTGAAAATGAGATCCAATGTAAGCAGGTTTGCCACAATGGGGGCTAAAACTACAACTTTTACATCTTCTTGAGTCTTACCACAGTGACACTCAAACCACCCGTTGTCATTAAATACAACAGAGGTGATGTTGAGATAGAGGTCTCCATCCCTGCGTTTAACCCTGTTCTCAAAGCCCACTCCGGGTGTGAAATCTCCTTGGTGCAGTGTAGCGACCGTGGTGTGTTTGACACCTGCTGATTCACTCTCATGGCGATGCTTCCATTCGATAATACCGTCGCATGATCCAGAGAAGCGGAGTGTGACAGTGTCATTCAAAACGACTGTAATTGTAGAAAAGCAGGGAGGATTCCGTAATGTAGACAAACACATGCTGGGAAAAAGAGATAAACACTGTCTTCCAAAAACAATTCATTGTAGATTGCTGGTCTTCAGGTGCGCAAAGCTTCATAACGTATGTTGTTGATAGCAGCTATAACTAGTGAAATGTCTGCAATCTATTCCAGATTTCCATTCTGTGTTAAATAACCTGGGTTTGACTGACTATGCTGCTCAGCAGTAGCGGTCTTCAGGCAGGTAACAGCTTCCTTCTGGCTTCTCTGGATAGCTTAGTGTCAATGAGTAGAAAGGGAGTTGTAGCTGGTTTTTATAGGGACTTGTACTGCCCTTTTCTTAGTCTGGATACTCTCCTTTTGTGTTTTAGAATCAGGGTTAGTGGGAGTGTCTATGGCTCTCAGTTAAAGCACCAAAAGTGCAGCACAATCTCACATTCAATTCGTGCACATATGTACATAATTCATTTCAGCAAATTTGGTACGTTTTTGTGTGGTTTAATTCATGAGAAAAGACACGAATTTATGGGCTGCCAAAACATTGCCATCAGGGTAAGGGATGTTTCTATGGCGGGAGTTTGTTTTATCAAACGTGGAGTGGCTGCACTTTTTGGTGCGTTTCTCTGAGAGGGCGCTCCCGCCATGGACATGTCTTCTTACTGTCTGGGCCTTTAGACATTACTTGTTAGATATTACTGCACTGTTGGAACTAGAAAACACAATTTCGCTACAGCCGTAATAACATCTGCTAAACACGTGGAAGTGACCAATAACATTTGATTTGATATTTCACGATCGCAAGGCATATGAATTAACAGGTTATAGAGCAAACAACGCAATTATCACAACACATATGTTGTAACATGGCTTATTTTTTGTTTGGGGCTTCACCAGTGATTTTACCCACGCAGCACTGCTACAGGTGAAGACAGCAGTCAGTGGCAGGAGCACGGTAGACCAGCTGTACTACGGCTTGGCAGTCAAGTCTTTCACTTCCTTGTTTGAGCGCCAGGCTTATAAAAGCTCTTATAAATGGTTCTGCTGGTAGCAACATGGTGGTGTAATATAATGCTATAATATAACATCATGCTATAATACATAACGGGAAAGATGGATGGACTTTTTTTACTCTGCCCTTTCTGAATAGTGAAGAGTGTTTTTTGGCTTCCTGTCTAATTATGGTGGCATGGTTGCTTGTTTCCTCTCCAGCTTCCTGATGACTGAAACTGACATGGTGGGATGATTGAGTGACTGTCAGTGACATAACAGGAGGAAAATTGCTGATTTACAACCACGTTTCTAAATTGCTCTTTGTGTGTTCTACTATTCTAACTCTTAACAGCAAGTTGAGACCCCTGGCTCTATTTTAACAAACCTGATGCGATGGTACATCTCAGCCCTGCTGGTGGAGCTGTAGGTTAGGGGTTTTGTCAGAAATAGTTTTCTATTTTCACAACCAAGAATGATGGGTGAAGTGCTGGCGTGAAAGGGAAAGGTTTTGATGAAGAAACAAGTTGTCAGGGAAGCGGGTGGTGAATCACGATAGTGAATCATTCGAATTAGTTATTTTTTTTTATGAACGAAAAACAAGGAACCAGTATTTTTTTTCAACAACAACAATTAATACATGTAAAATGTAATGATATCATAAAACCGCCAGTATAGAAAAGACACAAGGCATTGCTGTTGAACCAGCCTAGGGTAAGGGGTAGCCTGTGGAGGGCTTGTGTTTTGAACATATGAAACGGAAAACAAGATATTGTTACACGATCATAACTTCTAAATACGAGGTATTCACTGAGGTTCTCATATCTAGTTTCATGATGGGCCTGGACACATGTAGCCTACATGATGGAGAGGGTTTAACTCCCAAATCCGGAGCTACATGGTTAAAATAATGTAGGCCTGGACACATGCAGCCTACATGATGGAGAGGGTTTTACGCCCAAATCCGGAGCTACATGGTTAAAATAATGTAGGCCTGGACACATGCAGCCTACATGATGGAGAGGGTTTAACGCCCAAATCTGGAGCTACATGGTTAAAATAATGTAGGCCTGCCTACAATATAAAAGGTCAGCAAATGTCAGGTCACTCTTTTACTCCTCTCAAACTTGATCTTTTAATAAAGCTTTGTTGATTAAGATGCATTTCCAGTCGGTTTCACGAGACAAAAAAACCCTTTATCAACAGCCTTGATTACTGTCAAAATTCATAATAGCACCAGTTTTTGGTTGGTATTAAATATCCTGAAATGCCTGAAATGAGCCCTTTGGATCCCGTTAACGTTTCCCATCTGAGCTCAAACGAGCTGATTGGTAAATTACCAATCCTTGTGCAACAGTTTGAAAATAGCAGAGCGCTGACTTTGACTTTAACAGGTCGAAATTGCCAACGAACGTATGTGCATTTCACACTAGCGCCACCTTAACCCCAGCCGAAAATAAAGCCCCTCCTAATACAGTGGGGGAAAAAAGTAGTAACAAGCTTTAAGAGTGTCTCGTAATCTCAGCTCGTTACCTGTATAAAAGACACCTGGGAGACAGAAATCTTTCTGATTGGGTCAAATACTTATTTCCCTCATTAAAATGCTAATCCTTTTATACAAATTTTTACAAATCAGCAGGGGATCAAATACTTTTTCCCCCACTGTATATGTATATATAGTAACCGTCAAAAGTTTGGATACACCTACTCATTCAAGGGTTTTTCTTTATTTTTATTATTTCTACATTGTTGAATAGCAGTGAAGAAACTATGAAATAACTCATAAGGAACCATGTAGTAACCAAAAAAGTGTTGGTCGGTGGTTCCCATCGTGAAGCATGGAGTAGTTACTCTCAGTTGTATGAATGAATGTGAGTCTCTTTGTTTGGTCAACCTGTCATCAACAATATGCTAACTAACTGGCCTGTGGTGATGTCAGTGGGGGCTCTAAACACCACGGAAAGGAGTTATTTCCTTGTTTTTTATCTCCACCACCAGGAAATGGGCTTTGTGTGCAATGGATCTGGTAATTATGGTGGTGATGATAGATGTTATCCACCATTGCCAAGGGAGGGAGGGGGGGGGGGGAGGAGAGGGAGAGAGGGGAGGGAGGGAGGGGAGGGGAGGGGAGGGGGGGGAGTAAGGGGAGGGGAGAGGGGAGGGGGGAGGGGGGGAAGTAAATATGTTATAATCCATTTAACAGCTTTAAACCTCAAGGTGACATGGTGAGAGAGAGGTGTTGCTGGTTGTGTTTAACTACAACCTCAAGGTGACGTGGTGAGAGAGAGGTGTTGCTGGTTGTGTTTAACTACAACTTCAAGGTGACATGGTGAGAGAGAGGTGTTGCTGGTTGTGTTTAACTACAACCTCAAGGTGACATGGTGAGAGAGAGGTGTTGCTGGTTGTGTTTAACTACAACATTTGTTTTATTGCTTCTCTTCAGCTTGGACTTGATTTCTTCTAAATCTGTATCACCAGAACTAATAACCCTGAAGACAATGTTGTGGAACAGTCCAGTCAGGAGAAGGTCAGGAGATGCTTGGGTAATGGTCCTTTGTAGCTCAGTTGGTAAAACATGTCGCTTGTCAAGCCAGGGTAGTGGGTTTGATTCCTGGGACCACCCATTCCTAAAAATGTATGAGCACATGACTTTAAGTATTTTCTGGGAATATGACATTTATAGGAGTAATTTATATAATTTATAATGGGCTAAATCAGGGTTTATATAGCATGAAATGAAGATATCCGATTAACCCTTTCTAGGTACGTGAGACAATGCATTTTTCCTATCAAATAAAACAAAATTGTATTTGTCACATGCGCCAAATACAACAGGTGTAGTAGACCTTACCGTGAAATACTTACAAGCCCTTAACAAACAATACAATTAAAACAATAGAAAATATTTACTAAATACACTAAAGTAAAAAGTAAAGCAATAAATGAACAATAACGAGGCTATATATTTATTTATAATTTAACCTTTATTTAACCAGGTAAAACCCAATGAGGTTGAAAAACTTTTGTGAGCGTGACCTGGCAAGAAGGTAAAACAGGGAGTAGCAGCGTGTCCATAAAATATTACAGAAAAATACAAAATACACACAATATACAAATTGTCACAAGTTACAATTGAAGATTTGAAACAACTGCAGTTATCACAAACAGTGTTGTCAATCAGAGTCTTAAAAACAGGCAAGGACACCAACTCCCCTAACTTAAAAATATTTTGAAGCGTGTTCCAGCATGAAGGGGCATTATGGGAAAAAGATTGTTTCCCCATCACAGTTCTAGCCTTAGGAACATACAAGGACAGCAGCGACTGTGAACAAAGACTATATTGAGCGACTGATCTGGTCAGTAAGGAACAGAGATACAAAGGGAGTTGTCCCATCAATACTTTGGACAAAAAAGTGTACCAGTGATTTAGCCTCCTGGTGGAGGGAGAGGTCCATTGCACCATAGCATGCAGATCACAGTGATGGGGGAGTGATCTAGCGTTTGTAATACATCTTAAAGCACCATGATACACTGTGTCCTGAGTCATATATACAGGGGGTACCCATACCGAGTCAATGTGCGGGGGAAAAGGTTATTCGAGGTCATTTGTACATGTAGGTGGACCTAGACTTGGCGCTACGATACCGCTACGATACCGCTTGCCATGCGGTAGCAGATACAACAGTCTTTGACTTGGGTGACTGGAGTCTGACAATTTGTTGGGCTTTCCTCTCACACCGCCTAGCATATAGGTCCTGGATGGTAGGAAGCTTGGCCCCAGTGATGTACTGGGCAGTACGCAGCAGTAACACCTTACGGTCGGATGCCGAGCAGTTGCCATACCAGGCGGTGATGCAACCGGTCAGGATGCTCTCGATGGTGCAGCCGTATAACTTTCTGATGATCTGGGAACCCATGCCAAGTCTTTTCAGTCTCCTGAGGGGCAAAAGGTGTTGTCGGGCCCTCTTCACAACTGTCTTGGTGTGTTTGGACCATGACAGTTTGCTGGTGATGTGGTCATCTTGACTTTGACAGAGATCAGGGAACAACACCAGACTGTATCTCTCACACTTCTAAAATGAATATTATGTGGTTTCTACTCATTTTTGCAGAAAACCTCTATCATATTTAGTTTTTAAGGGATTGACCTGGATCTTTGGGGTGGCAGGTAGCAGAGGTGGGTCCAAGTCATTGTTTTACAAGTCACAAGTAAGTCTCAAGTCTAAGCACTCAAGTCCCAAGTCAAGTCCCAAGTCAAGACAGGCAAGTATCAAGTCAAGTCTCAAGTCCTAAACTTTGAGTTTCGAGTCCTAAACAAGTCATAATGTGCTCTTCACCAAATCAGGGGCGGTTCTGGGGGGGGGGGGGCAGTGCCCCTGTGACAACAATTTTGGACCCCCTTGTGGCCCCCCTAAATGTGGTGTATGAAATAATTTTTACATAACTAATTTTTGCTATCCTTCTTTTTTTACATCCGTTATTATACAGTGGCAACGCGGAACACTAATGATTATGAACATAGTATTTTGCCTGCTAATGTCTGCAATGCAGTGAACAAAACAATTTGACTACAATAACGTCTAATGTAACTGGCCCCTCTAACAGTACAACTGGCCCCAGCTTGGCCCCCCCCAGTTGAAATGGTCTAGAACCGCCACTGCACCAAATGTAATACCATTTCATATTTTTAACAAGGGTAACTGTTAGTATATTACATTTACGCAAATCATGAATGCTTTTAAAAATATCTATATATTTATTACTTTCCAAATAAACGTTATATTTCCATGGAAATACATGGGTAGTCATGAGAAAGACCCCCCCCCCCCTCTCTCTCTGTGACAGCGGGAGAGGCGTGGTAGGCTGGGTCGGGTCGTGTGGGGCGGTTGCTCTCCTGTAGATGAATTAAGCAGCAGAGTATCTGCTGGCCATCCAACATGGCAACTCACATAGAAATACATCACCTACAACAGCCTTTGCCGTGTAGAATAGAGAATCGAGTACAGATCTATATGTTGCATTTCTATCTGGAGAACTGTATCTGAATGCGGTGCTTCAGATGAAATAAGCCGCCGTTCTTCATTCATTATCAGTGGTGAAAAGATCCAAACTGCGGGGGACAGCAGAGAGGGGGATGGTGGGATTTGTGTGAAGCAGAAACACAGAGGTTCAAGCACTCGCCGTAATCAGCAGGTTAGGAAGAGTACACAGCCATTCTAGGAGGCACTCTGCCACAAATCATTTGATCTTTTCCAGCTCCAAACAGCGTGGTGGCGAGTCAAACTGTAAGTCTAATCTAGGCAAGCAGTAAGGAGCTCACCTAACAATACAGGCTCCAGGCATTACAAGCAAAAATAAATGATGGATAGCTGTCGGCTAAATTAGCCATGACTTACCGTTCTTTGTGCAGCTTCAAATGTCGAACAAAGTTGGAAATTGTTGCGCCTCTGTCTGTAATTTTCTTCCTGCATGTTTTGCAAGTTGCAATCCGTTTTTTGTTGGCACAGCGTCGTCTTTATATCCGAAAATAATAATTTTGTGTATCATCTTTCCAAGGGCTCCTTCTGAATTCACCCGTCGACGTTCCTCTGCACTGCCACGCACAATTTGATTGGCTGCTGTCCGATTCAAATTGTAATCCGTTAAATGAAGAGTTGATGCTCTGACCTCTTTTTAATAGCATCATTTATAATATCTGGGCTTGGGGAGGGTATCAAGTCAGGTTGAGTCATAAGGCTCAAGTCCAAGTCAAGTCACGAGTCATTGGTGTTAAAGTCAAAGTCGAGTTGCAAGTCATCATTATTGTGACTCGAGTCTGACTCAAGTCCAAGTCATGTGACTAGAGTTCACACCTCTGGCAGGTAGCCTAGTGGTTTGAGCGTTGGACTTGAAACCGAAAGGTTGCAAGATTGAATCCCTGAGCTGACAAGGTAAAAACCTGTCATTCTGCTGCTGAACAAGGCAATTAACCCACTGTTCCTAGGCTGTCATTGAAAATAAGAATTTGTTCTTAACTGACTTGCCTAGTTAAATAAAGGTTAAAAATAAAAATCTCAAGATTATATATGCACAGACAGTGGGTTTAAAGGTTAGAGGTCAACTGGGGAAACAATTTGACTAACCCTAAAAGCTTCCTGTAACCCTCTTCATATTGTATGAATTTGATTTGTAACATACTGTATGGTACAAATAAAAAATATACAAATTCAGGGACCTGTTTTGGCTCCTGAGCAGTTAAAATAAATACTGGCTGAAATTATACAACACCTCTACAATGCATCTCTAAAGATAGTTGGAAAGGTGTCAAGTGGTTTTATAAGGACAGATTTACTACATGCTGGAACTGTATTTTCCAAAAGAATTAAACATTGAGGACTGAAGAAAAAGGTAAAGAAAAAGGGTCAATAATTTAAAAAAGTACATTTTAAATGAACACAGTTTCATGTTTTAGCCTGGTTTGTTTTTGATGTTTTATCCCTGGCTGAAAAAACAGGTGCAGCCTCTTCCTCTCTTTAGGAACCTGGGCTGAAGTCCCTCCAAAGGACCAGTATGGGTTGAAGGGAGGTTCAGTGTGTCTGGCTGTACCAGAAACACCTGAGGATCTTAAAGGATTTAGATGGAAGTTCAACAGTACTGTAATAGTTGATGATAAAGAGATCTCTGCTAAATACAAGGAGAAGGTGCATTATAATCTAGTGAACCACTCTCTGTGCATTAAGAATCTGAGTAAAAAAGACAGGGGGACTTACATGAGAGAAATTGGGAAGAGTCAACTACTGTGTACAGACTAACAGTGCAGGGGGGGTTTTGTGCAGTTTCATTTCTGGTACAATCTACTGCATGTTTCTGCTTACATGGGGGTGCCACAGGGTTCAATTCTTGGGCCAACTCTTTTCTCTGTATATATCAATGATGTCGCTCTTGCTGCTGATGAGTCTCTGATCCACCTCTACGCAGACGACACCATTCTGTATACTTCTGGCCCTTCTTTGGACACAAAACAACAAATTAAGAAAGACTACAAAATGAAATGCTTCACCCACATATTAAACATATTCTAAGTACGTCTACAAGAACAAATATAGCGATATACAGATAATGTTTGCTATTTCAGTTGTCATTCATTGTCATTTCCCCTCATCCCAATTCACATGTTAGGTCTACATCTGTAGAACCTTTCCATTTAACTGCATAGTGGGCCAGCCAACATGGGACAAGTGCTGTGGAGAAACCTTTCCATTTAACTGCATAGTGGGCCAGCCAACATGGGACAAGTGCTGGGGGAAAAACAGTCACATGCTAGATCAAACAGTGAAATACCAACAAAGTTTGGCAGGATGTTATCCAGAATGTGGAAATGTAAGGACATGTGAAAATTATTATTATTACAATCAGTCATTCTGGTCAATTACAGGGTATTTCACCTGCATGTGTTACTAGTGCCATTCTGGGCCTAAAGATCAGGAATTGGACCGTTGACCCTTTGATCATTCTAAATTCCAGATGACCCCTACGGTGGTCACCAGCCTATCGTTTCATATAGCATGGATGACCCCTACGGTGGTCATCACCCTATCGTTTCATATAGCATGTGTAACCGATGTGAAATGGCTAGTTAGTTAGCGGTGGTGCGCGCTAATAGCGTTTCAATCAGTGACGTCACTCGCTCTGAGACTTGAAGTAGGGTTTCCCCTTGCGTCGCAAGGGCCGTGGCTCTTGTGGCGCGATGGGTAACGATGATTCGGTGGGTGTCAGTTGTTGATGTGTGCAAGGGTCCCTGGTTCGAGCCCGGGTTGGGGCGAAGAGAGGGACGGAACCTACACTGTTACACATGGATGACCCCTACGGTGGTCACCACCCTATCGTTTCATATAGCATGGATGACCCCTACGGTGGTCACCACCCTATCGTTTCATATAGCATGGATGACCCCTACGGTGGTCACCGCCCTATCGTTTCATATAGCATGGATGACTGACTGACTGCAACAACCCTTCTTCAAACACTTTGTCAACAGTGGGTCATCTAATATCAATTCAAACACAGGAATGGACTTAGCATTATAACATTATAGCATTATAGCATTACAGCATTATAACATTATAACATTATAGCATTATAACATTATAGCATTATAACATTACAGCATTATAACAATCCTATTTCAATTCCTCTTGTGCCTCAAGGCCACCAATAACCTCCTTTACCACAGAATTTTCAAATTCAAGAATTGTAATTTAAGGGACATGACACTGAAATATAATTTGGTGAAATGTTTTCATTACACTACTTTTGAAATGTGAAGTTTTACATTTTAGATTGGAGGGTCACGTCCTTTCACCTCAATTAGATGGTTGATGTGAAAGAGCTGTCCGACGGCTACGAAGGAGTCTGGAGGAGGCACAATGAGACATGACAATGGCATGTGTATGTTAAAATGATCTTTATATGAATTCTGGCATGTCTTGTGTAAAATGTGATGCTATAACAAATAAACCTTACCAGTCACAACTGTGTCAATGAATTGTTGGAGGTTCCACATTGCAGATGACTTTTAAGGCGAGTCGAGAGTGATTTAGAGGAACCTTGACTTATAAATAACTACTTAATATTATTTGTAGCTCAGTAATTCAGTCACAATTCACCCTTCAATCACAGTCTTGATGCTCTGGAACATGGCAATCTATGATTTCAAGCACTTATAACGAGCACCTAGACTACAGACACCTGTGTAGCACTGACAACACTTCAACTTGCACTAATGTGTGGTCAATTAGACATTAACAACCAGAAATGACTAGACACCTTGTAAATACTTGACTTAACCCTTGTGTAGTCTTAACAGTCTGTTTACTCCCATTGTCCCAAGGGTAAAAAAATGACCCACCTTCACTAAACCCTGAAAATAAAGCAGCTTAATTGAATTTTAAAGCCAAATCTATTTTGCATGAAGAAACAACGTGTCATTCATCAAACACTTAGTGAATATCTGGGTTTTCCAGAAAGACTGCATTTAGTCAGTGGACACCACTCATTTTTTTTACAACACACCTGTCATAATTGTTTTCTTTACTAAAGTAGAGGTTTATTATTATTATTGCTAAAGGTACTGCATAGGTATAAACATGTTTTTTTCCCAAGAGAGAGAGCACTCGTTCCCCATTTCCTCACCAGGAGTTCCCATCAAATAGAAGGAATGAAGTGACACCTTGTGTAGAATGTCCTTTTAATAGCGTTGTGATAACATATGTCGTGGAGTAACAATACAATCCTTGTCTGCAAAAGCCAACTTTTACCTGGGGGCTTTGTAGACCCTTCAAAGGCGTTCCGATACCTGGTCCCCATGAAAAAACCCACATGTTATGACAGCTTATAGACAGTAGTAGGCAAATGAAGGGAAAAAGGTACAATAATAAGATGTTAATAGAAAATGACTCAAGTAAAAGTTAAAGTCACCCAGTAAAATACTAAGTAAACGTCATTGCTAAAATATACTTAAGTATCAGTGGTAAAAGTATAAATGACTTGACCTTCCATATATTAAGCAAACCAATACAGCACGATTCTCTTGTTATTTTATTTAAGAAATAACCAGGGGAACACTCCAACAATCAGACATCATTTTCAAATGAAGCATGTGTTTAGTGAGTCCTCCAGATCAGAGGCAGTAGGGATGACCAGGGATGTTCTCTGTTTAGTGAGTCCTCCAGATCAGAGACAGTAGGGATGACCAGGGATGTTCTCTGTTTAGTGAGTCCTCCAGATCAGAGGCAGTAGGGATGACCAGGGATGTTCTCTGTTTAGTGAGTCCTCCAGATCAGAGGCAGTAGGGATGACCAGGGATGTTCTCTGTTTAGTGAGTCCTCCAGATCAGAGGCAGTAGAGACGACCAGGGATGTTCTCTGTTTAGTGAGTGAATTGGACCATTTTCCTGTCCGGCTCAGCATTCGAAATGAAACAAGTACTTTTGTGTGCCAGGGAAACTGTATGGAGTAAAAAATACATTATTGTATTTAGAAATGTAGTGAAGTAAAATATAAAGTTGTAAAGAAACAGAAAGAGTAAAAGTACAGATACAAAATAACCAGATACATAAACGGAATGTAGTGGAGTAGTTTAAATACATTTTTGTTAAGTAATTTACACCACTGGACTTGAAAGGAACACCTCAATTACCTCGACTAACCGGTACCCCATGTATAGAGCCTCGCTATTTTGATTTTACTGCTGCTCTTTAATTATTTGTTACTTATATTTCTTATTTTTTACTTAACATATTTTTCTTAAAACTAAATTGTTGGTTAAGGGCTTGTAAGTCAGCATTTCACTGTAAGGTCTACACATGTAGTATTCACAACATGAAAACATGTAGTAACCTGGTGTGACATTATTGAAACTGTGCTGACACCTAGTGGACATCAAGAGGAACTACATCACACAAACTGTTACCTTAAAACAGATGGGATGCTTTACATACGTTGCTCTTTTTATTAAACACTAATATATATGTCCAATAAACAGACGTTCAAAAGTCAGAATGTAGAGTCGGAATGTAGAGTCGGAATGTAGAGTCGGAATGTAGAGTCGGAATGTAAAGTCAGAATGTAGAGTCGGAATGTAGAGTCGGAATGTAGAGTGTAGAGTCGGAATGTAGAGTCGGAATGTAAAGCACAAACGACTGGAAAGTTCTTCAAAAGCAGCTGTAGTGAATCAAGCATCTTTAGCTTACCTGGAATAGGTCAAAGCATATATTTTATATGTTCTAATTTATTTAATCTTTATTTAACTAGGCACCTTGAACTAAACAACATCGACACAGACACAAGTTACCTGCTATATTTGGGCAACAGGATTAACACAGAGAGAACTTGGCAAAATACAATGTATGTTTCTGTAGTACGAGTAGGCTGGTGTATACAGTATCATGGGTAACAATTGTGTCCAAGCCACCTAGCTAATAAAATACTGGGGCTGGCAGTCATTAGATACATTTCAACCATAGCGATTCCCTAATTGAGGCGCAACAGAGTTCACCTGGCGAATGCAGGAACACCGGAAATAATAACTAAACCAACGAACGAGGAATGGTGGAGGCTACCAGAACGAAGAGAGACATTTTTCAGAATAAACATGGTGGTTGAAAAACACTATTATATTGTTCACTTCCTACCCGGTATCTCATTCTACCGTTATACGACTTTGTTTGAGTTGTTTGTTGGCAACCTTGATATTTACAAAGTTTTTGGAACAGATTCCTGTTGGAGCGTTCCACAAATTATACCCACCCTCACGTCACCACCTATTTCACCCCCCATCTGGTCTCAGTCCTCTGATAACACACTGTCATGTCACCACCTATTACACGCCCCATCTGGTCTCAGTCCTCTGACAACACACTGTCATGTCACCACCTATTTCACCCCCCCATCTGGTCTCAGTCCTCTGATAACACACTGTCATGTCACCACCTATTACACCCCCCCATCTGGTCTCAGTCCTCTGATAACACACTGTCATGTCACCACCTATTACACCCCCCCATCTGGTCTCAGTCCTCTGATAAGACACTGCCATGTCACCACCTATTACACCCCCCATCTGGTCTCAGTCCTCTGATAACACACTGTCATGTCACCACCTATTCCACCCCCCATCTGGTCTCAGTCCACCAGCTCATCATTTGAGGTGCGACATCAAATAACAGAGGTGCAATGAGGACACACTCATACACTTGATACTCCGGCCATCCTACAATCTAAGAAACATTGTATTTCACGTTCGTTGATCAATAAAACAGAATCACTGAACAACATGCAATTAACAGCAGGTTTCCTAGAAGTAGAACAGGGTCTGCAGAGCTAGCTGGCTACTGAAGTAGAACAGGGTCTGCAGAGCTAGCTGGCTACTGAAGTAGAACAGGGTCTGCAGAACTAGCTGGCTACTGAAGTAGAACAGGGTCTGCAGAGCTAGCTGGCTACTGAAGTAGAACAGGGTCTGCAGAGCTAGCTGGCTACTGTGTCACCGGAAATTGTCATTTTTTGCAACTTTTATTTAACTAGACAAGTCAGTTAATAACAAATTCTTATTTACAATGACGGCCTACACGGGCTAAAACCCGGACGACGCTGGGCCAATTGTGCGCCACCCTCTGGGACTCCTAAACACGGCCAGATGTGATGCAGCCTGGAACCGAACCAGGGTCTGTAGTGACGCACTGAAATGCAGTGCCTTAGACCGCTGCACCACTCGGGAGCCACAGTTGACCATAATGTCAACATTACTAGTTAACGTAATGACATGCTGACCCAGTTAACTAGTTAACGTAATGACATGCTGACCCAGTTAACTAGTTAACGTTAGCTACATAAACCAGCATAACTACAAACCATAACGAGAAATGATATCCATTTGACAAGAAATGTTACGTTTGATGCTGGTTGCTACTAGCGATTTTAGTTTCATACACACTTTCCTTCCTCTTCCGTATAATGACGTTCTTCCTTTTCCGTCTAACGACGTTCCCAACAATGTGCTTCTTCTTCTGAGGTTTAACGGCGGTTGGCATCCAATTTGTTGCATTACCGCCACCTACTAGCCTGGAGTACAACTCCCTTATACTTTACTTGAAAAAGATGTACTGAATAAATACCCTACCATCTAACACTATACTCACTAATCTAACCTGTTTGGGATAGGGGGCAGTATTGAGAATTTTGGAAAAAATATGTGCCCATTTTTAACTGCCTCCTACACCAACTCAGAAGCTAGAATATGCATATTATTGTTCAGGTTTGGATAGAAAACACCCTAAAGTTTCTAAAACTGTTTGAATGGTGTCTGTGAGTATAACAGAACTCCTATGGCAGGCAAAAACCTGACAAGGTTTCATGCAGGAAGTGGCCTGTCTGACAAGGAGTCGTGCGTCTTGCATCTGTTTATTGAAGAGTAAGGATCTTAGCTGTAACGTGACAATTCCTAGGGCTCCAATAGGCTCTCAGAACCCGGGAAAAACCTGAACGATGACGAGGCGGCCTCTGGCTGAAACAGATTATCGCCTTTGGTAAGTGGCCGATCAGAGGGTCATTGAATGAGGCGCGTGCACGATTCGCCCCCGTGGAGAAATTTCATTCGGCTGTTTAGGCTCATTGCAGATTCCCGGTCGGAATATTATCGCTTTTCTACGAGATAAATGGCATAAAAATTGGTTTTAAACAGCGGTTGACATGCTTCGAAGTACGGTAATGGAGTATTTAGACATTTTTTGTCACGCCATGCGCCATGCTCGTGACCGTGATTAAGTATTCTGATAGTGTCTAGAACGCATGAACAAAACGTGGCTGATGGAACATAACGATGGATTATTTGGGACCAAACCTACATTTGTTATTGAAGTAGAAGTCCTGGGAGTGCATTCTGACGAAGAACAGGAAAGGTAATAACATTTTTCTTATAGGAAATGTGATTTTGGTGAAGGCTAAACTTGCCGGGTGTCTAAATAGCTAGCCCGTGATGGCTGGGCTATGTACTTAGAATATTGCAAAATGTGCTTCATCCGAAAAGCTATTTTAAAATCTGACATATCGAGTGCATAGAGGAGTAATGTATCTATAATTCTTAAAATAATTGTTATGCTTTTTGTGAACGTTTATCGTGAGTAATTTAGCAAACTGTTAGTAAATTCCCCGGAAGTTTGCGGGGGGTATGCTTTTTCTGAACGTCACATGCTAATGTAAAAAGCTGTTTTTTGATATAAATATGAACTTGATTGAACAGACATGCATGTATTGTATAACATAATGTCCTAGGTGTGTCATCTGATGAAGATCATAAAAGGTTAGTGCTGCATTTAGCTGTGATTTGGGTTTTTGTGACATCATATGCTAGCTTGAAAAATGGGTGTCTGATTATTTCTGGCTGGGCACTCTCCTGACATAATCTAATGTTTTGCTTTCGTTGTAAAGCCTTTTTGAAATCGGACAGTGTGGTTAGATTAACGAGAGTCTTGTCTTTAAATAGCTGTAAAATAGTCATATGTTTGAGAAATTGAAGTAATAGTATTTCAAACATTTCAAAAATCGCGCCACTGGATTTAAGTGGCTGTTACGCAGGTGGGACGAATTCGTCCCACCTGCGCCAGAGAGGTTAACCCATTTTCCTCTACTCTCTTCACTGCCTCAGCATATGACAACTTTTGCGCTACTATAACCCTGGAATCCTCAACCTGCCTCTCTCTCACGGGACATTTCTGATCCCCAGCTCCATGTGCACCCCTACAATTAACACATACCACTACTTTCCCTGATGCTACACATTCCTTTGTCTCGTGCCCTTCTGCACATTTCTCACACCTTGGACCCTCCCTCCTACACACTGCTGCCACATGCCCATAAGCTGGACACCTGTAACATAGTAATGTATTCGGAACATATGATCGAACAGGATAACTTATATATCCTAACTTCACCTTGTCAGGCAAAGACTCAACTTCAAAACTCAAAATAACAGACAATGACTCTTCTGTTTCCCCACTCTCCCCACCCTGTCTGCGTTGCATCAAACGACGAGCATCACATACACTGGGACTCTTTCCCCTCAGCTGGTCAACTTTTCTATTTACTGCTACCCCAGTTATCACTCCTTTCATTGGTGCCCTTTTCTTGAGAAAGAAACAATTCACATTTCTTGCCCTCATTAATTTTACTTCGAGCGCATTCTTCCTCTGCCCAACAGAAACACAAACAATTATCACTAGACCACTTCTGGTTACCCTCACCGACTCCACATGACCCAACTCTTTTTTCACCCACCGTGAAACCACAAATGGATCAGCCAAAAGGCAAGAGTCCACTTTTTCCATAAACTTCACTCCTACTGTCACAGACTCATCTTTTTCCTGATCCTCGGTCATACCTCGGTCTCTGATAACTTTACTACACCGACCACCTCCGATACTTCACCCTCATTCACTTCCATTTCTCCTCCTGTCTTCAGCTCCCTCTGCTTACACTTCCTACCATTCTTCTTTAACAAACCATCTCCCTTTTTTCCACCATTTTTATCCGCCTTAAGCTCCCCCTCTTCTTCCCTCCCTCTCTTAGACCTCTTCTCCCTCTCTTTTCCCTCCTCATCTTCTCCGTTTTCCACGTTCAAGTCTCCTTTTGTTAATACTGCTGCTCCATCCCTGACACCCATCTTGGACTTGCTTTCTCTAGGGACTCCATTTTCCCCTTCCAGAGTTCTGCTCATGTCCCCAATGTGTATTGTCGCCACCAAATTGACGGTTTGAAACTCCAAAATGTAAAATCCATACGTAATAGTGAAACTAACTTAATCCATCCTAATAAAATAGTACATTGCCAAAACAAACAAACTCCCACTTCTTCCTTCTTGTAGTTCTCCATATCTCCCTTTTCAGGCTCTGGGGCCTGAGAGGGTGGTCCGGCTCTAGGGCCTGAGAGGGTGGTACGGCTCTAGGGCCTGAGAGGGTGGTACGGCTCTAGGACCTGAGAGGGTGGTACGGCTCTAGGACCTGAGAGGGTGGTCCAGCTCTGGGACCTGAGAGGGTGGTCCGGCTCTAGGACCTGAGAGGGTGGTACGGCTCTCGGGCCTGAGAGGGTGGTCCGGCTCTAGGACCTGAGAGGGTGGAACGGCTTGTGCTAATATTCCATGTAACTCCTTCGCTGAGAAATCTTTCAGTCCCAGAAACCGCTCCGCCACATCCACAATGATTTCAATTTTCCTGGACCTTCTCTCCACCTTGGCAGTGCCATTAACCTCTACGGGCTAGGGGGCAGCATTGAGAATTTTGGAAAAAATATGTGCCCATTTTTAACTGCCTCCTACACCTACCCAGTAACTAGAATATGCATATACTTATTATATATGGATAGAAAACACCCTAAAGTTTCTAAAACTGTTTGAATGGTGTCTGTGAGTATAACAGAACTCATTTGGCAGGCAAAACCCTGAGACAGATTCTGACAGGAAGTGGATACCTGATGTGTTGAATTGACTTTGAGCCTATGCCATTGAAAAACAAAGGGGCTGAGGAATATTGTGGCACTTCCTATTGCTTCCACAAGATGTCACCAGCCTTTACAAAGTGTTTTGAGTGTTCTACAGTGAGATCTGACTGAAGAAGAGCGTTGGAACGGCGATGGCCCATTAGACACCTGGCGTGCGATTTGATGGTGGGTACTCTCATTCCGAAACGTTTTAAAAGAGAACCCAATGGTCCGCCTTGAATTTTATTCATGTTCTGGTTAAAAAAGGCCCTAATGATTTATGCGATACAACGTTTGACATGTTTGAACGAACGGAAATATATTTTTTCCGTTCGGGAAGTGAAGTGAAGTCCGGCTGGCTTAGATCATGTGCTACAACACGGAGGTTTTTGGACATAAATGATGAGCTTTTTTGAACAAAACTACATTCGTTATGGACCTGGGATTCTTTGGAAGTGACATCTGATGAAGAGAATCAAAGGTAATGGATTATTTACATAGTATTTTCGATTTTAGATCTCTCCAACATGGCGGTTAGTCTGTATCGCAATGCGTATTTTTCTAGCGCAGTGCTCAGATTATTGCAAAGTGTGATTTCCCAGTAAGGTTAATTTTAAATCTGGCAAGTCCATTGCGTTCAAGAGATGTAAATCTATAATTCTTTGAATGACAATATAATATTTTACCAATGTTTTCTAATATTAATTAATTATTTTGTTGTGATGACTTGACTGCCGGTATTGGAGGGAAACGATTTCCTGAACATCAACGCCATAGTAAAACACTGTTTTTAGATATAAATATGAACTTGATAGAACTAAAAATGCATGCATTGTCTAACATAATGTCCTAGGAGTGTCATCTGATGGAGATTGTAAAAGGTTAGTGCATAATTTTAGCTGATTTTATGCTTTTGGTGACGCCTGTCTTTGAATTGACAATACACTACACACAGCTATTGTCAATGTACTCTCCTAACATAACCTAACTTTATGCTTTCGCCGTAAAACCTTTTTTGAAATCGGAAAACGTGGTTAGATTAAGGAGATGTTTATCTTTCAAAGGGTGCCAGATAGTTGTATGTTTGAAAAACTTGAATTTTGACATTTATTTGCTTTCAAATTTGCCGCTCTTGAAATGCACCTGCTGTTGATAGGGTGCGCCACAGGTGGCACGCTAACGTCCCACATAGCCCAAAGAAGTTAATCACCATAGCCATAAAAACCACAAAGTCCACCTTCTTAACCTTTAAAATGTCTGCATCCTGCAGTGTAGGCCTATCCACTACCATGGGCTCTTCTGATGTACCATTCAACCCCTCTACCCTTTTCCCAGCTGCTGCAATGCTCTGGACAGCCCTGGCTTTGGCCACCTCATTCTGTTTCCCCCTTGTGGAGCATTAGGAAGACGTGGCTTCATGGTTCCCACCACAATTACAACATGTCACATGTTCATCACTTTTATAACACATAATATGGTCCTTTCCACAACTTGGACATCTCGACTTCTCCCTTCTGCCAACACTTGTTATATGACCAAAAGCTTTACAGTGATCCCACTGCGTTGGTCTTGGGATAAATGCTCTGACTCTGTAGTTAATATACCACAACTGCACTGGAGAGACTCCATATCAAAAAACAAAAGAACAGAAACTCTTCACTTTTTCTTCATTCACCATGCGATTCATCCGCCGTGCATCAATCACTCCAGGAAATATTTTTAATCTCTTCAACATCGACTTCCCACTAGACTCCAGATATTACCCCCTTGAGAGGTGCCCTTTTCCTAAGAAACATGACACTTCAAACTGGTGAGACGCAACACAGATTTCTTCTGTTCCTCAGAAGCACAAAAAATCTAAACAAGTCAGCCTCCAGTGATCCTCACTCTACCCAGAACTCTCTCCAACAGTTTGGATACCTCAAATGGATTCCTCCAGATTGGTAATTGGTTCAGCTGCTCCTCATTTACAAACCGTACTCCTACAAGATACGAAGTAACATTCTCTTCTCTGTCTTCTCTACTTTGTTCCTTTCTCCTTTCTTTTGGACTCCACTTCTCCTTGATTCTACCACCATTAGATTCAGAATCCACCTCATCATCTGCTTCCGCCATCTTTTTCACCTGCGTGAATCTTCCCTCTCCAGCCCAGACGGAGACAAATGTTTTGACCTACAACACAACAATGATATGTGCATTCTGCCACCTACTGTACAGCGGGGTAATAAGGATTTAAAAATTAATCCATTCAAACTATCAGTAACGAAATGTTAAAGTTAGAGAGGGAGATATAAGACTCCAGCTTCAGTGATTGTTGCAATTCGTTCCAGTCATTGGCAGCAGAGAAATTGGAAGGAAAAGCAGCCAAAGGAAGTGTTGGCTTTGGGGATGACCAGTGAAATAAACCTGCTGCAGCGCGTGCTACGGGTGGGTGTTGCTATGGTGACCAGTGAGCTGAGATAAGGCGGGGCTTTACCTAGCAAAGACTTATAGATGACCTGGAGCCAGTGTGTTTGGCGACAAATATGTAGCAAGGGCCAGACAACAAGAGCATACAGGTTGCAGTGGGGGTAGTATATGGGGCTTTGGTGACAAAACGTGACTACATCCAGTTTGCTGAGTAGAGTGTTGGAGGCAAAAAAAAATGTGCGTGCGCCTGTTGTTCCTCTCCTTTTTCCTGCAATTTCACGGGAATTGTCGAGGTGGGTTGCTAGCGGCACGCCTATCCCAGAGAGGCTAGTTAACACCGTGGCCAAAGAAGGGCCAGATGTTTCCAGAATGGTGTCATCTGCGTAGAGGTGGATCAGAGAATCACCAGCAGCAATAGCGACATCATTGATATATACAGAGAAAAGTGTTGGCCCGAGAATTGAACCCTGTGGCACCTCCCTAGAGACTTCTACAGGACCGGATAACAGGCCCTCCGATTTGACACACTGAACTCTATCTGAGAAGTAGTTGTTGAACCAGGCGAGGCAGTCATTTGAGAAGCCAAGGGTATTGAGTATGCCGATAAGAAGGCGGTGATTGACAGAGCCTTGGCCAGGTCGATGAAGACTGCTGCACAGTACTGTCTTTTATCGATGGTGGTTATGCTATCATTTAGGACCTTGAGCGTGGCTGAGGTGTGATCTGTTTGTTAACTTGGCTTTTGAAGATTTTAGAAAGGCAGGGCAGGATGGATATAGGTCTATGAGAGTTTGGGTCTAGTGTGTCTCTCCCTCTGAAGAGAGGGATGACCGCGGCAGCTTTCCAATCTTTGGGAATCTCAGACGATACGAAAGAGGTTGAACAGGCTAGTAATAGACTTCATTCACTTTCCCAACACTTCTTCACCATCCTCGTGACTTCAAAAGGGTTTCCCAAATAAACATCTTTGTCCAAAAAAACGTATTCCAACAAGGAACGATTCATCCGACTCATTTTACACAACAATTTTAGCCCTTTTTGTTCCATTGTTGGACTTCCCTGTTGTCCACTTATCTTTCTAGCTAACTGTACTCGACGCGCTTTCAGCTTCAAACGACACTTCAGCTTCCGCCATCTCAGGGTCCTGCGGTGACAACGACCTCGCCCTCTGTATGTTCCTTCATCCAACAGGAATCTGCTCCAAAAACTTTGTAAATAACAAGGTTGCCAACAAACAACCCATACAAAGTTGTATAGCAGCAGAATAAGATACCGGGCAGGGAGTGGGCTGTTGAATTACTTTTTTCACTGACAACATTTATTTAGAAAAATGTCTGTCCTTATTCTGGTCGCCTACAAGCAATTCCTGTTCGTTGGTTTAGTTATTATTTCAGGTGTGTCTGCATTTGCCGGTGAACTCTATTGCTTTGGTTAAAATGTAACTACATGACAGCTCCAATATTTTATTAGCTAGGTGGCTTGTACACAACAGCCTACTCGTACTACAGAAACATACAATGTATTTTGCCAAGTTCTCTCTGTGTTAATCCTGTTGCCCATATATAGCAGGTAACTTGTGTCTGTGTCGAAGATGTTGTTGAGTTCTATCTAATATATGCTTTGACCTATTTCAGGTAACCTCAAGATACTTCACTCACTACAGCTGCTTTTGAAGAACTTTCCAGGCGTTTGTGCTTTACATTCCGACTTTTGAAATGTCTCCTTGATTGGACATATTTAGCTAATAAAAAAGAACAATATATAAAGCATGCATCTGTTTTAAAGTTATTGTGTTTGTGTGTGTGGTGTAGTTTCTCTTGGTGTCCACTAGGTGTCATTACAGTTTCAATATTGTCATGTTAGGTTTTCATGTGTAACAATGTTCCTTTTAAGTCCAGTGATGTAAATTACTTAACTAAAAATACTTTAAAGTACTACTTAAGTAGTTTTTTTGGGTATCTGTATTTATATTTATAAAATGTATATTTTGACAACTTTTACTTTTGCTAAAATTCTAGATTGCCTTTACTCCACACACAGAGACGCGTACAAAGTTCTCCCTCGCCCTCCATTTGGTAAATCTGAACACAACTCTCAGATGCTAAACTACAGGACTGTTTTGCTATCACAGACTGGAACATGTTCCGGGATTCTTCCGATCGCATTGAGGAGTACACCACATCAGTTAGTGGCTTTATCAATAAGTGCATCGAGGACGTCGTCCCCACAGTGACTGTACGTACATACCCCAACCAGAAGCCATGGATTACAGGCAACATTTGCACTGAGCTAAAGGGTAGAGCTGCCGCTTCAACGTGCGGGACTCTAACCCGGAAGCTTACAAGAAATCCCGCTATGCCCTGCGACGAACCATCAAACAGGCAAAGCATCAATACAGGGCTAAGATTGAATCATACTACACCGGCTCTGACGCTCGTCTTATGTGGCAGGGCTTGCAAATTATTACAGACTACAAAGGGAAGCACAGCTGCGAGCTGCCCAGTGACACGAGACTGCCAGACGAGCTAAACCACTTCGATGCTCGCTTCGAGGCAAGCAACACTGAGGCATGCATAAGAGCATCAGCTGTTCTGGACGATTGTGTGATCACGCTCTCCATAGCCGATGTGAGTAAGACCTTTAAACAGGTCAACATACACAAGGCTGTGGGGCCAGACGGATTCCCAGGACGTGTGCTCCGGGCATGTGCTGACCAACTGGCAAGTGTCTTCACTGACATTTTCAACATGTCCCTGATTGAGTCTGTTATACCAACATGTTTCAAGCAGACCACCTTAGTCCCTGTGCCCAAGAACACAAAGGCAACCTGCCTAAATCACTACAGACCCATAGCACTCAGGTCCGTAGCCATGAAGTGCTTTGAAAGGTTGGTAATGGCTCACATCAACACCATTATCCCAGAAACCCTAGACTCACTCCAATTTGCATACCGCCCAAACAGATCCACAGATGATGCAATCTCTATTGCACTCCACACTGCCCTTTCCCACCAGGACAAAAGGAACACTTATGTGAGAATGCTATTCATTGACTACAGCTCAGCGTTCAATACCATAGTACTCTCAAAGCTCATCACTAAGCTAAGGATCCTGTGACTAAACACCTTCTTCTGCAACTGGATCCTGGACTTCCTGATGGGCCGCCCCCAGGTGGTGAGGGTAGGTAGCAACACATCTGCCACGCTGATCCTCAAAACTTGAGCTCCCCAGGGGTGCGTGCTCAGTCCCCTCCTGTACTCCCTGTTCACCCACGACTGCATGGCCAGGCACGACTCCAACACCATCATTACGTTTGCAGACGACACAACAGTGCTAGGCCTGATCACCGACAACGACGAGGCAGCCTATATGGAGGAGGTCAGAGACCTGGCCGGGTGGTGCCAGAATAACAACCTATCCCTCAACGTAACCAAGACTAAGGAGATGATTGTGGACTACAGGAAAAGGAGGACCTAGCATGCCCTCATTCTCATCGACAGGGCTGTAGTGGAGCAGGTTGAGAGCTTCAAGTTCCTTGGTGTCCACATCAACAACAAACTAGAATTGTCCAAACACACCAAGACAGTCGTGAAGAGGGCATAACAAAGCCTATTCCCCCTCAGGAAACTAAAAATATTTGGCATGGGTCCTGAGATTCTCAAAAGGTTCTACAGCTGCAACATCGAGAGCATCTTGACTGGTTGCATCACTGCCTTGTACGGCAATTGCTCGGCCTCTGACCGCAAGGCACTACAAAGGGTAGTGCGTACGGCTCAGTACATCACTGGGGCTAAGCTGCCTGCCATCCAGGACCTCTACACCAGGCGGTACCAGAGGAAGGCCCTAACAATTGTCAAAGACCCCAGCAACCCCAGTCATAGACAGTTCTCTCTATTACTGCATGGCAAGCAGTACCGGAGTGCCAAGTCTAGGACAAAAAGGCTTCTCAACAGTTTTTACCCCCAAGCTTTAAGACTCCTGAACATGTAATCAAATGGCTTCCCAGACTATTTGCATTATGAGCGTAATGTCAAAGAAAGGAAATTCACATGAGCACCACAATGCCTTCTAAACCCATGCTCTACCAAGGTTTTCCAGCACACAGATTTCACCTACTACGGTAGCTATGTTGGTCTATTGTACTTCAAACAATGTGTTGGCAGGTTGCTTAGGATTCAAACCTTCTCAGATGGTGCTAATATCCACCAGACATTTTTAAACCCAGAGGCACGATATCGCCAGACTTCGGGGAATGCTTGCGAAAAAGACCAATGAGACCAGGCCGGGGTTTGGGGTTAGAGAAGTCACTGAGAGAAGTGAAACATTCTTCCTTAGTTGTTCATGTTCTAGAAATCTGAAGGCCCAACCTAGATTAGAGCCAATGTCTTCAGTAGTGGAACATGTTATTACTCCACTAGATTAGCCTGTTGGGGATAGGGGGCAGTATTTGCACGGCCGGATAAAAAACGTACCCAATTTAATCTGATTATTACTCCTGCCCAGAAACTAGAATATGCATATAATTATTAGCTTTGGATAGAAAACACTCCAAAGTTTCTAAAACTGTTTGAATGGTGTCTGTGAGTATAACAGAACTCATTTGGCAGGCCAAAACCTGAGAAGATTCTGTACAGGAAGCGCTCTCTCTGACCATTTCATGGCCTTCTTTGTCATCTCTAACCAAAACAGGGGATCTCTGGCATGACGTGAAATTTTCTAACGCTCCCATAGGCTCTCAGAAGGCGCCAGAAATTTGAATCGTGGCTTTGGAGCCCCAGGCTGAAACACATTAGCGCCTTTGCTAAGTGGTCTATCAGTGGACAAAGAAAATGGAGGTGTGTGCACGGGCGTGCGCGGGTCGACTCCATTTTGACTTTCTTTCGTTTTGAACGTATACAGGTTCGTCCCGGTTGGAATATTATTGCTTTTTTACGAGAAAAAGGGCATAAAAATTGATTTTAAACAGCGGTTGACATGCTTCGAAGTACGGTAGTGGAAAATTTAGAATTTTTTTTGTCACGAAATGCGCCATGCTCGTAACCCTTATTTACGTTTCGGATAGTGTCTAGAACGCACGAACAAAATGCCGCTGTTTGGATATAACGATGGATTATTTGGGACCAAACCAACATTTGTTATTGAAGTAGAAGTCCTGGGAGTGCATTCTGACGAAGAACACCAAAGGTAATCAAACTTTTCTAATAGTAAATCTGATTTTGGTGAAGGCTAAACTTGCTGGGTGTCTAAATAGCTAGCCCTGTGATGCCGGGCTATGTACTCAGAATATTGCAAAATGTGCTTTCACCAAAAAGCTATTTTAAAATCGGACATATCGAGTACATAGAGGAGTTCTGTATCTATAATTCTTAAAATAATTGTTATGCTTTTTGTGAACGTTTATCGTGAGTAATTTAGTAAATTGTTAGTAAATTCATCGGAAGTTTGCGGGGGGTATGCTAGTTCTGAACGTCACATGCTAATGTAAAAAGCTGTTTTTTGATATAAATATGAACTTGATTGAACAAAACATGCATGTATTGTATAACATAATGTCCTAGGGTTGTCATCTGATGAAGATCATCAAAGGTTAGTGCTGCATTTAGCTGTCTTCTGGGTTTTTGTGACATTATATGCTAGCTTGAAAAATGGGTGTCTGATTATTTCTGGCTGGGTACTCTGCTGAGCCTTTTTGAAATCGGACAGTGTGGTTAGATTAACGAGAGTCTTGTCTTTAAAATGGTGTAAAATAGTCATATGTTTGAGAAATTGAAGTAATAGGATTTCTAAGGTATTTGAATATCGCGCCACAGGATTAGTCTGGCTGTTGCTAGCCCAGAGAGGTTAAAGACAATGTCTTCATTAGTGGAACATGTTATTACTCTAAACTCATGAAAGTGACAAACTGACACATTTTAGGAAGCTTTATTTGACTAGTTGGTAACCATTCAATGTTGTTGCTCAAGGTAAACACCCACAATGACATTGTAGAAAAATACAATTTACAATTTCACATGAACAAACAGAATTTAACAAAGCAGCTCAATATAAAAACACATTAAAATGTTTACATTATTCATCATGGACATAACACTTCAACTTTCCTTCTGTTAGTAGTAATGAAGCCTTTACAACTGATACTGTCAGCTGGTTCCAGTCAGTGGTTTCTGTATGTTCTCATGATAAACTGACTCTAACTCTGTTGATGGAGGTCAGGGCTGCAGCGTCTAAAGACAAGTACTGATGCCTGCCGATGGTTTTATGACTATCTTAAAGATAGGACTCAGGCCGTCATGGTCGACGGGGTCAAGTCTGACCCCTTACAGTTACTTAAAGGGGTCCCTCAGGGTTCAATAATTGGCCCACTATTGTTCTCACTTTATATAAACAACATTGGTGATGTCAGATATTGTAAATTCCATTTATATGCAGATGACACATTGATGTACTCTATTGCTCCAACAGCGGACCAAGCTTTAATGCAGTTGGAGTCTGATTTTAGGATACTACAGGGGTCTCTTTTACAGCTTAAACTTGTTTTAAACACTAAGAAAACAAATGTCATGTTTTTTTCTAGGTCTAAACTCTTTTAGAAACACTTTTGTAATCACTAGCTTGGATGGTACTCAAATCAAACAGGTCTCTGCATATAAATACTTAGGGGTATGGTTAGATGATAGGCTTTCTTTTAAAAAACATGTTACTGAATTGGGAAAAAAGCTTAAATTCAAGATAGGGTTCCTTTACAGAAACAGGGCTTGTCTGTCCTCTGTAAATAGAAAACAAATTGTGCAGGCTACTTTTATGTCCGTTTTAGATTATGGTGATATTATCTATATGCATGCATCGGCAAACACATTAAAACCACTGGATGCTATTTACCATTGTGCACTCAGGTTTATCACAGGTGATAGTTACAAAACAAATCACTGTATCCTATATCAACATGTGGGTTGGGCCTCTCTATCTGTGAGGTGAGAGCAACATGCTCTCTTGTTTATTTATAAAGCACTTCTTTTAAAACTACCTCCATATATATGATCATTAATTTCCACTAGATATACTAATTTTAAAACCAGATCACAGATGTGGATTACATTAGAGACTTCTGCGGTCTCCACAGAGTTGGGTAGGACTGCCTTCAGTTCCTTTGCACCTTATTTATGGAACAAACTGCAGATCCAACTTAAGTTAGACACACTGGTGTCCCTTGCCCATTTCAAAAATGTTATGCAGGATCAATATGATGTTGTCTGTGATTGTTTCTGTTGAATTGTGTCTTTGTTTTGTATGTTTGAAATGTTCTTGTCTGTATGCCTAAAACTGTACATGTCAACATGTTTACACAGGGCACAGCCGTAAAAGAGATCCAGGTCTCAGTCTGTTTCCCTGTTAAAATAAAGATTTTAAAAAAAAAATAGATAAACTGACTAACTCTGTTGTGGAAACTTCACACCTCTCTGTTGCTGATGCTGTTGATGGAGGTCAAGGCCACAGCGTCTAAAGATAAGTGTGTTGGTGTGAAAAGGGAAGGGGGGAGAGAGAAGATAAGAGAAATGAGAAGTAAAGAGATGGACTGACAGGGTTGTGGTTATTCACCGCTGCTGAAGAGAGCATCTTTTTCCACCCACCATGATGTTCTGATGAACAGGGTCACTAGGTAAAGAGAGAGGAGAGAGAGATGAGTGAGGGACAGAGGAGCTGATCCAGTCTACTGCAGTGAAGACCTTCAACACCACTGGAACATTTATACACCCCAACAGGTCTCAGTGTTTAATGTGTTGTTAGATACATTTATACACCCCAACAGGTCTCAGTGTTTAATGTGTAGATAGATACATTTATACACCCCTACATACAGCCCATTTATTATGACTGATTCAACCAGGTGTTTGACTGGTGTTTTAAGTGTTTAGAACTCTGAACGTACATCATACAGAATACGTACAGTTGAAGTCGGAAGTTTACATACACCTTAGCCAAAAACATTTAAACTCAGTTTTTCACAATAACCTGTTGAGGATAGGGGGCAGTATTTTCACGGCCGGATGAAAAACGTATCCAAATTAATTTGGTTACTACTCTGGCCCAGAAACTAGAATATGCATATTAGTAGTAGATTTGGATAGAAAATACTGAAGTTTCTAAAACTGTTTGAATGGTGTCTGTGAGTATAACATAACTCATATGGCAGGCAAAAACCTGAGAAAAAGTCAACCAGGAAGTGGAGGATCTGAGAATTGTACTTCTTCTTTCTAGTCCTTTTCGAAACTACAGTGTCTGTGGGGTTACGTTGCACTTCCTAAGGCTTCCATTGGCTGTCAAAAGCCTTCATAAAGTTGTTTCAGCATTCTCCTGTCACTGGGCAGATAATAGGAGCTCAGTTACTGAGTGGACTGCCTGGCAACAAAGGGATTGGATATGCGCGGTCCCGCGAGAACCACTGTTCCTTCTTTTTCTCCTTGAATGAATACGCTATTGTCCGCTTGGAATATTATCGCAATTCTACGTTAGAAATACCATAAAGATTGATTTTAAACAACGTTTGACATTGTCGTGACGTTGTATTAGTTAATGTGACGACTGTTGCTCATCGAATGATTAACGGTTTATAATTACGTGATTAAATGAATTAAGCAATGAATCAAGCAATTATTAACTCATTAACCTGGGGCACCATGGGAACATTGTTTTGATTGAGTTTCTATTTCCCAAATTAACTCAAAGGATATCAGAATATCGATTACAACAGTCGCTAAATTAATCAGTTTCCTCTACAGTCTCATAATCTGAAAGTCGTATAATCCGGGAATCTGCACGGACCCGGGCTTTACCACTGAATTTACCACACCAATCTTAGTTGATTATTTATTTACTAGCAAGCTAAAATGATGATAAAAATGCACATACACAAAACACAGTCTAGCTATTGATTAGGACTTAGTATAACGGGCCAACACACTATGGCGCTTGTTACCCAAAATGGGGATTTTAAAGAGAGAGAAAGAAAGGAAGTACACGAGAGAAATATACATTTGGGTTCATTTGTCAGCCATGCTTATTTAAAATTAGCCTTGCCCCGAACTGCCGCTCTTATGGGTCAGAATATAATGATGTAATTACGTGTTGTAGTTCTCAGGTGGGAAGCTCCGCGTGGGTCGTTTAGGCTTCTAAATGACGAAGTTCTCCGGCGCAACTCTCTGGTTGTCCTCACGATGTCAGTGTCCTTCTTGGCTAAGTGGTCTGATCCTTACCCTTGATAGGAAAGGGGTCTTCTGAGGACAGACAGCTCTGTAGCTCAGAGCTCACAGCTTCGGCTCGAATGGTGTCGATACCACGATTCAATGGAGAGTGGAGGCTGGGTGGTTCGGCTTGAATTCACCCGCTTAGACACAGCTACTCGTCCGTAGCTCGTGTAGAAAAATATTTCTTTGTCTTCAACCTTGTGTTTCGTTTTGGGGTTCGTCGACTTTGTTAGACCTTCGCTGCAGCTTGGGGTCAATAGTCTACTATGTTAATTCTTCACTCTCCTGTCTTATACCCTCGGGTCAGAAGTGGGCGTAACAGCCTTTAGGGCGATTCTCTGGGCGGACCAAGTACAGGGGGCAAGGCTTAGATTTGGCTAAAAATCTGATTTTAGACACTAACTTCACATTTCATCTTTATCAAAACATTCTGTTTGATTTGGATATTTTCCAAACAGCGTACAATGTATAAACATCAGGCATATACTGGGAAAACTCTTAAAGGTACAATGTTTTCATAATAACGTCATCTCTTAACCTTTAAAAACAAATACCAAAGTTACATACATTTTAATATTCCACTTTTCGTCATAACCACCATTGTGGCTGACGGAAACCATTGTTCCAAAGTTCCTTTATTGCATGTTTAAGGTTCTGAGGCCAGTTCTCCATTGTTAGGACAAAGGAATTTCTCTGTATTATGGGCATGAGGTGTCATAAAACCCCCACATCTTCAGACCCCTAGATCTCTCCTCCTCTGTTGGGGGTTTGGGAGATAATCTGTAGGGTGGTGGTCTCCTGTACCCTGACCTGATCAGGACAGTCATGACAGTCCCCCTCTGGTAGGTTCAACTTGGAATGATTCTGCATGTTGCAACCCACCATAAGAATGACCATCGGATGTCCTGGTCTGTGGATCATCAGAGCAGCCCCCCCCCCCTTTTAGTGGTTCCCCCTGGTAGGCTTTCCACAAGCTGTGGATCACCACCAGAATGGATCAAGGAGGTCTGGCAGTGGCTCTGTGTTCCGGCCCGTCGTCCGGTTATCCCGGTTAGTGGACCTAGGCAGTAACTTGGCAGACGTTAATAACGCACAACACTCAGGCAATACATCATTACATTTCCTCCCCAAAGGAGCGGTGTCTTGGCTCTAAGGCTTCCTAAGTGTCAAAGGTAATGAAACGAAAAATTGGAATAAAAACATAAAAGTATACAAAATATGTCTACCACACCTTAATCATCTAATATGGACTATGTTCTATATATGTCCAAGGCCTTGGCTAAATAGCTCTATCATGGCATTGTCTCTAATGTCATGTCTAGGTTGATCCTACTTGCAGGTGGGTAGTTAAGGCACTTGGAAAAACTTGGCCCCTGAAGGCCAAGCTTACATTAGGGACATTACTGGGCTGACCTAGCGAGTTCGGGAGAGGAGGCTGGGACTGGGCCCTGTAAGAGGGTTTCCGGATCCATTGCCACCTTTCCAAAAATCGGGATCGCTTCTGTCCCACGGGTGATCCTAGTATAAGACCTCATTAGGTCTTCCATTGCACGTGTGCGCCTGTGTACGTAGTAGGTGCACACGCCAAGGGAAATGAGACCAAGGATCATGGTAACAGTCAGGATACTGTCCGGCACCGTCCAAGAGCGGGCGACAGACCAATCTTTTGGTCTGTAGTCAGTCGGGTTGACTAACAGTGCCTCATCCAGTACGCTAAGATCGACAGTCACGGGTCCCTCGTACTGGATTTGGTATTGAATGGCTTGTGGTAACTCAAGGGAACGTTTAGCAAAAGCGTCCGGCATTTCAATCTCTGTGTCTATCCGGTCGTCGGGAAGGTGGTATAGAGCGAGGTCGTCTACGTGAATAATCGCCCCCTCTGGTACCGTAACAAAAACAGTCTGGTTGGGGAGGTTTAATTGGGTGATGGAGTCATGGCGTTCGTAAGTCATAGTGGCGGACGCGAACGGTGTGTTGACCAACCATCGGTTCCCTACCACCTCCACTTGTGTGGTGGTGGCCCCATCCCTGGCTGTTAGTTTGACTCTACAGCGTTCTTCGCTGGTGATAGCTTTAATACCACAAAGACGCTCAGTGTTATCCCTGACAAATGGTTTGCTAGGACAAAGGTAGTGGACATCTTTGGTTAGAGTACACATTAGCAGGTTAGGGGTGAGATAGAAATCTGGGTTGTTTTCCTGGTAAGCTACAACTGGGGGCGTGGCAATCTTTACGTGGGTACTGTCGCGCCAAAATCCTACATTGAGAACCGTTTTCAATCTATAGATATTCTCCAGTTCAACAACCGGCAGCGTCAGTAGAAAACCCACTTCATTACGATCAACATCAACGTGTATTGGGATGGCCGACCCCAGACTATAGGCCAAATGTGATTGTAACGGCCTTAGTGTGGTTGAAGTAGCTGAGGTCAATATGTCGTGCACCATTGAGAGGGGCACTAGATATGAGGGGATTCTATTCATGGCCAAGTGGTCCATAGAAGAGCTAACTTCACGGAGAAAATCCTCCAGTAACAATCGAACCAATTGGACATGGGCATAGTCATGGTTCATGACCTCTGCTAGCTTTCCTACAGACAGGATAGTTTTGTTCAGGAGAGTAGCGTGTGTGTTGACCACCAGAATAGTGTCCTGGAGAGACTTTCCCACATGTTGCAACCTAAGGGCCTGTGCCTTCATCTGCTGCTGGATAAGTGGCATCTCTTCAGTAATCTCCCTAACATTCCTCTTGACTGTGGCTAGACTGACTGCGTTGACGGCAGTGGTACCTAGGGCAAATAGTGACCCTACGGCTGCCCCTATCGATAGTAGCGCCCCGACGAATCGTTTTTCTCGCCTGGGCTCAGCTAGTTCTGACTGGGTTACTGTGAACTTTTGGAGTTGGGCCAACATATGGGCAGTGTCTAGCTGGGCGTGCTTAATTGCCTGGCTGGTCCAGTCAGCCCCGGCCCAACTCAAATGCGCCGCAGGTGGAATGTGTTGGCGGTACACATTCTCTGCATCTAGGCGGACATATACCCTCTGCGTGTGTACTCTGCAGTTAGTTATGAGGAGTCCTGGATCGTCGCGGAGAACGATTCCCGTAGGGGGTCCGTTCGTGATTACGTCTGCTGGGTTGGTTTTGACCAGGGCGCAGAGTGTCAGGATCATCCAAAGGAACTCCATCCTACAGAAACGCATAATCAGAGATTGTTGGATTATTTCAGTTATTTGTATTCGTAAACAAAAATTGTTTTGACAACTATTTTTTTCTGTTTTTCTTATTTTTAATCAGTACAGCGCAGGACGATATCACTAGTGACAACAGATGTATATCTGGTAGCTGGGAAGAGAATAAAAGATATTAGGTGCAACGTACTGGTCTCCTGGAAGGGATCAGCTGAGGGTACTTAAGAATTTTCTTAGTACCTCTGGTTTTTTTGCTAGGGTTTTTATCTATTCGGTGCTGGCTAGCACCCCTTCTATTCCCATGGGGGGAGTGTACAACTTGATTTGGTTCCGGTGGACCCACTTTAATGTGGCGGTTTGTCGACCTTTGCTGATTTTGATCTGGTAAGCTACAGGTGATAGCTTCACCACAATCTCGTGTGGCCCCGTCCAGTGGGGCAGGAACTTTGTTGCGACGCCCGCGGGTTTGGTGTATATGTAGTACCACACCTTATCTCCGACCTCGAACACCTGGTGTGAGGCTTTTTTGTCGTAATAGGTCTTGTCACCTTCTGCACTTCTTTCCAATTGTCCTTGAGCATACGCAAAGGTAGTCTGGAGATGGTTCCGCAAGTCGGTCACGTATTGATGAGCCGTGTAGGCGGTGGCTGCGGCGACATCTCCCGGTTGGTACAGGAGATGCAGAGGAAGGGTAATTTGCAAGCCCGTCATCATCTCAAAGGGTGTCATTCCCGTAGACTTGTTGCGTGTGGCTCTGATTGCCATCAGTACCAATGGGAGTTTGAGGTCCCAATCTTTGTGGTTGGCTGCCACATATTTCCTCAAGATTCTGACAATTGATTGTTTGCTCTGGTCTACCCCCCCGAGTTCTTAGGGTGGTACGCGATGTGGAGTTTAGCTTTGACTCCCAGGAGCTTCCACAGTTCGGTCATTACAGCTGCCGAAAAGTGGGTTCCTCTGTCGCTGTCCACGGTTTCTCCTGGCAGGCCGAAACGACTGAAAACGTGGTTTAGCAAAAGAACGGCAGTGGTTTCCGCTGTGTCATTGGTCGCCGGCAGGCACTCCACCCACTTTGTGAATGCGCAAGTCACTGTGAGGAGGTACTTGTTGCCTCTGGCAGACCTGGCAACTGGGCCGACCCAGTCGATCTGGATCGAGCTCCAGGGGTAAGACACACCCGTGCGTTGCAGGGGTGCTCTGTGAAGTGGCTTGGTGGGTTGAAACTGGCAGCAAACTAGACACCCCCTCACGTATCGTGCCACGTCTTGTTCCATGTGAGGCCAGTGGGCCACCTGTCGCAATGTTTCACATGTAGCCTTGACCCCCCTATGGCCTCCACATGGCTCGTCGTGGGCATGAGCTATCATTATCCCCCTCTGTGTTTTAGGAACCACCCACCTTCGAGCGGTGTCGGTTTCTGAAACATACACCAATAGGTCATCTACAAGTGTGAGGTGCTGTTTAGTTGCGTACAGCGAACGCAAGTCGTGTGAACCTGCCAAAGCCAGTTCGGACACTGGGTGGTTGACAGGATCCGACAGGAATGCCATCAAAGTGGCGAGGGACTCATCTTGGTGTTGCATTGCTACCAGGTCGCCATTCATGAATGAATGCGTTAGCAACACATTATGTTTGTGCGACGACGTTTTCCGTGGTGCTACATGGCTACGCGTTACCGCAGACACCATAGCTTCCTCAGTGGGTTTTTCGTCTCGAGCAGCAAACACCCAAGGGGTGCCGTGAATTGCACCAGATTTCGCCATGCTGTCAGCATGGTCGTTGCCAAGTTTGTCACGACCAGGTGATTTGGAGTGTCCCTTGACTTTCTTCCAATACACCTGTATGTCGTGTTTGGTGATGAGATCATCACAAGCTAGAATGAGCTCTTTGTTTTTCACCTCTTTACCACTTGAAGTAGTCATGTGCTTTTGTTTCCAAAACGGCAAGTGGCATAAGAAGGTGAGTCTCGCGTAGTTAGAGTCGGTGCAGATCGCCAGTTCTGCCAATCCGTGTTTCACCGCTGTTTGCAGGGTGATCAGCACGCCAGCCACTTCTGCAAACTGGCTGGTCTTGTTGCCAAGCTGAAATTGAAGTGGTTTGCACAGAATGTCGTTGTGCCATACCAATCCCACCCCAGCTTGCAAGTGGTCTAGATGGCGGTAAGAACAGCCATCTACAAATGCCATCGGCATGTCGAGACACACGTTCTCTTCGAAATAGTGATGGTTCGAAGGCAATGGCGGAGCGATGTCACGCGGGGGTGGTCCGGAGTCGGTTTCATCGTCACCACAGTGTTGACACACCGCCAAAGCACTGCCCAAAGGCAGGTTCTTTGCTTTTGCGTAGTTGATTACTACATCATGGCTCTGCAGCGTCATGAGCCAAGCCGCTATCCTGCTGTTGTGTACAGCACCCTCACGGATTCGTTGGCTTTTCAGAAAAGTCACAGGCTGGTGACATGTTTCTATGATCACCTTTTGTCCGCCGACATAACTGGTGAAGTGTTTGATCGCCCAGACTGTCGACAGCAGCGCTTTTTCGCAGTCTGAGTATTTGTGTTCGGCGGGGTTGAGTGTTTTGCTCGCGTAAGCAACCACACGTTTGTCTTGGTCGTATTTTTGGTACAACCCAGCGCTAAGGCAGTGCTCTGAGAAACCGACTTCCAAAAAGAATGTCTTGTCTTTGTTGGGGTATACCAGGCAGGGTGCCTCGCAAAGCAGGTTTTTCAAGGAAGCCACCGCTTCGTTGTGAGTGACATCCCAAACGAATGGGGTGTCTTTCTGAAGAAGGTGAGTCAACGGTTTTGACAAGTCGGCGTAGTTTTCGATGAATTGACGGGAGTAATTACATACTCCCAAGAAGCTGCGCACCTCGTGAAGGTTTGTAGGTGTTTTGATGTTGCGGACTGCTCGGATTCGGTTAGACTGTGGCAGGATGCCCTCGGCACCCACCAGAAGCCCAACGTAGTTTACCTTGGTCCTGCACCATTGTCCTTTCATGATGGCCAACTTAGCCCCTGCAGTCCCGAGTTGGGTGAGAACGTGGTCCATTTCATTGAGGTGATGTGACCAAGTCTCACTTCTCATGAGAACGTCGTCCACGTAAATTATCGTCATCCTAGAGGCTGCGTCTGGCATCGCCTTGTGCAGGAAGATGTTGAACTCTGAGGGGGAGTTCGCATACCCGAATGGGCAACGATTGAACGTGAAGAGCTTGTTCGAGAAAGAGAAAGCCAACTTGTGTTGGTCACGCGGGTCGACTGTCATGGTCCAGAAACCATTTGCCACGTCGACTGTGGAGAAGTACTTGGCGTTTGCCACCTTTGGCAACTCTTGGTCGAGCTGTGTCATTGGCCAACGAGACAACGGAACCAGTTTGTTGAGTTGTCTATAGTCAATGGTAAGACGCCATTTACCCGTTGGTTTCAGAACGGGCCACACGGGAGCGCTGTACGTACTGTTACATTCCCTGATTATCCGTTTAGCTAATAAGGAATCGATAATCTCTTGTACTGCTGCGTATGCTGCGAGCGGGATTTTGTATTGTCTAACGAACGTAGGAGTTGCTCCGGGTGGCGTAGGAATACGCACCACATGGATACCCGTAACCCCGCAATCCAGCGAGTCTGTCGACCAGATCTCACTGTGTTTGTTAAACAACTCTCTCAACTGATGGCGTTCAGTGTCATTGACAAGAGCATCAGCCTCCGACAGTAGTTGTATTACCTGTGCATGGAAACCAGGATATGGTTCGGCGACATTGTACAGGTCTTCATCGGGTGGTGACGGCACGTCACCTTTGGAAGAGTCATCGGTTGTTTTCTCACAAGAGTGTACTTCGCATGCAGGAGGAGACGCAATATCATCCTCCGTGACGATGGAGTATATTAACAGGTTGCTGTCAGGATCGGCATCCAGCCGGAATGCCGATGTGTCGTCCAGTGGCAATACGGGAGTTAGTGCTATTGCTTTTGACTGACAAGTAAACAGCGTACCTCCCTCGCCATCTAGGTCTAGGGAGGACGGAAGAGGCCCAATCACAGGAACAACTAGTTCAAAATCATGGAAGGCGTAATCGGTCAATGTTCCTAGCTGAGTGTGCCGAGGAATGGAAATATCCGCTTGAGTCAGATTTTGTACCAGGAGGTAAGTGGATCTAGCGGTTAGTTCCAACAGTGGGTTACCATTGATAGTTAGCCCCAAGTCGAATAGTTTTGGAGAGGGTTGGAAGAAAGCAGTGGTGCCTTCCATCCGGTATCCGGGCGCCAGGTTCAGTCTTACAGAAACCTCTGTGGTTCTTGCCGGTATCAACATGGCGGACTCAGTTATCGTCTTGCAAGCTTCAGGAATAGTCTGCCCGGAAGCCATTCGCACCGGGTCGAAAGACAAGGCATGTTGGTTTGGCTGCGCCAAAGACCAAAGAACTTGGTGTATGGTATCAAGTTTAACACCCAATCTTACCAAAATGTCCACTCCCACATAGACTGTATGTGGGAGGTCCGCGACAACCAGTAGGTAGTGGGATAATTCCTTGGTTCCAATGCGGATCGATAGCGCACACACCCCTATTGCGGTGTGTTGTCTGGGGAGTCGTTCCCAGTGGAAATCTAAACGTTTTCGGCACAAGGGGATGGCAGTTAGCCGTTTTCGAAATTTCGTTGAACATTTCCAAACTGATTGCTGATTTTTCTGACCAGGTGGCCAGCCTGGTATCCTCAGCCATAGTGCCGTTTAGGCACACGCCCCCTATCAGAGGAGGGCGGTAAGTGTCGGCTGGTGAATCACCCAAGCCGCACAAGAAAACCACATGTTCGGTTAAGTTCCGAGTCGAACTCACATTGTCCTTTGCCACAAATGGCGGACTCATGGCCAAGTTCACAGGGTTTGCGTCAGATGCTGACGTCGGACCCTCGTCGTTGCACAATGTAAGGCAGGTAGCCTTGGAAGAATGCGGCGAAGTCAACGGAGTAGGCATAGGTATTTGTGACCAGATTTGATTGGTTTTCCAATCCATTAGTGGTACCAAACGGTCAATTAAATCACTCCCAATCAGCATTCGTTCGATTTCGATGCTAGTCACATACACGGGGTGTATCAGTGACACGCTTCCGAAGTTGAGTTTAAGTAGGAGACGTTTGGTTAGGGGCGAGGTAGCTTGAGTGAAACCTCGAAGATTCGTATCGCAATGTTCCGTTTTCAACCATCGTTTTGTTGGGTCCACTGCCCTTTTTAGTTCATCCAGCAAGGTTTTGGATATGAGGGAAATTGTTGAACCCGAATCTATCAGAGCGTGACAGGTCACACAGTCCTCCAGGACTGTTCTAAGGTATGGCCTGTTCGAGTTGGTTTTTCTCGTCATATCCCCAACAAAATGGAGTGGGTTGGGAGAACGGAGCGGTTTGTAATCTGCGTCGATTTCCAAAACAGATAAGTTACCTACGTGACCCAGTGGGTCCTCTATCGGAATGGTAGAGGAATCATCTGTTACAAAGCTGCTTATCTCGTGCATCTCCACCTCCGTGTCCAAGTCTGTAGACAAAACCTGCGGGCTTGTGTCTAGAACGGGCGGTACCTGGACAGGGATTCGAGTGGGGGCGGGGGTAATGGAAATGTTTGCGTCCTCTTGAATTGCATGAATTTCGGGGGACTCGGTTTCCAGCGATTTTACGCCTAGTCATGAGGATTTATCCTTGTCCTCTTTCTCAAATTTCTTACGATGCAGTACATCTTTTATCAGAGCTTCTATATCATTTCGGTTAGCGTTTAAATCATTGTTGAACACTTTGTTGCCCTTGTTACGCTTATTACCCTTGTGTCCTGACCCTTTGTGAGAGTTAGGCGGAGGGGCATGTCGGTTAGGTTGATCTCTACGGGACCTGTTAGATTGGGGACGTTCATCGTAGCTATTGTTACGGCGGTGGTTGTCGGGGTGGTGGTTACTTGGTAGCCACCCCCTTTGATCGTCCTCTTTTACAGCATATGTCCCTGATGCAGCCCCTTCTAATTCGAGTGATGGTTCCCGCCTAAGCTCGAAAGTCGAGGTGTCCGGGCTCTTAGCCCGGCTTGCTTTTGATGCTTCAAAAGCGGTGCTTGCCAGCTCTCGGAGCGTCGAGATTGGCAACCCGACGTGGGCAGTAGGGCCCAAGTAGTTAATGAAGTTGGGAGACATGTTTGACAGAAAAAGTTGTTTGAACGGTAATAGGTCTTCCATTCCTGTTTCAGTGAGCATGCCAAAGTAAGCTGAACGAAGCCGGTGATAGTAGGCTTGTGGGTGTTCATTTCGAGCTTGTCTGATATTGTTAGCCAACGAACTATCGTGTTTGCGAGTCGCAGAACCACTGAATTCTATTTTCAAAACCGTGGCAAGTTTAGCATAGTCGTTTTGCACGTGTTGCTCTTGTAGACGGATGAACCTTGTCACGTGTCTGTTGGACGTTCGCTTCAAAAGATAGAGCCTGTCTGCATTCGTAGCGTTTGGGTAGCCATCCAAGGCGTCCTCTATGTCTGCTAAGAATGTCTCAGTGTCGTTTGGCTTTCCCGGAACGGGGTCGAAGAGGCGGAAGTTTTTGACGATTTTGTCAAGGCGATCCCCGCCAAGTGCGCGGGGAGCATCTGCACTCTCCCGTGGAGAATTGTCGGCCGAGAGGCCAAGAGGAAAAGTCAAGCTGTGGTTGTGTTGGCGAGGAGGCCCCAATTCACTGTGGGCCGAATGGCCAAGAAAAAGAGGCTGAAATCTCCTGTCATCTACATTCCCTCGTTCTCTTAGCTCCGGATGTGAGCTAGGTTGCTTGGTTTGGTTGTCCTGCGATAGCGCGTGACTGTTCTGGAGTTCCTCCAGATGATACCTAAGGGTGGTGTTACGCTGCATCGCAGAGTCCACCTGGGAGTTGAGGGTGTTTATTTTCGACACGTAGGTGTCGCCCTTTTTTCGCTCGGCCTCATACTTGTCTGTCATGGTTTGCAGGGAGAGGTCGCGAGTGTGGAGTGAGAGATCCAGTGATGCGATGTCCTCCTTTTGTTTAGAGGTCACATTTTCCAACTTTCTCACCTGGTCTTTCTCATCCTTCATTAAATCAGCGACTTCAATGAGTTCTGCTGTTTTGTCCTCCAACTTGGTCATTGTGTTCGTTAACTGATCGTCTTTGGTCTGCAGCTTTTGGAATAGAGCATTATTGCTTTGAGTGGTTTCATTCACAACCGTTTGTAGGGCACCAATTTGCTCGCCCCGTTTTCTAACTAGCTCTTCCGATTCATCTAGTTTCGCGTGGACTTCATCGTATTTAGTTTTGGCTAAACCGAGTTGTTCTTTTAGAATACGGACTTGGTCAAGAGATTGTTCGCGTTCTTTGTTATAAGTGTTAGACAGATCTTCCAATTTATCTGTTCTCACACACAGTTCCTCAGCTAGCAGTAGCTTATCTTTTTCGGCTTTCGATGCCAGCTCCCTGGTTCTCTCCACCTGTACCTTGAACTCCCCAGCTTCCTGCTCGTGCCTCTGCTGGGCACTGAGGTACTGGTGCACTGTCCATCTCTGCTGGTGGGCATAGTTGAGGGCTAAACTGGAGAGAACCTTCACAAGGCCTCCGCCTGATGGTCTATTTTGAAGAGCGTCTGTCGCAATGTCTGCATTTTCCTCGCTTATGGCATTGAAATCTAACATTTTTAGCCCCTCGGCATAGTTAGGATTTGCATCGTTGCTGAGGTCCGCGATCAATCTTTCCGTGGGTGAAGGTCCACTGATTAGAGGGGAAATGGGTGGAAACCCATCTGATGGATTGCTCATTATTATGATTGTCAGTTATTTCAATTTACGTAATGTTTGGGGTTTTTAGTTGGAGGCTGCAAACACGATTTAACTCAGTTTGTAAACGTCAATGAATCATCAAGACTGGGTCAGTAATGTGAGTTGGTTATTACTGAACTTGCCAAAACAGGTTTAATTGATTAAATCGATTTTAATGATAAATCTAACCTGTATCGGCTATTTGGGAATTTTAATTTTAATTCACCTGAAAGAGTTGCTATCTCTAAGTTAACTTTGAAAAGTTTAACTATGTCTCATGGGTTAGTACACATTAGTTTGCGTATTATTCCAATAACCAACCTGGACGGTAGTGTAGCAATTTAATGTATATTAAATTGAACAAGACAATGATATCCACTCAGTTGAGACTGGTTAGATATCGTACAGCATAACCTGAATTATTTAAAAATAATTACTGGTGATTCTTCACCACCGGAGGTCACTGTTAACACAAGCTAAAATCGACAGGGTACCAGTGAAAATAGAATTTTACAAAACTGTTAAAAAGTCTACCTAAACACCATTAAGCTGGTAAAACAGCTTTAATCTATTGATCAATTTGAATGATTAGTCAACCCCGTATAGGCTAAAGGAATTAGCTTTAATTAACCTGAAGTAATTGCTATATCTAAGTTAACATTGAAAAGTTTAACTATGTCTCATTGGTTAGAACACATTAGTTTGCGTATTATTCCAATAACCAATAACCAACCTGAACGGTAGTGTAGCAATTTAATGTATATTAAATTGAACGAGACAATGATATCCAATCAGTTGAGACTGGTTAGATATCGTACAGCATAACCTGAATTATTTAAAAATAATTACTGGTGATTCTTCACCACCGGAGGTCACTGTTAACACAAGCTAAAATCGACAGGGTACCAGTGAAAATAGAATTTTACAAAACTGTTAAAAAGTCTACCTAAACACCCTTAAGCTGGTAAAACAGCTTTAATCTATTAATCAATTTGAATGATTAGTCAACCCTGTATAGGCTAAAGGAATTAGCTTTAATTAACCTGAAATAGTTGCTATATCTAAGTTAAGTGGAACAGTTTAACCATGTCTCATTGGTTATGGCACATTCGTGTGTGTATTATTCCCATAACCAACCTGGAGAGGTAGTGTATCAATTTAATGTATGTATAAAATTGAACAAGACAATGATATCTAATCAGTTAAGACTGGTTTGATATCCTACAGCGTAACCTGACTTATTTCACGAAAAATGACTGGCGATTCTTCGCCAGAGGTTACGGATAGCCCAAGCTGAGGTCACACAGGATTCCCGTCTAACGCGGGAATTCACTATGAACAAAGAAGAAAACAAAAATGGCGGCTCCCCTTTGTTAGCTTAGCATCTGGCGCAATGCTTAGCTTTCCTTGCGCGGGGTTTCCCCCTCGCCGCACAAGGGATGTTCCCTTCAACAAGGGAACGGGTTTACTTGGTGACGTCTCACGTTCAACCCTTAACCTCTCCCCGTTACCCAACGCGAGAGGTAGAGAGATAATAACTTCGCTTCGGTCAAACGAATATATCTACTCTAATTTCCGTAATGGCTGGCTCATATGTCCTCTGCTCTAGGAATTACTTATGACCGAGTCAGATCACTCCTGAAAGCGATCGACAGAAATAACACTACGTTAGGCCCAACTAGTATTATTTCTCAGAATGCCTGCATCGGCTGGTACATATGCCCTAGCTCGTAGCATTCAGTAGACCCCCTTCACACTGGCTTTGGTCAGATATACAACAGGGGTCGTTCTCTCCCGACCAGTATCTGGGTCAAATGGAACGACACACACACACTTCTCTCCCGCACTAGTCCTGCCTATAGCTATTAATGGAATGTATATATATTGCTACACAATTGATATGGAATAACACAGCAGTGCGGCCTAGTCCTATCTTAGATTCCTCACAGGGGGCACCATATGTCGTGACGTTGTATTAGTTAATGTGACGACTGTTGCTCATCGAATGATTAACGGTTTATAATTACGTGATTAAATAAATTAAGCAATGAATCAAGCAATTATTAACTCATTAACCTGGGGCACCATGGGAACATTGTTTTGATTGAGTTTCTATTTCCCAAATTAACTCAAAGGATATCAGAATATCGATTACAACAGTCGCTAAATTAATCAGTTTCCTCTACAGTCTCATAATCTGAAAGTCGTATAATCCGGGAATCTGTACGGACCTGGGCTTTACCACTGAATTTACCACACCAATCTTAGTTGATTATTTATTTACTAGCAAGCTAAAATGATGATAAAAATGCACATACACAAAACACAGTCTAGCTATTGATTAGGACTTAGTATAACGGGCCAACACACTATGGCGCTTGTTACCCAAAATGGGGATTTTAAAGAGAGAGAAAGAAAGGAAGTACACGAGAGAAATATACATTTGGGTTCATTTGTCAGCCATGCTTATTTAAAATTAGCCTTGCCCCGAACTGCCGCTCTTATGGGTCAGAATATAATGATGTAATTACGTGTTGTAGTTCTCAGGTGGGAAGCTCCGCGTGGGTCGTTTAGGCTTCTAAATGACGAAGTTCTCCGGCGCAACTCTCTGGTTGTCCTCACGATGTCAGTGTCCTTCTTGGCTAAGTGGTCTGATCCTCACCCTTGATCGGAAAGGGGTCTTCTGAGGACAGACAGCTCTGTAGCTCAGAGCTCACAGCTTCGGCTCGAATGGTGTCGATACCACGATTCAATGGAGAGTGGAGGCTGGGTGGTTCGGCTTGAATTCACCCGCTTAGACACAGCTACTCGTCCGTAGCTCGTGTAGAAAAATATTTCTTTGTCTTCAACCTTGTGTTTCGTTTTGGGGTTCGTCGACTTTGTTAGACCTTCGCTGCAGCTTGGGGTCAATAGTCTACTATGTTAATTCTTCACTCTCCTGTCTTATACCCTCGGGTCAGAAGTGGGCGTAACAGCCTTTAGGGCGATTCTCTGGGCGGACCAAGTACAGGGGGCAAGGCTTAGATTTGGCTAAAAATCTGATTTTAGACACTAACTTCACATTTCATCTTTATCAAAACATTCTGTTTGATTTGGATATTTTCCAAACAGCGTACAATGTATAAACATCAGGCATATACTGGGAAAACTCTTAAAGGTACAATGTTTTCATAATAACGTCATCTCTTAACCTTTAAAAACAAATACCAAAGTTACATACATTTTAATATTCCACTTTTCGTCATAACCACCATTGTGGCTGACGGAAACCATTGTTCCAAAGTTCCTTTATTGCATGTTTAAGGTTCTGAGGCCAGTTCTCCATTGTTAGGACAAAGGAATTTCTCTGTATTATGGGCATGAGGTGTCATAAAACCCCCACATCTTCAGACCCCTAGATCTCTCCTCCTCTGTTGGGGGTTTGGGAGATAATCTGTAGGGTGGTGGTCTCCTGTACCCTGACCTGATCAGGACAGTCATGACAGTATGCTTCTAAGTACGGTAATGGAACATTTTGACTTTTTGTGTCTCGAATTGCGCTCGCGCATTATGCATTTGGATAGTGACCTGAACGCACGAACAGAACGGAGGTAGTTGGACATAAATATGGATTATTTCGAACAAAAACAACATTTCTTGTGGAAGTAGCAGTCCTGGGAGTGCATTCTGACGAAGATCAGCAAAGGTAAGACAATATTTATAATACTTATTCTGAGTTCATGTGGCCCCGAAATTGGCGGGTGTGATCGCTGTGATGGCAAGCTATGTACTCAGAATATTGAAAAATGTGCTTTCTCCGTAAAGCTATTTTAAAATCTGACACAGCGGTTGCATAAAGGAGTACTGTATCTATAATTCTTAAAATAATTGTTATGTAATCTTGTCAACGTTTATGATGAGTATTATTGAAAATTCACCGGATGTTTTTGGTGGGAAATACATTTTCTGAACATCATGCGCCAATGTAAAATGCTGTTTTTGGATATAAATATGAACTTTATCGAACAAAACATACATGTATTGTGTAACATAATGTCCTAGGAGTGTCATCTGATGAAGATCGTCAAAGGTTAGTGCTTCATTTAGCTGTGTTTTCGGTTTTTGTGAGATATATCCTTGATTGGAAAATGGCTGTGTGGTTATTTTTGTCTATGTACTCTCCTAACATAATCTAATGTTTTGCTTTCGCTGTAAAGCATTTTTGAAATCGGACAATGTGGTTGGATTAACGAGAAGTTTATCTTTAAAATGGTGTAAAATAGTTAATAGTTTGAGAAAATTGAAATGTGGTATTTTTGTTGTTTTGTATTTCGCGGCCTGCAATTCCATTGGCTGTTGGCTAGGGGTTCCGCTGGCGGAACGCCTAGATGTAATTAAGCCCTTTTGGCACAACTTTGGAAGTATGCTTGGGGTCATTGTCCATTTGGAAGACCCATTTGCGACCAAGCTTCAACATCCTGACTGATGTCTTGAGATGTTGCTTCAATATATCCACATCATTTTCCTCCTCATGTCATCTATTTTGTGAAGTCCCTCCTGCAGCAAAGCACCCCCACAACATGATGCTGCCACCCCCGTGCGTCACCGTTGGGATGGTGTTCTTTGGCATGCAAACCTCCCCCTTTTTCCTCCAGACATAACGATGGTCATTATGGCCAAATAGTTCTATTTTAGTTTCATCAGACCAGTGGACATTTCTTCAAAAAGTACAATCTTTGTCCCCATGTGCAGTTGCAAACCGTAGTCTGGCTTTTTTATGCCAGTTTTGGGGCAGTGGCTTCTTCCTTGCTGAGTGGTCTTTTAGGTTATGTCGATGTAGGACTCGTTTTTACTGTGGATATAGATACTTTTGTACCTGTTTTCAACAGCAACTTCACAAGGTCCTTTGCTGTTGTTCTGGGATTGATTTGCACTTTTCGCACCAAAGTACGTTCATCTCTAGGAGACAGAACGGGTCTCCATCCTATGCGGTATGACGGCTGTGTGGTCCCATGGTGTTTATACTTGCGTACTATTGTTTGTACAGATGACTGTGGTATCTTCAAGCGTTTGGAAATTGCTCCCAAGGATGAACCAGACTTGTCGAGGTCTCCACGGTCCATGGCGGTGCCAAGATGGTGGAGCAAAAAACAGTGTTTACAATGGAGCATTTTAATAATAAAAACCACCGGAAACAGAACAAACAATCAATGTGTACAAAACCTGTCGCTCACCAGATAGACGTGCACATGCACTTACAATAAACAATTCCGGACAAGTACATGGGGGGAACAGAGGGTTAAATACACAACATGTAATGATGGAATTGAAACCAGGTGTGTGGGAAGACAAGACAAAACACATAGTAAATGAAAAGTGGATCGATGATGGCTAGAAGACCGGTGACGCCGACCGCCGAACGCCGCCCGAACAAGGAGAGGACCAACTTCGGCGGATGTCGTGACAGATTAACAGCGGTCATTGAGGGTCTTTGGGCAAGCAGGACTCACAGCCAAGCCAAGGAAATACACGCTGGGGGTAAGTGAAGCAGACTATCTGGGCTATTCCATAGGGCGAGGGTTGATCAAACCACAAAAGAAGAAGGTCGCTGCGATCCAGAATTGGCCTCGACCAGTGAATAAGAAAAAGGTATTTGCTTTTCTGGGAATAACCGGTTATTACAGACATTTCATCCAGGAATATGCCATCATTTCAGGACCCCTGTGGCTGGAAGACCCAACCTGTCATGGTACAGTATATGTCTGTGTGTGTCTGTTTGTGTTGCTGTGTCTGTGTGTGCGTGTTTGTTTATCTGTCTGTGTGTGTGTGTCTGTGTATATGGCTCAGTGTGTGTGTCTATGTATATGGCTCAGTGTGTGTGTCTATGTATATGGCTCAGTGTGTGTGTCTCTTTCCCGTGTGGCTCAGTTGGGAGAGCATGGCCCTTGCAACGCCAGGGTTGTGGGTTTGATTCCCACGGAGGACCAGTACAGGAAAAAGTACAACAATGTTTCAACTCACTACTGTAAGTCTCTCTGGACAAGAGCTAAATGACCTAAAAATACATGTAAAATGTGTGACAGAGGAACAGAGATGTTTAACAATGGGTGATGTTGTTCACATACAGCTATAACCTCAAACAGACACAGATCTTCTGCTCTGATAAGTATCTATATGTGTGTGTGGGGTGGCAGCCTCTATTTTTACTAATGCTTTCAGTTGTACGCCTAGTTTCCTGAAACGGGTCACATCTGTGTGTGACAAAGGGACATTGGTGTTTAACTATGGGTGATGTTGTTCACATAAAGCTACTACTAATGCTCTCAGCTGTAAGCATCATGTTATACTGTTTAAATGTCAGCCACCAGACCAGAGCATCATGTTATACTGTTTAAATGTCAGCCACCAGACCAGAGCATCATGTTATACTGTTTAAATGTCAGCCACCAGACCAGAGCATCATGTTATACTGTTTAAATGTCAGCCACCAGACCAGAGCATCATGTTATACTGTTTAAATGTCAGCCACCAGACCAGAGCATCATGTTATACTGTTTAAATGTCAGCCACCAGACCAGAGCAGAGCATCAAGTTATACTGTTTAAATGTCAGCCACCAGACCAGAGCATCATGTTATACTGTTTAAATGTCAGCCACCAGACCAGAGCATCATGTTATACTGTTTAAATGTCAGCCACCAGACCAGAGCATCATGTTATACTGTTTAAATGTCAGCCACCAGACCAGAGCATCATGTTATACTGTTTAAATGTCAGCCACCAGACCAGAGCATCATGTTATACTGTTTAAATGTCAGCCACCAGACCAGAGCAGAGCATCAAGTTATACTGTTTAAATGTCAGCCACCAGACCAGAGCATCATGTTATACTGTTTAAATGTCAGCCACCAGACCAGAGCATCATGTTATACTGTTTAAATGTCAGCCACCAGACCAGAGCAGAGCATCAAGTTATACTGTTTAAATGTCAGCCACCAGACCAGAGCATCATGTTATACTGTTTAAATGTCAGCCACCAGACCAGAGCATCATGTTATACTGTTTAAATGTCAGCCACCGGTGCTGGCCATAACCTGTATAGGCCACCAAACCATTGCCCCACTTTCTTTACTGCTTTCTCTGAACTGATGTCTGTTGTCCTTGAGAACTATGATAAAATCATTGTGTTGGGTGATTTTAAAATTCATGTTGATAAAGCGACTGACTCCAAGGCCATTGAATGTCTGAATCTTTTGAGCTCTATGGACTTTATCCAACATGTTACTGGGCCCACCCATAACCACAGCCGTAATCTGCACCTGGTTATTACCAAGGGGCTTTCTACTGGGCCCACCCATAACCACAGCCATACTCTGGACCTGGTTATTACCAAGGGGCTTTCTACTGGGCCCACCCATAACCACAGCCATACTGTGGACCTGGTTATTACCAAGGGGCTTTCTACTGGGCCCAGCCATAACCACAGCCATACTCAGGACCTGGTTATTACCAAGGGGCTTTCTACTGGGCCCACCCATAACCACAGCCATACTCTAGACCTGGTTATAACCAAGGGGCTTTCTACTGGGCCCACCCATAACCACAGCCATACTCTGGACCTGGTTATTACCAAGGGGCTTTCTCCTGGGCCCACCCATAACCACAGCCATACTCTGGACCTGGTTATTACCAAGGGGCTTTCTACTGGGCCCACCCATAACCACAGCCATACTCTGGACTTGGTTATTACCAAGGGGCTTTCTACTGGGCCCACCCATAACCACAGCCATACTCTGGACCTGGTTAATACCAAGGGGCTTTCTACTGGGCCCACCCATAACCACAGCCATACTCTGGACCTGGTTATTACCAAGGGGCTTTCTACTGGGCCCACCCATAACCACAGCCATACTCTGGACCTGGTTATTACCAAGGGGCTTTCTACTGGGCCCACCCATAACCACAGCCATACTCTGGACCTGGTTATTACCAAGGGGCTTTCTACTGGGCCCACCCTAAACCACAGCCATACTCAGGACCTGGTTATTACCAAGGGGCTTTCTATTGACATATTGATATTGTGTTTTGCAGTCACTTTTAATGCTTAATATATCTACCATTTCTATCATAGAGAGAGAGAGAGTCTGTCTGTCTCTCTCCATCTCTCTCTCTCTCACTCTACCTTTCTCTCTCTCTCTTTCTGTGTCTCTCTTCTCTCTAGGCCCCCTCATTCTGTCACACACATCTTTCACACCTCTCAGTCATTCTCAAGAGGAAGTATAGACGGGTAGAGAGGAGAGGTGGGTGGGGGGATGAACAGGCTACAAGTCACTAGAGTTTAGATACAGTTAGTGATCGACACGTTGAGATGGAACGCACCTGTCTTCTACTCTGTGAGTTGAATATTATCTAAATGGTTTAATATATATACAGTTCAATGTCTAGATATAATTTTAATATCTGTATGGTTTAATATCTGTGTAGTTTAATATCTATATGGTTTAATATCTGTATGGTTTAATATCTATATGGTTAAATATCAATATTGTTTAATATCTATAAACCGTCTTCCCTGTGGCTCAGTTGGTAGAGCATTGTGTTTGCAACGCCAAAGTTGTGGGTTCGATTCCCACGGGGGGCCAGTACAAAAAAAAAAAAAGAAATGCATGAACTGTATGCATTCACCACTGTAAGTCATTCTGGATAAGAGTGTGTGCTAAATGACTAAAATGTAAATGTAAAATATCTATATGGTTTAATATCAACATAATTTAATATATATATATATATATTAATATATCTACCGTTTCTGTCATAGAGAGAGAGAGAGAGTCTGTCTATTGCGCTCTCTCTACCTCTCTCTACATTTCTCTCACTCTACCTCTCTCGGTTTAGTATCTATACGGTTTAGTATCTAAATAGATTAATATCTGTATGGTTTCATATCTATATTGTTTCATATCTATATAGTTTTATATCTATATAGTTTCATATCTATATAGTTTAATACATGTATAGTTTAATATCTGTATAGTTTAATATCTCTATATGTTAATATCTGTATAATTTAATATCTGTATAGTTTAATATCTGTATATGTTAATATCTGTATAGTTTAATATCTGTAAATGTCAATATCTAAATAGTTTAATATCTGTATATGTTAATATCTGTATAGTTTAATATCTGTAAATGTCAATATCTAAATAGTTTAATATCTGTATATGTTAATATCTGTATAGTTTAATATCTGTAAATGTCAATATCTAAATAGTTTAATATCTGTATAGTTTAATATCTATATAGTTTAATATCTAAATAGTTTAATATCTAAATAGTGTAATATCTAAATAGTTTAATATCTAAATATTTAATATATATAATACTTAATACCTGTATAGTTTAATGCCTGTATAGTTTAATACCTGTATTGTTTAATATCTACATAGTTTAATATCTATATAGATTAATATCAATATGGTTTAATATCTAAATAGTTTAATATCTAAATAGTTTAATATATGTATAGTTTAATATCTATATAGTTTAATATCTATATAGTTTAATATCTATTTTGTCTATTATCAATAAGTTGGAAGTTTACATACACCTTAGTCAAATACATTTTCTTCACGGTTGGGATGGTGTTATTCGGCTTGCAAGCCTCCCACTTTTTCCTCCAAACATAACGATGGTCATTATGACCAAACAATCTGTATAATTTTTTTAAATAAATATGATTTGATAAAATATTTAATGTGACCTGTACTACTACTACTACATCTGTGCATTTAACAACACATTCAGAAATGGCAAGAAAGACAGTCATTTTTTTTTCATTTAAGGTTTAAGGAATAAGGTTTTGGTTAGTGTCTCATATCTACAAGATATAAGAAAGATAAGGAAATATATTGGTATTTTCCCTTCATTTGTATGGGTTACCTTCAGATTAAGGTTTAATATTAATATATACAGTGGGGGGAAAAAGTATTTGATCCCCTGCTGATTTTGTACGTTTGCCCACTTACAAAGAAATGATCAGTCTATAATTTTAATGGTAGGTTTATTTGAACAGTGAGAGACAGAATAACAACAAACAAATCCAGAAAAACGTGACTCCCTCATTACCCTGTTTTCCCTGAGTAAACCTTGGCTGTGAGACAATCCATATTGGAAACAAGGGTTTTACCTTGGCTGTGAGTGTCTTGTCTCTCCTTGGAGCGTGAGAATTTCACTCTGGCTGAACTCCAAACTCCCCCTCAGCCCTGCTACCTCCACACACAACTTTTCCAGTGTTGCATGGATTCCAGACAGAGCACTAGTCTCCAATTCAATGATATGTAAATCCTCCATGTCTGCAGATGTCGGGTTAGAGTTATTTTGTGAGTTAGCCTGATCTATCCACGATTAATCATGTAACAATTAACTCATTCCAATTTTGGGGCACCACAGGAAAAATTGTTTAATGAGTTACTATCTCCCGACTTAAACTCTAAAGATATACAGTTCTCTTACATCAATAACAGTCAATTATTAATCATTACCTCATCAGTCTCATTCTGAACGTTATATATTTCTGAATATCTGCAAGAACCCTAACCTAATTGATGAATCCGCAGTACACAAATTGGTTTAATTATTTATTTACTAACTAAATAGTCACACAGAAATACATAAACACACACACATGGTATAGGTTATTGATTACTAACATAATGCAATGAAAACAGGTCCCTAGTGGACTAACAAAAACATGACCGTTTGGTTACGCAGTGGAAAGGGAGGGGTAGGTAAGGAGAGGAGGAGACAAAGAGAGTCAACTTATCATGCATACATTTGGAAGCTACGCTGACGGGAATATGAATACTTTGCACATGAACTCATTCGGAAAACAAATGCAATGTATATATTTACACATGGATGTCATTGTTGTCTCTCTGTTGAACTCAGTGGTTCTATGGTGAAGGGGGGTGTAAGACTGAGGTCACACCAGAGGTCACAATGTCCTTTGCAGAGCGTTTCTGTCCTGGAGTGTTTGTTAGAATAGATACTTCAGGTGTAACACATGGTGGTGAGAGGGATCTCTTCTTCCCTCTCGTCTTTGGTCAAATGTTCGAGACTACTTTACATACCCAGCTGCAGACTGTGAATGTTTGGTCTAGTCTTCTTCTTCTCCTTCTTCACTCGTTGACAGTTTCAGAGGTTCTAACTATTTTGTGATGTTCAGCTCGCACGTTGGCTGGTCTTGTAGTTTTAAACACTTCAACGTGTGGACCACGGCCTCAAGTTCTCTGGTCTTGTAGTTTTAACCATTTCAACATGTGGACCACGGCCTCAAGTTCTCTGGTCTTGCGCTGCATGTTGGCTGGTCTGTATTTAAATTCTCAGCAATTCTTAAGCACTCCGCCCTCTTCTGTGGGGTCTATCTTCAAACATGTGCTGATCTGGCACCTTTGATCCTCACCAAGGTGATGACACTACCTTGTTCCTGTCCTCTCTAGCTGTAATACCATAGAGAACCAGAGAGGAACCAATACAATGTTGTTCACTACACTACCTTGTTCCTGTCCTCTGTCGCTGTAATACCATAGAGAACCAGAGAGGCACCAGTACAATGTTGTTCACTACACTACCTTGTTCCTGTCCTCTGTAGCTGTAATACCACAGAGAACCACAGGGATTATGCCACAGGAGGGTTCTCCTAACCAGCTCCAGGTAGTTGACCTGAAGGATCAGTTATTTATCATCTCAATAATGGTTCATGTCAAGATAATCTGCGCGTGTCTCTCTCTCTCTCTCTCTCTCTCTCTCTCTCGCTCTCACAAACTCAATTCAATTTCAATTTAAGGGCTTTATTGGCATGAGAAATATATGTTAACATTGCCAAAGCAAGTGAAATAGATAATAAACAATAAAAATGTACAGTAAACATTACACTCACAGAAGTTCCAAAAGAATAAAACAACATTTCAAATGTCATATTAGGTCTATATATAGTTGAAGTCGGAAGTTTACAACACCTTAGCCAAGTACATTTAAACTCAGTATTTCACAATTCCTGATATTTAATCCTAGTAAAAATTCCCTGTCTTAAGTCAGTTAGGATAACTACTTTATTTTAAGAATGTGAAATGTCAGAATAATAGTAGAGATAATTATTTATTTCAGCTTTATTTCTTTCATCACATTCCCAGTGGTTCAGAAGTTTACATGCACTCAATTAGTATTTGGTAGCATTGCCTTTAAATTGTTAAACTTGGGTCAAACGTTTCAGGTAGCCTTCCACAAGCTTCTCACAATAAGTTGGGTGAATTTTGGCCCATTCCTCCTGACAGAGCTGGTATAACTGAGTCAGGTTTGTAGGCCTCCTTGCTCGCACACACTTGTTCAGTTCTGCCAAAAGATTTTCTATAGGATTAAGGTCAGGGCTTTGTGATGGACACTCCAATACCTTGACTTTGTTATCCTTAAGCCATTTTGCCACAACTTTGGAAGTATGCCCTTTTTCCTCCAAACATAACGATGGTCATTATGGCCAAACAGTTCGATTTTTGTTTCATCAGACCAGAGGACATTTCTCCAAAAAGTACGATCTTTGTCCCCATAGTCCGTAGTCTGACTTTTTATGGTGGTTTTGGAGCAGTGGCTTCTCCCTTGCTGAGCGGTCTTTCAGGTTATGTTGATATAGGACTTGTTTTACTGTGGTTATAGATACTTTTGAGCCTGTTTCCTCCAGCATCTTCACAAGGTCCTTTGCTGTTGTCCTGGGATTGATTTGCACTTTTTGCACCAAAGTACGTTCATCTCTAGGAGACAGACCTCGCCTCCTTCCTGAGTGGTATGACAGCTGCGTGGTCCCATGGTGTTTATACCTGCATACTATTGTTTGTACAGACGAACGTGGTACCTTCAGGTGTTTGGAAATTGATGAACCAGACTTGTGGAGGTCTACACATTTTTTTTGAGGTCTTGGCTGATTTCTTTTGATTTTACCATGATGTCAAGCAAAGAGGCACTGAGTTCGAAGGTAGGCCTTGAAATACATCCACAGGTACACCTCCAGTTGACTGAAATGATGTCAATTAGCCTATCAGAAGCTTCTAAAGCCATGACATCATTTTCTGGAATTTTCCAAGCTGTTTAAAGGCACAGTCAACTTAGTGAATGTAAACTTCTGATCCACTGGAATTGTGACACAGTGAATTATAAGTGAAATAATCTGTCTGTAAAACAATTGTTATAAGCATTACTTGTGTCATGCACAAAGTTTGAGTCTTAACCGACTTGCCAAAACTATAGTTTGTTAACAAGAAATGTGTGGAGTGGTTGAAAAATGAGTTTTAATGACTCCAACCTAAGTGAACTTCTGACTTCAACTGTACAGTGTTGGAACGATGTGTAAATAGTTAAAGTAAAAAAGGGAAAATAAAAAAAAACATAAATATTGCTGCTGTGATATCACACTGTGGTATTTCACCCAGTAGATATGGGAGTTTATCAAAATGTGTTTTCAAAGTCTTGGTGGGTCTGTGCAATCTCAGGGAAATATATATCTCTAATATGGTCATACATTTGGCAGGAGGTTAGGAAGTGCAGCTCAGTTTCCACCTCATTTTGTAGGCAGTGTGCACATAGCCTGTCTTCTCTTGAGAGCCAGGTCTGCCAACGGCGGCCTTTCTCAATAATAAGACTATGCTCACTGAGTCTGTACATAGTCAAAGCCTTCCTTAATTTTGGGTCAGTCACAGTGGTCAGGTATTCTGCCACTGTGTACTGTCTGTTTAGGGCCAAATACCATTCTAGTTTGCTCTGTTCTTTTTGTTAATTCTTTCCAAAGCGCCAAGTAATTATCTTTTTGTTTTCTCATGATTCGGTTGGGTCTAATTGTGTTGCTGTCCTGGAGCTCTGTGTGGTCTGTTTGTGTTTGTGAACAGAGCCCCAGGACCAGCTTGTTTAAGGGACTCTTCTCCAGGTTCATCTCTCTGTAGGTGATGGCATTTTTATGGAAGGTTTGGGAATCACTTCCTTTTAGGTGGTTGTAGAATTTAACGGCTCTTCTCTGGATTTTGTTAATTAGCGGGTGTCGGCCTAAATCTGCTCTGCATGCATTATTTGGTGCTTTGCGTTGTACACGGAGGATATTTTTGCAGAATTCTCCATGCAGTCTCAATTTGGTGTTTGTCCCATTTAGTGAATTCTTGGATGGTGAGCAGACCCCAAATCTCACAACCGTAGAGGGTAATGGGTTCTATAACTGATTCAAATACTTTTAGCCAGATTGTAATTGGTATGTAGAATTTTACGTTCCTTTTGATGCTATAGAAGGCCCTTCTTTCCTTGTCTCTTAGCTCGTTCACAGCTTTGTGGAAGTTACCTGTGGCGTTGATGTTTAGGCCGAGGTATGTATAGTTTTTTGTGTGCTCTAGGCAACGGTGTCTAAATTTAATTTGTATTTTGGAACAGCATTATTTTTGTCTTACTGAGATTTACTCTTAGGGGCCAGGTCTGACAGAATCTGTGCAGAAGATCTAGGTGCTGCTGTAGGCCCTCCTTGGTTGGGGACAGAAGCACCAGATCATCAGCAAACAGTAGACATTTGACTTCAGATTCTAGTAGGGTGAGGCCCTGTGCTGATAGAGGATTTGCCTTTGTTTTGGTTTGGTTGTGCAGATAGAGGGTTGAGTACAGCTTAAGCTGCATCCCCGTCTCACCCCACGGTGTGTGTTTTTTTCCTTTTCTAACCGCACACTTGTTGGTTCTGCACATTTACAATGTTGTATTCACCCAACACAACTTTCTCTACTTTCTATCAATTTCTATAGCAGGCCCTCATGCCAAATTGAGTCAAAATCTTTTTTGAAACCAACAAAGCATGAGAAGGCTTTGCCTTTGTTTTGGATTGTTTGTTTGTCAATTAACGTGTGCAGGATGAAAATGTGGTCTGTTATATAGTAATTTGGTAAGAAGCCAATTTGACAGTTGCTCAGTACATTGTTTTCACTGAGGAGATCTACGAGTCTGCTGTTAATGATTATACAGAGCCCTCTGTCTCTCCATCTCTCTCTCTGTCTCTCTCTCTCTATATATATATCTTTCTCTGAACCTCTCTTTCTCTCTATTTCTGTATCTCTTCACTCCAGCTCCCTGCTTCTGTCACACCTCAGTCCTTCTCAGCACAGAGGAAGTATAGATGGGTGTAGAGGAGAGGTGGGGTGGGGGGATTGACAGGCTACAAGTCACTAGAGTTTAGAGAGAGTTAGTGTTCGACACGTTGAGATGGAACGCACCTGTCTTCTACTCTGTGAGTTTAAAATTATCTATATGGTTTAATATCTGTAAAGTTTAATATCGATACAGTTTAAAATGTATATGTTTAAATATCTGTATGGCTTAATATCTATATAGTTTAATATCTATATGGTTAAATATCTATAACGTTTATTATCTGTATAGTTTAATATCTATACGGTTTAATATATATATATATATATATATATATATATATATATATGGTTTAATATCTATATGGTTTAATATCTATATGGTTTAATATCTATATAGTTTAATATCTATATAGTTTAATATCTGTATGGTTTAATATCTATATGGTTTAATATCTATATGGTTTAATATCTGTATAGTTTAATATCTACATAGTTTAATATCTATATGGTTTAATATCTGTATAGTTTAATATCTATATGGTTTAATATCTATATGGTTTAATATCTATATGGTTTAATATCTATATAGTATAATATCTATATAGTTTAATATCTATATGGTTTAATATATATATGGTTAAATATATTTATGGTTTAATATCTATATGGTTTAATATCTATATAGTTTAATTTCTGTATGTTTAAATATCTGTACGGTTTTAATATCTATATGGTTTAATATCTGCACAGTTTAATATCTATATAGTTTAATACATATGGTTTTAAATCTCTTTGGTTTAATATCTGTACTGTTTAATATCTATATAGTTTAATATCAATATGGTTTCATATCTATTAGGTTTAATATCTATATAGTTTATTATCTATATGGTTTAATATCTGTATTGTTTCATATCTGTATTGTTTAATATTTACAGTTGAAGTCTTTAGTTTACATACACTTAGGTTGGAGTCATTAAAACTCATTTTTCAACCACTCCACACATTCCTTGTTAATTAACAAACTGGTAGTTTTGGTAAGTCGGTTAGAACATCTACTTTGTGCATGACACCAGTAATTTTTCCAACAATTGTTTACAGACAGATTATTTCACTTATAATTCACTGTGTCACAATTCCAGTGGGTCAGAAGTTTACATACAGTAAGTTGACTGTGCCTTTAAACAGCTTGGAAAATTCCAGAAAATGATGTCATGGCTTTAGAAGCTTCTGATAGGCTAATTGACATCATTCGAGTCAATAGGAGGTGTACCCGTGGATGTATTTGAAGGCCCACCTTCAAACTCAGTGCCTCTTTGCTTGACATCATGGGACAGGTCGTAGAGCAAAACACACTTTCCATCGCAGATACGGAAGGTCAACATAGGCTGATGCTGTGGATTGCAACGCAGCCGATGCAAAACAACAGATATCTCTTAAATTGATGGATTTTGATGGGGATGTTTGTAGTATATTAATAAGATTCACGCACGAATGTGTCAATAGACTATTAAGGAAATTAATATCTGTGGTACAGCCCTGTGTTTACATCATGTACCATAGTGATAGTTCTCTGTGTGTTTCAGTGTTTACATCATGTACCATAGTGATAGTTCTCTCTGTGTGTTTCAGTGTTTACATCATGTACCATAGTGATAGTTCTCTCTGTGTGTTTCAGTGTTTACATCATGTACCATAGTGATAGTTCTCTCTGTGTGTTTCAGTGTTTACATCATGTACCATAGTGATAGTTCTCTCTGTGTGTTTCAGTGCTGTTACAGTATACACTGGTATACTGTAGCCTCGGACAAGGTGGAGGTGAGTACATTTATCTATATTCATCACCTGTTCTATAATAGTAACATTTCTCCTCCTCTTCTCTCTTTCTTTTTTCCCCCATCTCCTCTAAATTCTAATTACATTATGTTTGATCATGTTAGTACAGTCCCTGTATGTGTCAAACATCTGAGTGCTGATCTGGGATCTGGTCCCCCTGTCTGTCCATGTACAGATGAAGTCGGAAGTTTACATACACCTTAGCCAAATATATTTAAACTCAATTTTTCACAATTCCTGACATTTAATCCTAGTTAACATTCCCTGTTTTAGGTCAGTTAGGATCACCACTTTATTTTAAGAATGTGAAATGTCAGAATAATAGTAGAGAATTATTTATTTCAGCTTTTATTACTTTCATCAAATTTCAGTGGGTCAGAAGTTTACATACTCAATTAATAATTGGTAGCATTGCCTTTAAATTGTTTAACTTGGGTCAAACGTTTCGGGTAGCCTTCCACAAGCTTCCCACAATAAGTTGGGTGCATTTGGGCCATTCCTCCTGACAGAGCTGTTGTAACTGAGTCAGCTTTGTAGGCCTCCTTGCTCGCACACGCTTTTCATTTCTGCCCACAAATTTTCTATAGAATTGAGGTCAGGGCTTTGATGGCCACTCCTACACCTTGACTTTGTTGTCCTTAAGCCATTTTGCCACAACTTTGGAAGTATGCTTGGGGTCATTGCCCATTTGGAAGACCCATTTGCGACCAAGCTTTAACTTCCTGACTGATGTCTTGAGATGTTGCTTCAATATATCCACTTCATTTTCCCGCCTCATGATGCCATCTATTTTGTGAAATGCACAAGTCCCTCCTGCAGCAAAGCACCCCACAACATGATGCTGCCACCCCCGTGCTTCACAGTTGGGATGGTGTTCTTCGGCTTGCAAGCCTCCCCCTTTTTCCTCCAAACATAATGATGGTCATTATTTTTGGAGCAGTGGCTATTTCCTTGCTGAGCAGCCTTTCAGGTTATGTCGATATAGGACTCGTTTTACTGTGGATATAGATACTTTTGTACGTGTTTCCTCCAGCATCTTCACAAGGTCCTTTGCTGTTGTTCTGGGATTGATTTGCACTTTTCGCACCAAAGTACGTTCATCTCTAGGAGACAGAATGCGTCTCCTTCCTGGGCGGTATGACGGCTGCGTGGTCCCATGGTGTTTACACTTGTGTACTATTGTTTGTAGAGATGAACTTGGTACCTTCAGGCATTTGGAAATTGCTCCCAAGGATGAACTAGACTTGTGGATGTCTACAATTTTGTTTCTGAGGTCTTGGCTGATTTATTTTTATTTTCTCATGATGTCAAGCAAAGAGGCACTGTGTTTGAAGGTAGGCCTTGAAATACATCCACAGGTAATCCTCCAATAGTGTATATAAACTTCTGACCCACTGGAATTGTGATACAGTGAATTATAAGTGAAATGATCTGTCTGTAAACAACTGTTGGAAAAATGACTTGTGTTATGCACAAAATAGATGTCCTAACGGACTTGCCAAAACTATAGTTTGTTAACAAGGAATTTGTGGAGTGGTTGAAAAACAAGTTTTTTAATGACTCCAAACTAAGTGTATGTAAACTTCTGACTTCAAGTGTATGTTATTCATTGTACAGGCCCTGTATCCCCCTGTCTGCCCATGTATATGGTGTTTTTTTTTGTGATCTAAAACTCAAAACTGGTCCTCAGTCATCACACAAACCTTCGTGTGTGTAATCTTTACCAATGTAAAAAAGAAAAATACATATCTTAACTTCTTGAGGCTACCTGGGACGTTAGCGTGCCACCTGTGGCGCACCCTATCAACAGCAGGTGCATTTCAAGAGCGGCAAATTTGAAACCAAATAAATGTACAAATTCAAATTTCTCAAACATACAACTAACTTACAGCCTTTGAAAGATAAACATCTTCTTAATCTAACCACGTTTACCGATTTCAAAAAGGTTTTACGGGGAAAGCATAAAGTTAGGTTATGTTAGGAGAGTACATTGACAATAGCGGTGTGCAATGCATTGTCGATTCAAAGACAGGCTTTACCAAAACCATACAATCAGCTAAAATTATGCACTAACCTTTTACAATCTCCATCAGATGACACTCCTAGGACATTTTGTTAGACAATGCATGCATTTTTAGTTCTATCAAGTTCATATTTATATCTAAAAACAGTGTTTTACTATGGCGTTGATGTTCAGGAAATCGTTTCCCTCCAATACCGGCAGTCAAGTCATGACGACAAAATAATTAATTAATATTAGAAAACATTGCTAAAATATTATATTGTCATTCAAAGAATTATAGATTTACATCTCTTGAACGCAATGGACTTGTCAGATTTTAAATTAACCTTACTGGGAAATCACACTTTGCAATAATCTGAGCACTGCGCCAGAAAAATACGCATAGCGATACAGACTAACCGCCATGTTGGAGGAATCTAAAATCGAAAATACTATATAAATAATCCATTACCTTTGATTCTCTTCATCAGATGTCACTTCCAAAGAGTCCCAGGTCCATAACGAATGTAGTTTTGTTCAAAAAAGCTCATCATTTATGTCGAAAAACCTCCGTGTTGTAGCGCATGATCTAAGCCAGCCGGACTTCACTTCACTTCAAGAACGGAAAAAATATATTTCCGTTCGTTCAAACATGTCAAACGTTGTATCGCATAAATCATTAGGGCCTTTTTTAACCAGAACATGAATAAAATTCAAGGCGGACCATTGGGTTTTCTTTTAAAACGTTTCGGAATGAGAGTACCCACCATCAAATCGCGCGCCAGGGTGAATGATGGACCATCACGTTCCATGGCTCTTATTCGGTCAGATCTCACTGTAGAACACTCAAAACACTTTGTAAAGGCTGGGGACATCTTGTGGAAGCAATAGGAAGTGCCAGAATTTACCTCACCCCCTTTGTTTTTCAATGGCATAGGCTCAAAGTCAATTCAACACATCAGGTATCCACTTCCTGTCAGAATCTGTCTCAGGGTTTTGCCTGCCAAATGAGTTCTGTTATACTCACAGACACCATTCAAACAGTTTTTGAAACTTTAGGGTGTTTTCTATCCATATATAATAAGTATATGCATATTGTAGTTACTGGGTAGGTGTAGGAGGCATTTAAAAATGGGCACATCTTTTTTCAAAAAGTCTCAATACTGCCCCCTATTCCCTAACAGGTTAAGATGAGCACCAACTCTCTCTCTGTAAATATACGTCGGCGTTGTGCGTTTCCGTGGTTTGTTTTGGCCTGATGGTTTTCTGCTTTGGCTTTGTTGGAACGGCGGTGCTGCTAATAATTTATATTTCTGTATTGGCTACTTGTTTCCTTGGCTTGTGGTTTTCTGTGACCCTGCAGCCTCTAGCTACTGAAACTCTGTGGTTGGATGCTTCATGAATGGAATATTACTGTATTCATCACTACTGCTCTATTTTCACCCAGTGGCATCAGTTATATTACTAATATTCAATTCAAATAAATGTTTGGGATGTTGAAGCTCATTTGTTGTATTTCTACATAATTTAATTCAGGCAAAATGTGAAATCTATTTAAAATAAATAAGTTCCCCTAAAACTGGACATCTTAGTCCTCAGAATGATATAATTTTGGCATAATTTTGTAATTTGTTTTTTGTTTTAAACTGCATTAATGACAATCACAAATAGAGATGTCTGGTTGTACAACCAATTGGCAAAGGTACTAAACATTTAGAAATCATTTGACTAAACTGAATAAAAATACGAATCTTCGCTATGAAATAAAGATAAATGACATAAAGAATGATAGCAAAAAAAAACGAATGAAATTTTGGGACAAAAAGCCAACTCGGCTTCATTCATTGAATCAGATGGCTCATAACAAAACCCACTGATATTGCCAATACATTTTCAATGGCTAGATTAGCACACTTAGGCATGACCTGCAACAAACACTGATACTACACAAACAAGTATATCTGACCAAATTATGAAAGACAAGAATTGTAATTTTGAGTTCTGTAATGTAAGTGTGGAAGAGGTAAAACATTATTGTTGTCTATCAACACTGACAAGTCACCGGGTCTGCCATCTTGGATGGACAATTACTGAGGATAATAGAGGATGATTTTGCTATTTTGCTAATCTCCTATTGGCCATATCTTCAATTTAAGCCTACTAGAAAGTTTGTCCTCAGGCCTGGAGGGAAGCTAAAGTCATTCCGCTACCTAAGAATAGTAAAGCCCCCTTAACTGGCTCAAATAGCTGACTAATCAGCCTGTTACCAACCCTTAGTAAACTTCTGGAGAAAAAAAATGATGTATGTCCAGAGTGAATTGGGAAAGTATTCAGACCTCTTGACTTTTCACAATTTTTGTTCATGTTACAGCCATATTCTAAAATTGATTAAATAAAACGTTTTCCTCATTAATTTGCACACAATACCTCATAATGACAAAGCAAAAACAGGTTTTTATTCACATAAGTATTCTGACCCGTTGCTATGAGACTTGAAATTGAGCTCAGGTGCATCTTGTTTCCATTGATCATCCTTGAGATGTTTCTCCAATGTGATTGGAGTCCGCCTGTCGTAAATTGAACTGATTGGACATGATTTGGAAAGTCACACACCTGTCTTTACAAGGCAAGGTCCCCCCAGTTGACAGTGCATGTCAGAGCAAAGTGCATGTCAGAGTTCCTCTGTGGAGATGGGAGAACCTTCCAGAAGGACAAACATCTCTGCAACACTCCACCAATCAGGCCTTATGGTAGTGGCCAGACGGAAGCCACTCCTCAGTAAAAGACACATGAATGCTCACTTGGAATTTGCCAAAAGGCACCTAAAGACTCTCAGACCATGAGAAACAAGATTCTCTGTTTTGATGAAACCAAAACTCTTTGGACTGAATGCCAAGCGTCACATCTGGAGGAAACCTGGCTCCAACCCTATGGTGACGCATGGTGGTGGCAGCATCATGCTGTGGGGATGTTTTTCAGCGGCAGGGACTTGGAGACTCGTCATGATTGAGGGAAAGATGAACAGAGCAAAGTATAGAGATCCTTGATGAAAACCTGTTCCAGAACGCTCAGGACTTCAGACTGGGTCGAAGGTTCACCTTCCAACAGGACAACGACCCTAAGCACACAGCCAAGACAATGCAGGAGTGGCTTTGGGACAAGTCTCAATGTCCGTGAGTGGCCCAGCCAGAGCCCGGGCTTGAACCCGATCGAACATCTCTGGAGAGACCTGAAAATATCTGTGCAGCGACGCTCCCCATGCAACCTGACAGAGCTTCAGGGGATCTGCAGAGAAGAATGTGAGGAACTCCCCAAATCAAATGACACTTTATTTGTCATATGCGCCGAATACAACAAGTGTAGACTTGACCGTGAAATGCTTACTTACAAGCTCTTAACCAACAGTGCAGTTCAAGAAATACAGGTGTGCCATGCTTGTAGCATCTTACCCAAGAAAACTCGAGTCTGAATTCGCTGCCAAAGGTGCTTCAGCAAAGTCCTGAGGAAAGGGTCTGAATATCTATGTAAATGTAATATTTCAGAGTTTTAATTTGTAAAAAATGTGCAACTATTTCTAAAAAACTGTTTTTGCACTGTCATTATGGATTATTATGTGTAGTTTGAGAAAAACAATAACAATTTAATCAATGTTAGAATAAACCTGTAACATAAAAAAAAATGAAAAAAGTGAAAGGGTCTGAATATTTTCTGAATGCACTTTACAATATTTAAAAGTAAACAAATTGACATTGTTAGGAAAAAATTGTTTGACCAGATGCTCTCAACTGATAAGTATTTTCTGTCTTCCCTTTTCAGCCATTTGCTTTCTAAACTATTTTTCACAACTCACTGGGCCTGTCCTGCAGACACCATGTAACAGACACAACCCACTGGGCCTGTCCTGTATACACCATGTAACACCATGTAACAGACACAACCCACTGGACCTGTCCTGTATACACCATGTAACAGACACAACCCACTGGGCCTGTCCTGCAGACACCATGTAACAGACACAACCCACTGGGCCTGTCCTGCAGACACCATGTAACAGACACAACCCACTGGACCTGTCCTGTAGACACCATGTAACAGACATGAGTGAAGGAGGCTTTGTTGTGAAATAGGAAGCCGATTCTAGATTTAATTTTGGATTGGAGATGCTTAATGTGAGTCTGGAAGGAGAGTTTACAGTCTAACCAGACACCTAGGTATTTGTAGTTGTCCACAAGTCAGAACCGTCCAGAGTAGTGATGTTAGTCGGGCGGGCGGTTGTGGGCAGCAATCGGTTGAAGAGCATGCATTTAGTTCTACTAGCATTTAAGAGCAGTTGGAGGCCACGGAAGGAGTGTTGTATGGCATTGAAGCTCGTCTGGAGGTTTGTTGACAGTGTCCAAAGAAGGGCCAGATGTATACAGAATGGTGTCGTCTGCATAGAGGTGGATCAGAGAATCACCCACAGCAAGAGCGACATCATTGATATATACAGAGAAAAGAGTCAGCCCGAGAATTGAACCCTGTGGCACCCCCATAGACTGCCAGAGGTCCGGACAACAGGCCCTCTGATATGACATACTGAACTCTCTGGGAAGTAGTTGGTGAACCAGGCGAGGCAGTCATTTGAGTCTAATGATTCTGCCGATAAGAATGTGGTGATTGACAGAGTCGAAAGCCTTAGCCAGGTCGACGAATACGGCTGCACAGTACTGTCTTTTATCGAGGGCGGTTATGATATCGTTTAGGACCTTGAGCGTGGCTGAGGTGCACCCATGACCAGCTCGGAAACCAGATTGCATAGCGGAGAAGGTACGGTGCGATTATAAATGGTCGGTAATCTGGTTGTTAACTTGGCTTTCGAAGACCTTAGAAAGACAGGGTAGGATAGATCTAGGTCTGTAACAGTTTGGGTCTAGAGTGTCTCCCCCTTTTAAGAGGGGGATGACCACAGCAGTTTTCCAATCTTTAGGGGTCTCAGATGATACCAAAGAGCGGTTAGGGGTTGCAACAATTGCGGCGGATAATTTTAGAAAGATTGTCTAGCCCAGCTGATTTGTAGCGGTTCAGATTTTGCAGCTCTTTCAGAACAATAGCTATCTGGATTTGGGTGAAGGAGAAGTGGGGGGGATTGGGAAAGTTGCTGCGGGGGGTGCAGAGCAGTTGGCCGGGGTAGCGAGGTGGAAAGCATATTCTCTTCTTTGTCTGGAAGTAGCGTTAGCTAAATTAGCTATCCAGTTAGCTTAGGTGCTTGACTGCCTTGTGGCAAGAAAAATATTTTCCATTATGAATCAGAAAGTTTGTCTCAACCCTGTTCCTTAACGTATTTTGACAGTTGAATAATCCTTGTGAGAATCAAGGACAGTGGATATTAGGTAACGTATTAAAATGGGAGGTATATATGGTCAAGAGCACAAATTATGTTTAAAATAGTCTAACTTTGTATCACACCGCATTCAAACAATCGCTAATGGGTTTAGATTTGGGGGTTCTGTGTTGATACAATATGTAAGGTAGTGTATTTGTTATTGGCGTAAAAATACGAAGACACTCCCATGCCAAACATCGCCACATTAGTAAACTATGTGGTAGAACAGGGTCACTAGGAATTATAGCTGCTATGGTAAAACCTGCGAAACGACAACATATTTAAGGTTTAGATGCGACCCTAGTAGTTTGAAACTCATTAGTCTTTTTATTTAGTTTTATTCTAAAATAGATGTATTGAATTGAGGAAAGGGAGGAAGCGATAAGAGTAATTAAAGTGGCCTCCCTGTGAAAAGTATAAGTTATGTTTGTTTTGACTATAATTGAGATAAATAAAAAAAATCACCTAGTAACATAAACAGAAAGACAGAGGTAGAATATGGTTGAGATTGTAGAGAGCTTTCTGAGTTTAAGGGAAGAGATGTACAGTAGACTAGTGAAGGTAACAAAAGTCAATTGGAAAGTAAGAATTTTGAATTGTTTGGATTGATTAAGAATTGGCTGATGTATTTTCTACATTTGCAGCATTACAGGTTAATTTTAAACTAATAGATGTTTAATGAGTGTGAAGCAGTGGTTAGTGATAAAAATATAGTCATTTATAAGGAGGATAAACATGATGTAATGAGTGATATGAATGGTAATATATTATTAGTGTATTTTTATAGCACTCTAATGATGTGATATTTTAGTAATTTGAAAAGCTGAGGATTCAAGGTTAAAGGATGAGTAGAGAGATGCAATACAAGGTTAAAGGATGAGTAGAGAGATGCAATACAAGGTTAAAGGATGAGTAGAGATGCAATACAAGGTTAAAGGATGAGTAGAGAGATGCAATACAAGGTTAAAGGATGAGTAGAGATTGAGCCTTGAGCCTTGAGATTGTAAATAGATTAGCTGTGGTTGAAAGCAGGAAGGCAGTGGGACATTTGAAGTAGAGGTATGAAAAACATTCTTTGACAGTTTTTGATAATTGTTGTTTGGTTTTATAGTTGGGTAACTCCAGTGAATTTGAGCAGGAAGTTAATGTATTCTAAAATTATAATCTGTTTCCATTATGTGGAACATTGTCCAGTAATAAAAGTAAAATGAAATAAGTATTGACTATTAGTAAAAATCCTTGGTAGTAAAAATCCTTGGTAATCAGAATCCTTGGCAGTCAGAATCCTTGGCAGTCAGCATACTTGGTACTCAGAATCGTAAGAGTGCGTAATACTGGGGATTCTGTCGCCCCTAGGGGGGTGGGGGGGTACTGTCACACCTGCTCCCGCTCTTCTTCCCCCTGGCGCTCGAGGGTACCAGGATCCCCAGCATTAAGCACTCAAGCCACCATCAGTACGCACACCTGCCTTCCCCACTGTTACGCGCATCAGCGATCATTAGACTCACGTGGACTCAATTACTTGAGTCATTACCTTCCCCATATCTGTCTGTTCCCTGCTTGTGTCATTACCTTCCCCATATCTGTCTGTTCCCAAGCTCTGTTCCCTGCTTCGGGATTAATTGTCTCATGTCCGTGTTACCCGTGTTCTGACGCTGTTCCTGTCTTGTTTCCTTGTCTGCTCCTAAATAAATGTCTGACAGAATGTTATTTTACGGAGGGTAGTATCTTGTATGTCCTTGTAAAAACAAAACGTTTATCTAACTCTAAATCTATTTTTTTGTTAAAAAAAGCTGAAAGATTCAGGAGCTCATCTTCGTGACATTCTCTATCTCTCTCTTTCTAAGATATCTCTCTTCCAGCCTCTCTGAGTGTCAGTCCTGACAGATCTCAATTCTTTGAATTTGAGTCTGTCTCTCTGAGCTGTGAGGTTCAGGGGAACTCTACTGGATGGAGAGTGGTGAGGAATGCAGAAAGAGGAAACCTTTCAGAGTGTAATACTGACTGGGGAAAACAACAAGGGTCTTCATGCATCGTGTCACTAATACCATCAGACAGTGGAGTGTACTGGTGTGAGTCTGGGACTGGAGAACACAGCAATGCTGTCAACATCACAGTACCTGGTATGTCCACAAACACCATCTACTAACATTATAGTGTTTAGTGGTTCATCTGGTTTCAGATAGCTGATGTTATGTTTATATATGATGTTTATATATTATATACAGCTGGTGCTGTGATCCTGGAGTGCCCTGTCCTTCCTGTGACTGAGGGAGATTCTGTGACTCTGCGCTGCAGATATCAGGGAACTCCCTCTGACCTCACAGCTGTTTTCTACAAAGATGGATCCCTCATCAGGGCTGAGACTACAGGAGAGATAACCATCCCTGCAGTATCCAAGTCAGATGAAGGACTCTACAAGTGTTCCAACTCGAAAGGAGAATCACCAGAGAGCTGGATGACAGTGACAGGTGAGAATATGAGAAACCTTGACATTCAGATTATTTGGTCCTTCTTTACACTGTTAAGTGTGGGATGTTATATTCATAATTTGTGTTCTTGCGATCTCGCTTGGTCAGTAGAAGTAATACATACAGTAAAAGTCAAAAGTTTTGACACACCCACTCATTCAAGGGTTTTTATTTATTTGTAATATTTTCTACATTGGAGAATAATAGTGAAGACATTACAATTATGAAATAACACATATGGAATCATGTAATAACCAAACAAGTGTTAAACAAATCAAAATATACTTGATATACTTGTGATTCTTCAAAGTAGCCACTCTTTGCCTTCATGACAGCTTTGCACACTCTTGGCATTCTCTCAACCAGCTTCTTGAGGAATATGTGGGAAGGAGTTCCCACATATGCTGGGCACTTTTTGGCAGATTTTCCTTCACTCTGCGGTCCAACTCATCCCAAACCATCTCAATTGGGTTGAGGTTGGGTGATTGTGGAGGCCAGGTCATCTGATGCAGCACTCCATCACACTCCTTCTTGGTTAAAAATCCCTTACACAGCCTGGAGGTGTGTTGGGTCATTGTCCTGTTGAAAAACAAATGATAGTCCCACTAATCCCAAACCAGATGTGATGGCGTATCACTGCAGAATGCTGTGGTAGCCATGCTGGTTAAGTGTGCCTTGAATTCTAAATAAATCATAGACTGTGTCACCAGCAAAGCACCCCCACACCATAACACCTCCTCCTCCATGCTTCACGGTGGGAAATACACATGCAGAGATCATCCGTTCAACTAATTTGCGTCTCACAAAAATGTCAAATTTGGGCTCATCAGACCAAAGGACAGATTTTCACCGGTCTAATGTCCATTGCTCATGTTTTTTGGTCCAAGGAAGCCTCTTCCTCTCATTGGTGTCCTTTAGCAGTGGTTTCTTTGCAGCAAATCTATCAAGAAGGCCTGTTTCACTCTGTCTCCTCTGAACAGTTGATGTTGAGATGTGTCTGTTACTTGACCTCTGAAGCATTTATTTGGGATGCAATCTGATGTGCAGTTAATTGTCAATTTCTGAGGCTGGTAACTAATGAACTCATCCTCTGCAGCAAAGGAAATTCAGTGTCTTTCTTTCCTGTGGCGGTCATGAGAGCCAGTTTCATCATTGCGCTTGATGGTTTTTGCGACTCCACTTGAAGAATCTTTCAGAGTTCTTGAAGAAATTCCAGATTTGACTGACCTTCATGTCTTAAAGTAATAATGGACTGTCGTTTCTCTTTGCTTATTTGAGCAGTTTTTTTTGCCATAATATGGACTTGGTCTTTTACCAAATAGGGCTATCTTCTCTATACCAACCCTACCTTGTCACAACACAACTGATTGGCTCAAACGCACTATGAAGAGAAATTCCACAAATTAATTTTTAACAAGGCGCACCTGTTAATTGAAATGCATTCCAGGTGACTACCTCATTAAGCTGGTTAAAAGAATGCCAAGAGTGTGAAAAAACTGTATTCAAGGCAAAGGGTGGCTCCTTTGAAGAACCTCAAATATAAAATATATTTTGATTTGTTTAACACATATGTGGTTACTACATGATTCCATATTTCATAGTTTTGATCTCTTCACTATTATTCTACAATGTAGAAAATAGTAAAAATAAAGAAAAACCCTTGAATGAGTAGGTGTGTCCAAACTTTTGACTGGTACTGTATGTCTAAGATAATATCTGTCAGATTGATTATAACTATTTACTGTATTGTTTCCTCTTGTGTTTTTCAAGATAGGGGATCTACCTCATCCATCCCCCATCCCCCCTCACCCTCCTCTTTCCTCCCCTCATATCTCCTCCTCCCTCTGTCTGTCTCTGGGTTGGTGGCTGCTCTCTCCATCTCTCTGATCATTCTACTGGTCCTGTTCTGCAAGAAGAGGAACAAACATGTAGCAGCTGAACCCAGAGATGTTACGTATGCTGACGTTAGAATCACACAGGACCCAGAACCCAGGAGAAGGAGAGGTGTACACACACACACACACACACACACACACACACACACACACACACACACACACACACACACACACACACACACACACACACACACACACACACAGACACACACAGTACAGTGTATTTATGTCTTTAACCCATTGTCTCGTCTCCAGGAGCTGATCGAATCTCCTCTGCAGTGAAGACTGTAGTACTGTATAATACTAACATACAGCCATGTATATGAGTATTCAACACCACAGGTACTGTAATACTGTAAAACACTATAACACCACAGGTACTGTAATACTGTATAACACCACGAGTACTGTAATACTGTATAACACTATAACACCACAGGTACTGTAATACTGTATAACACTATAACACCACAGGTACTGTAATACTGAATAACACTATAACACCACAGGTACTGTAGTACTGTATAACACTATAACACCACAGGTACTGTAATACTGTATAACACTATAACACCACAGGTACTGTAATACTGTATAACACCATAACACCACAGGTACTGTAATACTGTAGAACACTATAACACCACAGTAACTGTAGTACTGAATAACACCACAGGTACTGTAATACTGTATAATACTCCAACACCACAGGTACTGTTATTGTCACACCCTCATCTGTTTCACCTGTCTTTGTGCTTGTCTCCACCCCCCACCATGTGTCGCCCATCTTCCCCATTATCCCCATGGATAATGCCATCCCACTGTTTCCCGAGCCCATGCAACTATGCAACACCGGATCAGCACAAAGATCTGCCTGTACTGCGGGACTTTTGGTCATTTTGTGTCCTCGTGCCCGATAAAAGACCAGGCTCACTGGTGGGCCAAATGGAGAACTTTTCTTTTTCTTTTTCTTTTTTTTAGTATTTTTTTTTTTTTTATTTTTTTTTTTTTACTCGCATCCCTTTTCATGCCATTCTGCTGTGGGGGTAACCAATCCAGATCTCTCTGGGTCCTCGTTGACACTGGAGCCGATGAGAGCTTTTTGGACTCCACACTGGCTTCCAAGCTGAACATCCCCATTCAACCCCTCTCCATTAGAGCGCTGGACTCTATAGGTCGGGTCACCCATAACACCACTTCCATCAACCTACGGTGTCTCAGAGGTGGTTCCGGATCTCTCCACCATTCCTGATGAGTACCATTGATGACATCCTCGTCTTCTCTCGCGCCCCCCAAGAACACGTGATCCGGCAGGTTCTCTAGCACCTTCTGGAGAACCAGTTATTCGTTGAGACGGAATGTGTGAGTTCCATCGCTCCACCATTCCCTTTCTGGGCTACATCATCTCTGCTGGGAGCGTCAAGATGGATCCCGAAAAGGTGAAAGCGGCGGTGGATAAGCCCCAGCCTACGTCCAGGGTGCAGCTGCAACGCCAACTTCTATCACCACTTCAAGCGGGGTTACAGCACCCTGGTGTCCCTCTACCAAGGTTCTGTTAACGTGGTCAACGGCCGCTGACACGGCGTTCTGGGACCGTAACTTCTATGGGCAACATGGGACGCTAGCGTCCCACCCACGGTACACACTATCAACAGCCAGTGAAATATCAGAGCGCCAAATTTGAAAACAACAAAATCTTATAATTCAAATTTCTCAAACATACAACTATTTTACACCATTTGAAAGATAAACATCTCCTTAATCTAACCACGTTGTCCGATTTCAAAAAGGCTTTACGGCGAAAGCATAAAGTTAGATTATGTTAGGACAGTACATTGACAAAACATTACACACAGCCATTTTCAATACAAGGACAGGCGTCACCAAAAGCAGAAAACCAGCGAAAATTATGCACTAACCTTTGACAATCTTCATCAGATGACACTCCTAGGACATTATGTTAGACAATACATGCATTTTTTGTTCTATCAAGTTCATATTTATATCCAAAAACAGCATTTTACAATGGCGCGTGATGTTCAGAAAATATTTTGCCTCCAAAAATTCCGGTGAATCAGCACAACAAATTAAAAAATACTATTCATAAACCTTGATAAAATATTAAACTGTTATTCAAAGAATTATAGATTAACATCGTGTTGACAGATTTCAAAATAACTTTACTGGGAGAGCACACTTTGCAATAATCTGAGTACTGTGCTCAGAAAAAAACAGCAGGCAATTATAGACACCGGCCATCTTGGAGTCATCTAAACGCATAAATAGCATTATAAATATTCACTTACCTTTAATAATCTTCATCAGAAGGCACTTCCAGAAATCCACGGTCCACAACAAATGTTGTTTTGTTCGATAAAGTTCATGATTTATGTCCAAATAACTCCATGTTGTTCGCACGTTCTGTAGGCTACTCAAAATGTAGGGCGCGCGAGGGAAACAGTGATGAAGAAAGTCAAAAAAAGTTATATTTACGTTCGTTCAAACATAGTTTCTGTTTTTCTATGTTGGTGTTTTTTGGTATGATCTCCAATTAGAGGCAGCTGGTCATTGTTGTCTCTAATTGGGGATCATACTTAAGTAGTTGTTTTTCCCACCTGGGTTTGTGGGAGATTATTTTGAGTCAGTGTATGTTGCACCTCTTCGTCACAGTTTGTTTTGTATATTTATATTTATATTTATGTCTTGCATAGTTTCACAGTGATAATAACAAGTGGAACGATACACACGCTGCGCTTTGGTCCACTCCTTTACAACCATGACAAGTAGTGATCAGATGAAGCAGCATCAACAATAGAGGATATATCAATAGAAAGTGGCTGTGGTTATGGCTGGACCCAGTAGAAAGCCCCTTGGTAATAACCAGGTCCAGAGTATGGCTGTGGTTATGGGTGGGCCTAGTAGAAAGCCCCTTGGTAATAACCAGGTCCAGAGTATGGCTGTGGTTATGGGTGGGCCCAGTAGAAAGCCCCTTGGTAATAACCAGGTCCAGAGTATGGCTGTGATTATGGGTGGGCCCAGTAGAAAGACCCTTGGTAATAACCAGGTCCAGAGTATGGCTGTGGTTATGGGTGGGCCTAGTAGAAAGCCCCTTGGTAATAACCAGGTCCAGAGTATGGCTGTGGTTATGGGTGGGCCCAGTAGAAAGCCCCTTGGTAATAACCATGTCCAGAGTATGGCTGTGGTTATGGGTGGGCCCAGTAGAAAGCCCCTTGGTAATAACCAGGTCCAGAGTATGGCTGTGGTTATGGCTGGGCCCAGTAGAAAGCCCCTTGGTAATAACCAAGTCCAGAGTATGGATGTGGTTATGGGTGGGCCCAGTAGAAAGCCCCTTGGTAATAACCAGGTCAAGAGTATGACTGTGAATAAAGTCCATAGAGCGCAAAAGATTTATAAATGCAATGGCCTTGGAGTCAGTCTCTGTCAACATGAATATCAAAATCACCCAACACAATGATTATATCATAGTTTTCAGGGACAACAGACAATAGTTCAGATAAATTAGTAAAGAACGTGGGCTATACAGGGTTATGGCCAGCACTGGTGGCTGACATTTAAACAGTATAACATGATGCTCTGGTCTGGTGGCTGACATTTAAACAGTATAACATGATGCTCTGGTCTGGTGGCTGACATTTAAACAGTATAACATGATGCTCTGGTCTGGTGGCTGACATTTAAACAGTATAACATGATGCTCTGCTCTGGTGGCTGACATTTAAACAGTATAGAATGACGCTCAAAAGACCCAAAGTCATCAAGCCAAATGTCCTTACAACTGACAGCATTAGTAAAAATAGAGGCTGCCCCCCCCCCCTCCACACCACACACGGATATACATAGACTTACCAGAGCAGTAGATCTGTGTCTGTTTGAGGTTATAGCTGTATGTAAACAACATCACAGCTCTGTCCCTCTGTCACACATTTCACATGTATTTTTATGTTTTTGTCATTTAGCGACTTACAGTAGTGAGTCATTTAGCAGACGCTCTTGTCCAGAGAGACTTACAGAAGTGAGTAATTTAGCAGACGCTCTTGTCCAGAGAGACTTACAGTAGTGAGTCATTTAGCAGATGCTCTTGTCCAGAGAGACTTACAGAAGTGAGTCATTTAGCAGATGCTCTTGTCCAGAGAGACTTACAGAAGTGAGTCATTTAGCAGACGCTCTTGTCCAGAGAGACTTACATTAGTGAGTCATTTAGCAGATGCTCTTGTCCAGAGAGACTTACAGAAGTGAGCGGATATATTTTTGTACTTTTCTAAGCACCAGTCTCTACCAACTGAGCCACACAGGACACACATGCAGAGAAACAAACACACACACACACACACACACACACACACACACACACACACACACACACACACACACACACACACACACACACAGACATGTACCTCCCTCTTCTTCCCTTTGCTAACTGTTGCAGCAGGTCTATTTTTGTCTGAATGGGAACGTACAGTTGAAGTCAGAAGTTTACATACACTTAGGTTGGAGTCATTAAAACTTGTTTTTTAACCACTCCACACATTTCTTGTTAACAAACTATAGCTTTGGCAAGTCGGTTAGGACATCTACTTTGTGCATGACCACAAGGAATTTTTCCAACAATTGTTTACAGACAGATTATTTCACTTATAATTCATTGTATCACAATTCCAGTGGGTCAGAAGTTTACATACACTATTGGAGGATTACCTGTGGATGTATTTCAAGGCCTACCTTCAAACCCAGTGCCTCTTTGCTAGACATCATGAGAAAATAAAAATAAATCAGCCAAGACCACAGAAACAAAATTGAAGACCTCCACAAGTCTAGTTAATCCTTGGGAGTGATTTCCAAATGCCTGAAGGTACCACGTTCATCTCTACAAACAATAGTATGCAAGTATAAACAGAATGGGACCACGAAGCCATCATACCGCTCAGGATGGAGACACATTCTGTTTCCTAGAGATTAATGTAATTTGGTGCGAAAAGTGCAAATCAATCCCAGAACAACAGCAAAGGACCTTGTGAAGTTGCTGGAGGAAACAGGTACAAAAGTATCTATATCCACAGTAAAACGAGACCTATTGTATCGACCGTCGTCGCAATGAGACCAAGGTGCAGCGGAGGATGTGTTCATCATAAAGGATTTTAATAAACGAATGAACACTACAAACAAAACACAAAAAGAAACGACAGCCAAACAGTCCTGTCAGGATTAACACAAACCTAAAATAATCACCCACAAACCCCAAAGGAAAAACAGGCTGCCTATGTATGACTCTCAATCAGCAACAACGATCTACAGCTGTTCCTGATTGAGAGCCACACACGGCCAAACCAAAGAAACAAACCAACATAGAAAAATAAACATAGCGTTACATGGCGTTACAGTACCCCCCCAAAGGTGCGGACTCCGGCGCAAAACCTGACTCTAAAGGGGAGGGTCCGGGTGGGCCTTCCTACGGTGGCTCTGGTGCGGGACGTGGACCCCGCTCCACCCTCGGCTTGGCACACTTAGGTGGCGCCCCTGGCTGCGCCGGAGGACTGGCGGGCGACCCTGGCCGCGCCGGCTGGCAGGCGACCCAGGCCGCTCCCGGCTGGCGGGCGGCCCTGGCAGCGCCCGGCTGGCGGGCGGCTCCGGCAGCTACGGGCTGGCGGGCGACTCTGGCTGCGCCCCGCTGGCGGGCGACTCTGGCTGCGCCCGGCTGGCGGGCGACTCTGGCAGCTCCGGGCTGGCGGGCGACTCTGGCTGCGCCCCGCTGGCGGGCGACTCTGGCTGCGCCCCGCTGGCGGGCGACTCTGGCTGCGCCCGGCTGGCGGGCGGCTCTGGCGGCTGGCTCTGGCAGCTCCGGACAGGCGGGCGGCTCTGGCGGCTCCGGACTAGGATTCACCAGGCTGGGGAGACATGCAAGAGGCCTGGCTCTGGGCGCAGGCACAGGACTCACCAGGCTGGGGAGACCCACAGGAGGCCTGGTCCTGGGAGGAGGCACAGGATAGACCAGGCTGGAGAGACCCCCTGGAGGCCTGGCTCTGGGCGCAGACACAGGACTCACCAGGCTGGAGAGACCCACTGGAGGCCGGGTCCTGTGAGGAGGCACAGGATAAACCGGGCTGTGGGGGAGCACTGGAGTTCTGGTACGTAGGCTTGCCACCCATACTCCAGGCTGAATGCCCACTCTTGGCCGGCATGGGCGGAGTGCAGGCATAGGGCGAACTGAGCCCTCCCAGCGCCCCGGAGACACAGTGCGCAGAGCCGGCGCAGGATAACCTGGACCGAAACGGCGCACTGGAGATCAGACGCGCTGAGCTGGCACAATCCACCCTGGCTCGATGCCCACACTTGCATGGCACTTGCGGGGGGCTGGCCTATAGCGCACCGGGCTATGAGTGCCCACTGGAGACACCGCGCGCTTCCTAGCATAACACGGTGCCTGACCAGTACCACGCTGCTTCCGGTAGGCACAGGGACTTGGCTCAGGTCTCCAACCTGACTCTGCCACACTCCCCGTGTGCCCCCCCCCCCTATTTTTTTGGGGGGGCTGCCTCTCGTGAATGTTGCGCTCCCTTGCCTCATACCAGCGCCTCTCAGCTGTCGCTGCCTCGATCTCCCACTGCGGGTGGCGATACTCCCCAGCTTGAGCCCATGGTCCTTTTCCATCCAGTAATTATTCCCAATTCCAGGAATCCTGAATGCTCGTCTCCTGGTGCTGCTCCTTCCTCCGCTGTTTGGTCCTTTTCTGGTGGGTGATTCTGTAACGACCGTCTTCACAATGAGACCAAGGTGCAGTGGAGGATGTGTTCATCATAAAGAATTTTAATAAACTAATTAACACTACAAACAAAACATGAAAAGAAACGACAGCCAAACAGTCCTGTCAGGATTAACACAAACCTAGACAGAAAATAATCACCCACAAACCCCAAAGGAAAAACAGGCTGCCTATGTATGACTCTCAATCAGCAACAACAATCTACAGCTGTTCCTGATTGAGAGCCACACACGGCCTAACCAAAGAAACAAACCAACATAGAAAAATAAACATAGAACGCCCACCCATGTAACACCCTGGCCTAACCAAAATAGAGAACAAAAAAAACCTCTCTATGGCCAGGGCGTTACACCTATATCGATATAACCTGAAATACCACTCAGCAAGGAAAAAGCCACTGCTCCAAAACCGCCATAAAAAAGCCAGACTACGGTTTGCAACTGCACATCGGGAAAAAGATCGTACTTTTTGGAGAAATGTCCTCTGGTCTGATGAAACAAAAATAGAACTGTTTGGTCATAATGACCATAGTTTTGTCTGGAGGAAAAGGGGGAGGCTTGCAAGCCAACGAACACCATCCCAACCGTGAAGCACGGGGGTGGCAGCATCATGTTATGAGGTTGCTTTGCTGCAGGAGTGACTGGTGCACTTCACAAAATAGATAGCATCATGAGGAAGGAAAATTATGTTGATATATTGAAGAAACATCTCAAGACATCAGTCAGGAAGTTAACGCTTGGTCGCAAATGGGTCTTCCAAATGGACAATGACCCCAAGCATACGTCCAAAGTTGTGGCAAAATGGCTTAAGGACAACAAAGTCAAGGTATTGGAGTGGCCATCACAAAGCCCTGCCATCAATCCTATAGAAAATGTGTAGGCAGAACTGAAAAAGTGTGTGCGAGCAAGGAGGCCTACAAACCAGACTCAGTTACACCAGTTCTGTCAGGAGGAATGGGCCAAAATTCACCCAACTTATTGTGGGAAGCTTTTGGAAGGCTACCTGAAACGTTTGACCCAAGTTAAACAATTTAAACAACCAAATACTAATTGAGTGTATGTAAACTTCTGACACACTGGGAATGTGATGAAAGAAATAAAAGCTGAAATAAATCATTCTCTCAACTATTATTCTGACATTTCACATTCTTAAAATAAAGTGGTGATCCTAACTGATCTAAGACAGGAACGTTTTACTGGGATTAAATGTCAGGAATTGTGAAAAACTGAGTTTAAATGTAGTTGGCTAAGGTGTATGTCAACTTCCGACTTCAACTATACGTATTCTGTATGATGTACATTCAGAGTTCTAAACACTTAAAACACCAGTCAAACACCTGATTGAATCAGTCATTACAATTGGACTGTATGTTGGGGTGTATAAATGTATCTAACTACACATTAAACACTGAGACCTGTTGGGGTGTATAAATGTATCTAACTACACATTAAACACTGAGACCTTTTGGGGTGTATCAATGTATCTAACTACACATTAAACACTGAGACCTGTTGGGGTGTATAAATTTATCTAACTACACATTAAACACTGAGACCTTTTGGGGTGTATAACTGTTCCTGTGGTGTTGGAGGTCTTCACTCTATCAGCTCCTCTGTCCCTCACTCATCTCTCTCTCCTCTCTCTTTACCTAGTGACCCTGTTCATCAGAACGTCATGGTGGATGGAAAAAGATGCTCTCTTTAGCAGTGGTGAACAACCACAACCCTGTCAGTCCATCTCTTTACTTCTCATTTCTCTTATCTTCTCTCTCCCTCCTTCCCTTTTCACACCAACACACTTATCTTTAGACGCTGCAGTCTTGACCTCTGTCAACAGCATCAGCAACAGAGAGGTGTGAAGTTTCCACAACAGAGTTAGAGTTAGTTTATCGTGTACTTCTCTTTAGTTATGCTGCAGCCTTGACCTCCATCAACAGAGTTAGAGTTAGTTTATCATGAGACCATACAGACACCACTGACTGGAACTATCAACAACAAGAGTTAGTTTATCATGAGAACATACAGACACCACTGACTGGAACTATCAACAACAAGAGTTAGTTTATCATGAGAACATACAGACACCACTGACTGGAACCAGCTGACAGTATCAGTTGTAAAGGCTTCATTACTACTAACAGAAGGAAAGTTGTAGTGTTATGTTCATGATGTAATGTCATTGTGTGTGTTTACCTTGAGCAACACCATTGTATGGTTGCTAACTTGTCAAATTAAGCTTCCTAAAATTTGTTAGAAAATGTGTCAGTGTCACAACTATACTAATGTCACGTCCTGACCATAGTAAGATGTTATTTTCTATGGTAGAGTAGGGCAGGGCGTGACAGGGGGTGTTTTGTGTTTTTCTATGTTTTGTATTTCAATGTTTGGGTTCTAGTTTTTTTTTCTATGTTGTTTTTTTGGGATGATCTCCAATTAGAGGCAGCTGGTCCTCGTTGTCTCTAATTGGAGATCATACTTAAGTAGGGTTTTTTTCCACCTGTGTTTTTTGGGTAGTTGTCTTCTGTTTAGTTTTCTGTACCTGACAGAACTGTGCGCTTTTGGTTTCTCTTTGTTATTTTTTCTTTAGTGTTCTTAGTTAAAATAAATATTCATCATGAGCAATCAACACACTTCACTTTGCTCCCCTCTCTACGACAGCCGTTACAGTCAGTTTGTCACTTTCATGAGTTTAGAGTAATAACATGTTCCACTACTGAAGACATTGTCTATAATCTAGTGGAGTAATAACATGTTCCACTACTGAAGACATTGTCTCTAATCTAGGTTGGAGGAATAACATGTTCCACTACTGAAGACATTGTCTCTAATCTAGGTTGTGCCTTTATATTTCTAGAAAATGATTTCTAGAACATGAACAACTAAGGAAGAATGTTTCACTTCTCTTTTTGACCTCTCTAACACCAAACCCCAGCCTGGTCTGATTGGTCTGTTTCACAAGCGTTCCCCAAAGTCTGAAGCTATTGTGCCTCTGGATTTAGACATGTCTGGTGGTATTAGCACCAACAGAGAAGGTTTGAATCCTAAGCAACCTGCCAACACATTGTTTGAAGTATAATAGACCAACATAGCTACCGTAGTAGGTGAAATCTGTGTGTTGGAAAACCTTGGTAGAGCATGGGTGTAGAAGGCATTGTGGTGCTCACGTGAATTTCCTTTCTTTGACATTACGCTCACAATGCAAATAGTCCGGGAAGCCATTTGATTACATGTTCAGGAGTCTTAAAGCTTGGGGGTAAAAACTGTTGAGAAGCCTTTTTGTCCTAGACTTGCCACTCTGGTACTGCTTGCATTGCGGTAATAGAGAGAACAGTCTATGACTGTGGTGGCTGGGTTCTTTGACAATTTTTAGGGCCTTCCTCTGACACCGCTTGGTGTAGAGGTCCTGGATGGCAGGAAGCTTAGCCCCAGTGATGTTCTGGGCCATACGCACTACCCTTTGTAGTGCCTTGTGGTCAGAGGCCGAGCAATTGCCGTACAAGGCAGTGACGCAACCAGTCAGGATGCTCTCGATGTTGCAGCTGTAGAACCTTTTGAGAATCTCAGGACCCATGCCAAATCTTTTTAGTTTCCTGAGGGGGAATAGGCTTTGCCGTGCCCTCTTGACAACTGTCTTGGTGTGTTTGGACAATTCTAGTTTGTTGTTGATGTGGACACCAAGGAACTTGAAGCTCTCAACCTGCTCCACTACAGCCCCGTCGATGAGAATGGGGGTGTGCTATGTCCTCTTTTTCCTGTAGTCCACAATCATGTCCTTAGTCTTGGTTACGTTGAGGGATATGTTGTTATTCTGGCACCACCCGGCCAGGTCTCTGACCTCCTCCCTATAGGCTTCCTCGTCGTTGTCGGTGATCAGGCCTACCACTGTTGTGTCGTCTGCAAACTTAATGATGGTGTTGGAGTCGTGCCTGGCCATGCAGTCGTGGGTGAACAGGGAGTACAGGAGGGGACTGAGCACGCACCCCTGGGGAGCTCCAGTGTTGAGGATCAGCATGGCAGATGTGTTGTTGCCTACCCTCACCACCTGGGGCGGCACGTCAGGAAGTCCAGGCTCCAGTTGCAGAGGAAGGTGTTTAGTCCCAGGATCCTTAGCTTAGTGATGAGCTTTGAGGGTATTATGGTATTGAACGCTGAGCTGTAGTCAATGAATAGCATTCTCACATAAGTGTTCCTTTTGTCCAGGTGGGAAAGGGCAGTGTGGAGTGCAATAGAGATTGCATAATCTGTGGATCTGTTTGGGCGGTAGGCAAATTGGAGTGGGTCTAGGGTTTCTGTGATAATGGTGTTGATGTGAGCCATTACCAACCTTTCAAAGCACTTCATGGGTTCGGACCTGAGTGCTACGGGTCTGTAGTGATTTAGGCAGGTTGCCTTTGTGTTCTTGGGCACAGGGACTAAGGTGGTCTGCTTGAAATATGTTGGTATATCAGACTCAATCAGGGACATGTTGAAAATGTCAGTGAAGACACCTGCCAGTTGGTCAGCACATGCCCGGAGCACACGTCCTGGTAATCCGTCTGGCCCCGCAGCCTTGTGTATGTTGACCTGTTTAAAGGTCTTACTCACGTTGGCTACGGAGAGCGTCAACACACAGTTGTCCGGAACAGCTGATGTTCTCATGCATGCCTCAGTGTTGCTTGCCTCGAAGCGAGCATAGAAGTGGTTTAGCTCGTCTGGTAGTCTCGTGTCACTGGGCAGCTCGCGGCTGGGCTTCCCTTTGTAGTCTGTAATAGTTTGCAAGCCCTGCCACATAAGACGAGCGTCAGAGCCGGTGTAGTATGATTCAATCTTAGCCCTGTATTGACACTTTGCCTGTTTGATGGTTCGTCACAGGGCATAGCAGGATTTTTTGTAAGCTTCCGGGTTAGTGTCTCGCACCTTGAAAGCAGCAGCTCTACCCTTTAGCTCAGTGCAAATGTTGCCTGTAATCCATGGCTTCTGGTTGGGGTATGTACGTACAGTCACTGTGTGGACGACGTCCTCAATGCACTTATTGATAAAACCAGTGACTGATGTGGTGTACTCCTAAATGCCATCGGAAGAATCCCGGAACATGTTCCAGTCTGTGATAGCAAAACAGTCCTGTAGTTTGCAGAAATATTTCTAAATAAATATTGTCAGTGAAAAAAGTAATTCAACAGCCCACTCCCTGCCCGGTATCTTATTCTGCTGCTATACAACTTTGTATGGGTTGTTTGTTGGCAACCTTGTTATTTACAAAGTTTTTGGAGCAGATTCCTGTTGGAGGAAGGAACATACAGAGGGGGAGGACGTTGTCACCGCAGGACCCTGAGATGGCGGAAGCAGAAGTGTCGTTTGAAGCTGAAGGCGCGTCGAGTACAGTTAGCTAGAAAGATAAGTGGACAACAGGGAAGTCCAACAATGGAACAAAAAAGGCTAAAATTGTTGTGTAAAATGAGTTTGATTAATCACTCCTTGTTGGAATACGTTTTTTTGGACAAAGATGTTTATTTGGGAAACCCTTTTGAAGTCACGAGGATGGTGAAGAAGTGTTGGGAAAGTGGATGAAGTCTATTACTAGACTGTTCAACCTCTCTTTCGTATAATCTGAGATCCCAAAAGGTTGGAAAGCTGCCGCGGTCATCCCCCTCTTCAAAGTGGGAGACACTCTAGACCCAAATTGTTATAGACCTATATCCATCCTGCCCTGCCTTTCTAAAATCTTCAAAAGCCAAGTTAACAAACCAGATCTTCAAAAGCCAAGTTAACAAACCAGATCAACAAAAGACAAGTTAACAAAAAGATCACCGACCATTTTGAATCCCACCGCACCGTCTCCACTACGCAATCTGGTTTCTGAGCTGGTCATGGGTGCACCTCAGCCATGCTCAAGGTCCTAAATGATATCATAACCGCCATCAATAAAAGACAGTACTGTGCAGCCGTCTTCATCGACCTGGCCAAGGCTTTCGACTGTCAATCACCGCATTCTTATCGGTAGACTCATAGCCTTGGCTTCTCAAATGATTGCCTCACCTGGTTCACCAACTTCTTCTCAGATAGAGTTCAGTGTGTGAAATCGTTGGGGCTGTTGTCTGGTCCTCTGGCAGTCTCTATGGGGGTGCCACAGGGTTCAATTCTCGGGTTGACTATTGTCAATGCCATACAACACTCCTTCCGTGGCCTCCAACTGCTCTTAAATGCTAGTAAAACAAAATGCATGCTCTTCAACTGATTGCTGCCCCCACCCGCCCGCCCAACTAGCATCACTACTCTGGAAGGATCTGACTTAGAATATGTGGACAACTACAAATACCTAGGTGTCTGATTAGACTGTCAACTCTCCTTCCAGACTCACATTAAGCATCTCCAATCCAAAATTAAATCTAGAATCGGCTTCCTATTTCGCAACAAAGCATCCTTCACTCATGCTGCAAAACATACCCTCGTAAAACTGACTATCCTACCGATCCTTGATTTTGGCGATGTCATTTACAAAATAGCCTCCAACACTACTCAGCAAACTGGATGTAGTCTATCACAGTGCCATCCGTTTTGTTTTGTTACAATGAACCACAACTAGTTGCTATACTTCAATCAAGTGATCTGGATACACTTATTGTGACGGTGGAGTTTGTAGTATTTATATCCACAGTGATTAATTGCACAGGACAAGTGTCCAAGAAGTCCAAGAATCTGGACATCATTATATCTGAAGCCGAGAAGTTTTTGGGCCTCCAAGACTTAATGGCAGAAGTACTGCAAGGACTGTCCCTCCATCACATGATCCTTCTGAGCCTGTGTAGGGACCTGATTCAAACAGAAAAGATGATTTAACATTTCGTTACTGATAGTTTGTATGGATTATTTTTTTTATCCTTATTACCCAGCTGTACAGTAGGTGGCAGAATGCACATATCATTGTTGCATTGTAGGTCAAAACATTTGTCTCCGTCTGGGCTGGAGAAGAGGGAAGATTCACCCAGGTGAAAAAGATGGCGGAAGCGGATGATGAGGTCTGAATCTAATGGCGGTAGAATCAAGGAGAAGTGGAGTCCAAAACAAAGGAAAAAGGAGCAAAGTAGAGAAGACAGAGAAGAGAATGTTACTTCGTATCTTGTAGGAGTACGGTTTGTAAATGAGGAGCAGCTGAACCAATTACCAATCTGGAGGAATCCATTTGAGGTATCCAAACTGTTGGAGAGAGTTCTGGGTAGAGTGAGGATCACTGGAGGCTGACTTGTTTAGATTTTTTGTGCTTCTGAGGAACAGAAGAAACGTGTGTTGCGTCTCACCAGTTTGAAGTGTCGTGTTTCTTAGGAAAAGGGCACCTCTCAAGGGGGTAATATCTGGAGTCTAGTGGGAAGTCGATGTTGAAGAGATGAAAAATATTCCTGGAGGGATTGATGCACGTCGGATGAATCACATGGCGAATGAAGAAAAAATGAATAGTTTATCAGTTCTTCTGTTTTTTGATATGGAGTCTCTCCAGTGCAGTTAGGGTATATTAACTACAGAGTCAGAGCATTTATCCCAAGACCAATGCAGTGGGATCATTGTAAAGATTTTGGTCATGTATCAAGTGTTTGCAGAAGAGAGAAGCCGAGATGTCCAAGTTGTGGAAAAGGTCATATCATGTGTTATAAAAGTGATGAACATGTGACATGTTGTAATTGTGGAGGGAACCATGAAGCCACGTCTTCCTAACACCCCACCAGGGGGAAACAGAATGAGGTGGCCAACGCCAGGGCTGTCCAGAGCATTTCAGCAGCTGGGAAAAGGGTAGAGGGGTTGAATGGTGCATCAGAAGAGCCCATGGTAGTGGATAGGCCTACACTGCAGGATGCAGACATTTTAAAGGTTAAGAAGGTGGACTTTGTGGTTTTTATGGCTATGGTGATTAATGGCACTGCCAAGGTGGAGAGAAGGTCCAGGAAAATTGAAATCATAGTGGATGCGGCAGAGCGGTTCCTGGGGCTGAAAGATTTCTCAGCGAAGGAGTTACATGGAATATTGGCACAAGCCGTTCCACCCTCTCAGGTCCTAGAGTCGTACCACCCTCTCAGGTCCTGGAGCCGTACCACACTCTCAGGTCCTAGAGCCGCACCACCCTCTCAGGTCCTAGAGCCGCACCACCCTCTCAGGTCCTAGAGCCTGAAAAGGGACATATAGAGAACTACAGGAAGGAAGAAGTGGGAGTTTATTTGTTTTGGCAATGTACTATTTTATTAGGATGGATTAAGTTAGTTTCACTATTACGCATGGATTTTACATTTGGGGTTTTCAAACCGTCAAATTGGTGGTGGCAATACACATTGGGGACATGAACAGAACTCTGGAAGGGGAAAATGGAGTCCCTAGAGAAAGCAAGTCCAAGATGGGTGTCAGGGATGGAGCAGCAGTATTAACATAAGGAGACGTGAACGTGGAAAACGGATAAAGAGGGAAAAAGAGAGGGAAGGAAGAAGAGGGGGAGCTTGAGTCGGTTAAAAATGGTAGAAAAAAGGGAGATGGTAAAGAGGTCCGGTGTGCTCGTCGTTTGATGACATTTGACAAGGTGGCGAGAGTGGGGAAACAGAAGAGTCATTGTCTGTTCTTTTGAGTCTTTGCCTGACAAGGTGAAGTTAGGATATATAAGTTATCCTGTACGAGCGTATGTTCTGAATACATTACGATGTTACAGGTGTCAAGCTGATGGGCAGGTGTTAGCAGTGTGTAGGGTCCAAGGTGTGAGAAATGTGCAGAAGGGCACGAGACAAAGGAATGTGTAGCATCGGGGAAAGTAGTGGTATGTGTTAATTGTAGGGGTGCACATGGAGCTGGGGATCAGAAATGTCCCGTGCGAGAGAGGCAGGTTGAGGATTCCAGGGTTAGAGTAGTGCAGAAGTTGTCATATGCTGAGGCAGTGGAGAAAGTAGAGGAAGATGGGTTAAGGGGAGGAGTGGTGAGAGTAGTGGAGATATACCAGTACAGAGGGATAGGACAAAATGTGAAATACGTTTCAGTAAGATTGGATTTTTTGCATTTATAGCAATGGTTATGAACTGTACAGCAGGGATGGATCTGAAGTCTCAGGAAATAGAGGTTGTGGTGGCAGCTGCAGAGAGGTATTTGGGTGTGTGGGAGATTTGACAATAGAAAGAGTAACAGGGTGTGTTAAGCGGTGATGTCCCATCCTTTCAGGGTGATGGCATGAGGTAGGAATAAATACATTTAATTAGTGGAGTAGGGGGGGTGTTACTTTTATTTTATATAATTTTGAAATTAGTGAGTATAGTGTTAGATGGTAGGGTATTTATTCAGTTCATTTGTTTATTTTTCAAGTAAAGTATAAGGGAGTTGTACTCCAGCCTAGTAGGTGGCTGTAATGCAACAAATTGGATGCCAACCGCCGTTAAACCTCAGAAGAAGAAGATTGTTGGGAACGTCATTAGACGGAAGAGGAAGAACGTCATTATACGGAAGAGGAAGGAAAGTGTGTATGAAACTAAAATCGCTAGTAACAACCAGCATCAAACGTAACATTGCTTGTCAAATGGATATAATTTCTCGTTATGGTTTGTAGTTATAATGGCTTTGCTTCTGCTGTCTTTCTACAACATCCGAAGGTGGGTTGTTCACACCATCGCTTAGCTAGCTTCAGAAAGCTCAGCTACCTAGCTAGCTAAGTTAGCTAGTAAACAAAATGTAAGCTGCTAGCAAAGATACATCCTGAAGTGATATAACGTTGTTAGCAATACGATGTGAAGTTATATGGTGTTATTCTCAACTTGCTATCATCTTAGATCATCCAGATGCAGGTTTATGTAGCTAACGTTAACTAGTTAACCAGGTTAGCATGTTATTACGTTAACTAGTAATGTTGACATTATGGTCAACTGTTGCTGCCGAGTGGTGCCATGTAGGCCGTCATTGTAAATAAGAATTTATTCTTAACTTACTTGTCTAGTTAAATAAAGGTTACAAAAAATGACACAGTAGCCAGCTAGCTCTGCAGACCCTGTTCTACTTCAGTAGCCAGCTAGTTCTGCAGACCCTGTTCTACTTCAGTAGCCAGCTAGCTCTGCAGACCCTGTTCTACTTCAGTAGCCAGCTAGCTCTGCAGACCCTGTTCTACTTCAGTAGCCAGCTAGCTCTGCAGACCCTGTTCTACTTCAGTAGCCAGCTAGCTCTGCAGACCCTGTTCTACTTCAGTAGCCAGCTAGCTCTGCAGACCCTGTTCTACTTCAGTAGCCAGCTAGCTCTGCAGACCCTGTTCTACTTCAGTAGCCAGCTAGCTCTGCAGACCCTGTTCTACTACAGTAGCCAGCTGGCTCTGCAGACCCTGTTCTACTTCAGTAGCCAGCTAGCTCTGCAGACCCTGTTCTACTTCAGTAGCCAGCTAGCTCTGCACACCCTGTTCTACTTCAGTAGCCAGCTAGCTCTGCAGACCCTGTTCTACTTCAGTAGCCAGCTAGCTCTGCAGACCCTGTTCTACTTCAGTAGCCAGCTAGCTCTGCAGACCCTGTTCTACTACAGTAGCCAGCTAGCTCTGCAGACCCTGTTCTACTACAGTAGCCAGCTAGCTCTGCAGACCCTGTTCTACTTGAGTAGCCAGCTAGCTCTGCAGACCCTGTTCTACTTCTAGGAAACCTGCTGTTAATTGCATGTTGTTCAGTGATTCCGTTTTATTGATCAACGAACGTGAAATACAATGTATCAAGTGTATGAGTGTGTCCTCATTGTAAGTCTGTTATTTGATGTCGCACCTCAAATGATGAGCTGGTGGACTGAGACCAGATGGGGGGTGAAATAGGTGTTTAGTTCAACATGCCTAGTTAAATAAAGATTAAATAAATTAGAACATATAAAATATATGCTTTGACCTATTCCAGGTAACCTAAAGATGCTTGATTCACTACAGCTGCTTTTGAAGAACTTTCCAGTCGTTTGTGCTTTACATTCTGACTTTACATTCTGACTTTACATTAAACTTGCTCCTCCTGTCGTCGGCGTGTAGTCCCAGCCTAGTGACGCACTTCCTGTTGCCGGTTGTAGTTCTTCTTGTCTTCAACATTGTAACATAGCTTCCCCGGTATATTATATAAGTTATGCATATAAATAGCCAGTTCAACCCTAACAACTTCTAGGAAACCTGCTGTTAATTGCATGTTGTTCAGTGATTATGTTTTATTGATCAACGAACGTGAAATACAATGTATCAAGTGTATGAGTGTGTCCTCATTGCACATCTGTTATTTGATGTCGCACCTCAAATGATGAGCTAGTGAACTGAGACCAGATGGGGGGTGAAATAGGTGGTGACATGACAGTGTGTTATCAGAGGACTGAGACCAGATGGGGGGTGTAATAGGTGGTGACATGACAGTGTGTTATCAGAGGACTGAGACCAGATGGGGGGTGAAATAGGTGGTAACATGACAGTGTGTTATCAGAGGACTGAGACCAGATGGGGGGTGTAATAGGTGGTGACATGACAGTGTGTTATCAGAGGCCTGAGACCAGATGGGGGGGGTGTAATAGGGGGTGACATGACAGTGTGTTATCAGAGGCCTGAGACCAGATGGGGGGGGGTGTAATAGGGGGTGACATGACAGTGTGTTATCAGAGGACTGAGACCAGATGGGGGGGGGTGTAATAGGTGGTGACATGACAGTGTGTTATCAGAGGCCTGAGACCAGATGGGGGGTGAAATAGGTGGTGACATGACAGTGTGTTATCAGAGGACTGAGACCAGATGGGGGGGGTGAAATAGGTGGTGACATGAGGGGGGGTATAATTTGTGGAACGCTCCAACAGGAATCCGTTCCAAAAACTTTGTAAATATCCAGGTTGCCAACAAACAACGCAAACAAAGTCGTATAACGGTAGAATGAGATACCGGGAAGGAAGTGAACAATGTAATTACGTTTTTCAACCACCACGTTTATTCTGAAAAATGTCTCTTCGTTCTGGTCGCCTCCACCATTCCTCGTTCGTTGGTTTAGTTATTATTTCCGGTGTTCCTGCATTCGCCAGGTGAACTCTGTTGCGCCTCAATTAGGGAATCGCTATGGTTGAAATGTAACTAATGACTGCCAGCCCCAGTATTTTATTAGCTAGATGGATTGGACACAATTGTTACCGATGATACTGTATACACCAGCCTACTCGTACTACAGAAACATACATTGTATTTTACCAAGTTCTCTCTGTGTTAATCCTGTTTCCCAAATATACCAGCTAACTTGTGTCTGTGTCGATGTTGTTTAGTTCAACTTACCTAGTTAAATAAAGATTAAATAAATTAGAACATATAAAATATGCTTTGACCTATTCCAGGTAACCTAAAGATGCTTGATTCACTACAGCTGCTTTTGAAGAACTTTCCAGTCGTTTTTGCTTTACATTCTGACTTTTGAACGTCTGTTTATTGGACATATATATTAGTGTCTAATAAAACAGAGCAACGTATGTAAAGCATCCCATCTGTTTTAAGGTAATAGTTTGTGTGATGTCGTTCCTCTTGATGTCCACTAGGTGTCAGCACAGTTTCAATAATGTCACAGCAGGTTCACATCATGTTTTCATGTTGTGAATACTACATGTGTAGACCTTACAGTGAAATGCTGACTTACAAGCCTTTAACCAACAATTTAGTTTTAAGAAAAATGTGTTAAGTAAAAAATAAGAAATAAAAGTAACAAATAATTAAAGAGCAGCAGTAAAATCAAAATAGCGAGGCTCTATACATGGGGTACCGGTTAGTCGAGGTAATTGAGGTGTTCCTTTCAAGTCCAGTGGTGTAAATTATTTAACAAAAATGTATTTAAACTACTCCACTACATTCCGTTTATATATCTGGTTATTTTGTATCTGTACTTTTACTCTTTCTGTTTCTTTACAACTTTACATTTTACTTCACTACATTTCTAAATAAAATAATGTATTTTTTACTCCATACAGTTTCCCTGGCACACAAAAGTACTTGTTTCATTTTGAATGCTTAGCCGGATAGGAAAATGGTCCAATTCACACATTTATCAAGAGAACATCCCTGGTCATCCCTACTGCCTCTGATCTGGAGGACTCACTAAACAGAGAACATCCCTGGTCATCCCTACTGCCTCTGATCTGGAGGACTCACTAAACAGAGAACATCCCTGCTCATCCCTACTGCCTCTGATCTGGAGGACTCACTAAACAGAGAACATCCCTGGTCATCCCTACTGCCTCTGATCTGGAGGACTCACTAAACAGAGAACATCCCTGGTCATCCCTACTGCCTCTGATCTGGAGGACTCACTAAACAGAGAACATCCCTGGTCATCCCTACTGCCTCTGATCTGGAGGACTCACTAAACAGAGAACATCCCTGGTCATCCCTACTGCCTCTGATCTGGAGGACTCACTAAACAGAGAACATCCCTGGTCATCCCTACTGTCTCTGATCTGGAGGACTCACTAAACAGAGAACATCCCTGGTCATCCCTACTGCCTCTGATCTGGAGGACTCACTAAACAGAGAACATCCCTGGTCATCCCTACTGCCTCTGATCTGGAGGACTCACTAAACAGAGAACATCCCTGGTCATCCCTACTGCCTCTGATCTGGAGGACTCACTAAACACATGCTTCATTTGTAAATTATGTCTGATTGTTAGTGTTCCCCTGGTTATTTCTTAATTAAAATAACAAGAGAATCGTGCTGTCTGGTTTGCTTAATATATGGAAGGTCAAATCATTTATACTTTTACCACTGATACTTAAGTATATTTTAGCAATGACGTTTACTTAGTATTTTACTGGGGGACTTTCACTTTTACTTGAGTCATTTTCTATTAACATCATCTTATTATTGTACCTTTTTCCCTTCATTTGCCTCCTACTGTCTATAAGCTGTCATAACATGTGGGTTTTTTCATGGGGACCAGGTATCGGAACGCCTTTGAAGGGTCTACAAAGCCCCCAGGTAAAAGTTGGCTTTTGCAGACAAGGATTGTATTGTTACTCCACGACATATGTTAGCACAACTCTATTAAAAGGACATTCTACACAAGGTGTCACTTCATTCCTTCTATTTGATGGGAACTCCTGTTTAGGAAATGGGGAACGAGTGCTATCTCTTGGGAAAAAAACATGTTTATACCTATGCAGTACCTTTAGCAATAATAATAATAAACCTCTACTTTTGTAAAGAAAACAATTATGACAGGTGTGTTGTAATAAAAATGAGTGGTGTCCACTGACTAAATGCAGTCTTTCTGGAAAACCCAGATATTCACTAAGTGTTTGATGAATGACACGTTGTTTCTTCATGCAAAATAGATTTGGCCTTTAAAATTCAATTAAGCTGCTTTATTTTCAGGGTTGAGTGAAGGTGGGTAATTTTTTTTGCCCTTGGGACAGTGGGAGTAAACAGACTGTTAAGACTACACAAGGGTTAAGTCAAGTATTTACAAGGTGTCTAGTCATTTCTGGTCGTTAATGTCTAATTGACCACACATTAGTGCAAGTTGAAGTGTTGTCAGTGCTACACAGGTGTCTGTAGTCTAGGTGCTCGTTATAAGTGCTTGAAATCATAGATTGCCGTGTTCCAGAGCATCAAGACTGTGATTGAAGGGTGAATTGTGACTGAATTACTGAGCTACAAATAATATTAAGTAGTTATTTATAAGTCAAGGTTACTCTAAATCACTCTCGACTCGCCTTGAAAGTCATCTGCAATGTGGAACCTTCAACAATTCATTGACACAGTTGTGACTGAGGTTTATTTGTTAGAGCATCACATTTTACACAAGACATGCCAAAATTCATATAAAGATAATTTTAACATACACATCTCATTGTCATGTCTCATTGTGCCTCCTCCAGACTCCTTCATAGCCGTCGGCCAGCTCTTTCACATCAACCATCTAATTGAAGTGAAAGGACGTGACCCTCCAATCTAAATTATATATTATAATTATATTTCAGTGTCATGTCCCTTAAATTACATTTCTGGAATTGGAAAATTCTGTGGTAAAGGAGGTTATTGGGGGGCCTTGAGACACAAGAGGAATTGAAATAGGATTGTTATAATGCTGTAATGTTATAATGCTGTAATGCTATAATGTTATAATGTTATAATGCTATAATGTTATAATGCTATAATGTTATAATGCTGTAATGCTAAGACCATTCCTGTGTTTGAATTGATATTAGATGACCCACTGTTGACAAAGTATTTGAAGAAGGGTTGTTGCAGTCAGTCAGTCATCCATGCTATATGAAACGATAGGGTGGTGACCACCGTAGGGGTCATCCATGCTATATGAAACAATAGGGTGGAGACCACCGTAGGGGTCATCCATGCTATATGAAACGATAGGGTGGTGACCACCGTAGGGGTCGTCCATGCTATATGAAACGATAGGGTGGTGACCACCGTAGGGGTCGTCCATGCTATATGAAACGATAGGGTGGTGACCACCGTAGGGGTCATCCATGCTATATGAAACGATAGGGTGGTGACCACCGTAGGGGTCATCCATGCTATATGAAACGATAGGGTGGTGACCACCGTAGGGGTCATCCATGCTATATGAAACGATAGGGTGGTGACCACCGTAGGGGTCATCCATGCTCTATGAAACGATAGGGTGGTGACCACCGTAGGGGTCATCCATGCTATATGAAACGATAGGGTGGTGACCACCGTAGGGGTCATCCATGCTATATGAAACGATAGGGTGGTGACCACCGTAGGGGTCATCCATGCTATATGAAACGATAGGGTGGTGACCATCGTAGGGGTCATCCATGCTATATGAAATGATAGGGTGGTGACCACCGTAGGGGTCATCCATGCTATATGAAATGATAGGGTGGTGACCACCGTAGGGGTCATCTGGAATTTAGAATGATCAAAGGGTCAACGGTCCAATTCCTGATCTTTAGGCCCAGAATGGCACTAGTAACACATGCAGGTGAAATACCCTGTAATTGACCAGAATGACTGATTGGGTTATCAGACAGACAAGCATGGATGCATTACCCTAATAATTTTTGCCTTTACAGTTATGGAAATATACAGAAATGTTGAAAGTGTGTTTTCTGCAGCACCAGTAAGGACCGTTCTCCTATGATGTAGTCGACCCTATCAGAAAACATTTACTAACTTTTTGCTTTTCATACAAAAAACATGCCATTTCTCCATTTTGGTGAAAAGTGGGCCATTAGCTAAACCACAACCTTCCTGTCCAAAGACCTTCATGAACTACTGAAACTATATCTGACAGTTTGGGGAGGAATTCATTCTAACGGGTGAAAATGAACCAGGTCTTTTCTGTGTATGTGCCGGTCTTTAAGCATAAATGTAAATATATAAAATATACTAATAATGCATCCAGTCTCTGGTTATTGGTGTTACTTCCCATTCTGCCCAATTGTGACCTTTGACCCCTTGCGCATGGCCTTAAATTTCCACATTCTGGATGACATCCTGCCAAACTTTGTTGGTATTTCACTGTTTGATCTAGCATGTGACTGTTTTTTCCCCAGCACTTGTCCTATGTTGGCTGGCCTACTATGCAGTTAAATGGAAAGGTTTTTCCCCAGCACTTGTCCCATGTTGGCTGGCCTACTATGCAGTTAAATGGAAAGGTTTCTCCCCAGCACTTGTCCCATGTTGGCTGGCCTACTATGCAGTTAAATGGAAAGGTTCTACAGATGTAGACATGACATGTGAATTGGGATGAGGGGAAATGACAATCAATGACAACTGAAATGGCAACATTATCTGTATATCGCTATATTTGTTCTTGTAGACGTACTTTGAATATGTTTAATATGTGGGTGAAGCATTTCATTTTGTAGTCTTTCTTCATTTGTCGTTTTGTGTCCAAAGTGTCCAAATAAGGGCCAGAAGTATACAGAATGGTGTCATCTGCGTAGAGGTGGATCAGAGACTCACCAGCAGCAAGAGCGACATCATTGATGTATACAGAGAAAAGAGTTGGCCCAAGAATTGAACCCTGTGGCACCCCCATGTAAGCAGAAACATGCAGTAGATTGTACCAGATATGAAACTGCACAAACCCCCCCCCCTGCACTGTTAGTCTGTACATAGTAGTTGACTCTTCCCAATTTCTCTCATGTAAGTTCCCCTGTCTTTTTTACTCAGATTCTTAATGCACAGAGAGTGGTTCACTAGATTATAATGCACCTTCTCCTTGTATTTAGGAGAGATCTCTTTATCATCAACTATTACAGTACTGATGACCTTCCATCTAAATCCTTTCAGATCCTCAGGTGGTTCTGGTACAGCCAGACACACTGAACCTCCCTTCAACCCATACTGGTCCTTTGGAGGGACTTCAGCCCAGGTTCCTAAAGAGAGGAAGAGGTTGCACCTGTTTTTTCAGCGAGGGATAAAACATCAAAAACAAACCAGGCTAAAACATGAAGCTTTGTTCATTTAAAATGTACTTTTTTAAATTATTGACCCTTTTTCTTCAGTCCTCAATGTTTAATTCCTTTTGGAAAATACAGTTCCACCATGTAGTAAATCTGTCCTTATAAAACCACTTGACACCTTGCCAACTATCTTTAGAGATGCATTGTAGAGGTGTTGTATAATTTCAGCCAGTATTTATTTTTAACTGCTCAGGAGCCAAAACAGGTCCCTGAATTTGTATATTTTTTATTTGTAGAATACAGTATGTTACAAATCCAATTATGTCACGTCCTGACCAGCAGATGGAGCTGGTGTAGTAGTTTGGGGGTCAGGACGTGGCAGTCTGGTGTGTGTCTTGTGACTCCTGATCAGGAACAGCTGGGAATCGTTGTTCCTGATTGGGAGTCACATATGTAGGAGTTGTTTGTCACTGGGGTTTGTGGGTAATTGTTTCTGTTTAGAGTATTTTCCTAACAGGACTGTTTGCTGTCGTTTTTGTTCATTTTGTAGTGTTCTCTTGTTTTTTTGTATTAAAATTCTAATGATGAACACATCCTCTGCTGCACCTTGGTTCCCTCTTACAGACAGCCGTTACAAATTCATCCAATATGAGGAGGGCTACAGGAAGCTTTTAAGGGTTAGTCTAATTCTGTTTCCCCAGTTGACCTCCAACCTTTAAACCCCCTGTCTGTGCAGGTGGAGGAGGGCTACAGGAAGCTTTTAGGGTTAGTCAGTTTGTTTCCCCAGTTGACATCTGACCTTTAAACCCTGTCTGTGCGTATATAATCTTGAGATTTTTATTTTTAACCTTTATTTAACTAGGCAAGTCAGTTAAGAACAAATTCTTATTTTCAATGACAGCCTAGGAACAGTGGGTTAATTGCCTTGTTCAGCAGCAGAATGACAGGTTTTTACCTTGTCAGCTCAGGGATTCGATCTTGCAACCTTTCGGTTACTAGTCCAACGCTCTAACCACTAGGCTACCTGCCAGAGGTGTGAACTCTAGTCACATGACTTGGACTTGAGTCAGACTCGAGTCACAATAATGATGACTTGCAACTCGACTTTGACTTTAACACCAATGACTCGTGACTTGACTTGGACATGAGCCTTTTGACTCGACCTGACTTGATACCCTCCCCAAGCCCAGATATTAAAAATTATGCTATTAAAAAAACTGTGCAGCGCATCAACTCTTCATTTAACGGATTGCAGTTTGAATCGGACAGCAGCCAATCAACTTGTGCGTGTCAGTGCAGAGGAACATCGACGGGTGAATTCAGAAGGAGCCCTTGGAAAGATGATACACAAAATTATTATTTTCGGATATAAAGACGACGCTGTGCCAACAAAAAACGGATTGCAACTTGCAAAACACGCAGGAAGAAAATTACAGACGGAGGCGCAACAATTTACAACTTTGTTCGACATTTGAAGCTGCACAAAGAACGGTAAGTCATGGCTAATATAGAACGGTGAGTCGTGGCTAATATAGAACGGTAAGTCGTGGCTAATATAGAACGGTGAGTCGTGGCTAATATAGAACGGTGAGTCGTGGCTAATATAGAACGGTAAGTCGTGGCTAATATAGAACGGTAAGTCGTGGCTAATATAGAACGGTAAGTCGTGGCTAATATAGAACGGTAAGTCGTGGCTAATATAGCTGAAAACTATCCATTTATTTTTGCTTGTGATGCCTGGAGCCTGTATTGTTAGGTGAGCTCCTTACTGCTTGCCTAGATTAGACTTACAGTTTGACTCGCCACCACGCTGTTTGGAGCTGGAAAAGATCAAATGAGCCCATTTGTGGCAGAATGCCTCCTAGAATGGTTGTGTACTCTTCCTAACCTGCTGATTACGGCGAGTGCTTGAACCTCTGTGTTTATGCTTCACACAAATCCCACCATCCCCCCTCTCTGCTGCCCCCTGCAGTTTGGAGCTTTTCTCCATTGATAATGAATGAAGAACGGCGGCTTATTTCATCTGAAGCACCGCATTCAGATACAGTTCTCCAGATAGAAATGCAATATATAGATCTGCACTCGATTCTCTATTCTACATGGCAAAGGCAGTTATAGGTGATGTATTTCTATGTGAGTTGCCATGTTGGATGGCCAGCAGATACTCTGCTGCTTAATTCATCTACAGGAGAGCAACCACCCCACACGACCCGACCCTACCACGCCTCTCCCGCTGTCACAGAGAGAGAGAGGGGGGGGGTCTTTCTCATGACTACCCATGTATTACCATGGAAATATAACGTTTATTTGGAAAGTAATAAATATATAGATATTTTTCAAAAGCATTCATGATTTGCGTAAATGTAATATACTAACTATTACTCTTGTTAAAAATATGAAATGGTATTACATTTGGTGCAGTGGCGGTTCTAGACCATTTCAACTGGGGGGGGCCAAGCTGGGGCCAGTTGTATTGTTAGAGGGGCCAGTTACATTAGATGTTATTGTTTTCATATTGTTTTCTTCACTGCATTGCAGGCATTAGCAGGCAAAAGACCATGTTCATAATCATTAGTGTTCCGCGTTGCCACTGTCTAATAACGGATGTAAAAAAAGAAGGATAGCAAAAATTTGTTATGTAAAAATTATTTCATACTCCACATTTAGGGGGGCCACAAGGGGGTCCAAAATTGTTGTCACAGGGGCACTGGCCCCCCCTGGCCCCCTACCCAGAACCGCCCCTGATTTGGTGAAGAGCACATTATGACTTGTTTAGGACTCAAAACTCAAAGTTTAGGACTTGAGACTTGACTTGATACTTGCCTGTCTTGACTTGGGACTTGAGTGCTTAGACTTGAGACTTACTTGTAACTTGTAAAACAATGACTTGGTCCCACCTCTGCTACCTGCCGCCCCAAAGATCCAGGTCAATCCCTTAAAAACTAAATATGATATAGATTTGGGGAAACAATCTTTTTCCCATAATGCCCCTTCGTGCTGGAACATGTTTCAAAATATTGTAAAGTTAGGGGAGTTAGTGTCCTTGCCTGTTTTTAAGACTCTGATCGACAACACTGTTTGTGATAACTGCAGTTGTTTCAAATCTTCAATTGTAACTTGTGACAATTTGTATATTGTGTGTATTTTGTATTTTTCTGTAATATTTTATGGACACGCTGCTATTCCCTGTTTTACCTTCTTGCCAGGTCGCGCTCGCAAAAGAGTTTTTCAACCTCATTGGGTTTTACCTGGTTAAATAAAGGTTAAATTAAAAAATAAATATATAGCCTCGTTATTGTTCATTTATTGTTTTACTTTTTATTTTTTACTTTAGTGTATTTATTAAATATTTTCTATTGTTTTAATTGTATTGTTTGTTAAGGGCTTGTCAGTAAGTATTTCACGGTAAGGTCTACTACGCCTGTTGTATTTGGCACATGTGACAAATACAATTTTAGTTGATAGGAAAAATGCATTGTCTCACGTACCTAGAAAGGGTTAATCGGATATCTTCATTTCATGCTATATAAACCCTGATTTAGCCCATTATAAATTACTCCTATAAATGTCATATTCCCAGAAAATACTTTTTTAAACCATAATATATGCCATGTAGCAGATGCTTTTATACAAAGTGACTTAAAGTCATGTGCTCATACATTTTTAGGAATGGGTGGTCCCAGGAATCAAACCCACTACCCTGGCATGACAAGCGTCATGTTTTACCAACTGAGCTACAAAGGACCATGTCCCAAGCATCTCCTGACCTTCTCCTGACTGGACTGTTCCACAACATAGTCTTCAGTGTTATTAGTTCTGGTGATACAGAAATAGAGGAAATCAAGTCCAAGTTGAAGAGAAGCAATCAACAAATGTTGTAGTTAAACACAACCAGCAACACCTCTCTCTCACCATGTCACCTTGAGGTTGTAGTTAAACACAACCAGCAACACCTCTCTCCCACCATGTCACCTTGAGGTTGTAGTTAAACACAACCAGCAACACCTCTCTATCACCATGCCACCTTGAGGTTGAAGTTAAACACAACCAGCAACACCTCTCTCTCACCATGTCACCTTGAGGTTGTAGTTAAACACAACCAGCAACACCTCTCTCTCACCATGTCACCTTGAGGTTGTAGTTAAACACAACCAGCAACACCTCTCTCTCACCATGTCACCTTGAGGTTGTAGTTAAACACAACCAGCAACACCTCTCTCTCACCATGTCACCTTGAGGTTGAAAGCTGTTAAATGGATTATAACATACTTACTTTTCCCCCCTCCCCTCACCCCCCTCCCCTCCCTTCCCTTGGCAATGGTGGATAACATCTATCATCACCACCATAATTTCCAGATCCATTGCACACAAAGCCCATTTCCTGGTGGTGGAGATAAAAAACAAGGAAATAACTCCTTTCCGTGGTGTTTAGAGCCCCCACTGACATCACCACAGGCCAGTTAGTTAGGATATTGTTTATGACAGGTTGACCAAACAAAGAGACTCACATTCATTCATACAACTGAGAGTAACTACTCCATGCTTCACGGTGGGAACCACCGACCAACACTTTATTGGTTAATACATGGTTCCTTATGAGTTATTTCATAGTTTCTTCACTGCTATTCTACAATGTAGAACTAATAAAAAAAATTAAAAAAACCTTGAATGAGTAGGTGTATCGAAACCTTTGACGGTTACTATATATACATATACAGTGGGGGAAAAAAGTATTTGATCCCCTGCTGATTTTGTACGTTTGCCCACTTACAAAGAAATGATCAGTCTATATCTTTAATAGTAGGTTTATTTGAACAGTGAGAGACAGAATAACAACAAAAAAATCCTGAAAAACGCATGTAAAAAATGTTATAAAAGGATTAGCATTTTAATGAGGGAAATAAATATTTGACCCCCTCTCAATCTGAAAGATTTCTGGCTCCCAGGTGTCTTTTATACAGGTAACGAGCTGAGATTAGGAGACACTCTTAAAGCTTGTTAATACTTTTTTTCCCCCACTGTATTAGGAGGGGCTTTATTTTCGGCTGGGGTTAAGGTGGCGCTAGTGTGAAATGCACATACGTTCGTTGGCAATTTCGACCTGTTAAAGTCAAAGTCAGCGCTCTGCTATTTTCAAACTGTTGCACAAGGATTGGTAATTTACCAATCAGCTCGTTTGAGCTCAGATGGGAAACGTTAACGGGATCCAAAGTGCTCAATTCAGGCAGCTGGGATATAATATATTTAATACCAACCAAAAACTCAGTAGTCAGTAATCAAGGCTGTTGATAAAGGGTTTGTTTGTCTCGTGAAACCGACTGGAAATGCATCTTAATCAACAAAGCTTTATTAAAAGGTCAAGTTGGAGAGGAGTAAAATACACTCTTTTTTAAACATTTTAGTCATTTAGCAGATGGTCTTATCCAGAGCGACTTACAGTAGTGAATGCATACATTTCATACATTTTTTCTTCTTCTCCGTACTGGCCCCCCAGGGGAATCAAACCCACAACCCTGGTATTGGAAACACCATGCAAACACCATGCTCTACCAACTGAGCCACAGGGAAGGCCAAATAGTGAGCTGACATTTGCTGACCTTTTTTATATTGTAGGCAGGCCTACATTATTTTAGCCATGTAGCTTCGGATTTGGACGTGCGTAAAACCCTCTCCATCATGTAGGCTACATGTGTCCAGGCCAACATTATTTTAGCCATGTAGCTCCGGATTTGGGCGTAAAACCCTCTCCATCATGTAGGCTACATGTGTCCAGGCCAACATTATTTTAACCATGTAGCTCCGGATTTGGGCGTTAAACCCTCTCCATCATGTAGGCTGCATGTGTCCAGGCCCATCATGAAACTAGATATGAGAACCTCAGTGAATACCTCGTATTTAGAAGTTATGATCATGTAACAATATCTTGTTTTCCGTTTCATATGTTCAAAACACAAGCCCTCCATAGGCTACCCCTTACCCTAGGCTGGTTCAACAGCAATGCCTTGTGTCTTTTCTATACTGGCGGTTTTATGATATCATTACATTTTACATGTATTAATTGTTGTTGTTAAAAAAAATACTGGTTCCTTGTTTTTCGTTCATAAAAAAAAATAACTAATTTGAATGATTCACTATCGTGATTCACCACCCGCTTCCCTGACAACTTGTTTCTTCATCAAAACCTTTCCCTTTCACGCCAGCCAGCACTTCACCCATCATTCTTGGTTGTGAAAATAGAAAACAATTTCTGACAAAACCCCCTAACCTACAGCTCCACCAGCAGCGCTGAGATGTACCATCGCATCAGGTTTGTTAAATAGAGCCAGGGGTCTCAACTTGCTGTTAAGAGTTAGAATAGTAGATCACACAAAGAGCCATTTAGAAACGTGGTTGTAAATCAGCAATTTCCCTCCTGTTATGTCACTGACAGTCACTCAATCATCCCACCATGTCAGTTTCAGTCATCAGGAAGTTGGAGAGAAAACAAGCAACCATGCCACCATAATTAGACAGGAAGACAAAAAACACTCTTCACTATTCAGAAAGGGCAGAGTAAAAAAAGTCCATCCATCTTTCCCGGTATGTATTATAGCATGATGTTATATTACACCACCATGTTGCTACCAGCAGAACCATTTATAAGAGCTTTTATAAGGCTGGCGCTCAAACAAGCAAGTGAAAAGACTTGACTGCCAAGCCGTAGTACAGCTGGTCTACCGTGCTCCTGCCACTGACTGCTGTCTTCACCTGTAGCAGTGCTGCGTGGGTAAAATCACTGGTGAAGCCCCAAACTAAAAATAAGCGATGTTACAACATATGTGTTGTGATAATTGCGTTGTTTGCTCTATAACCTGTTAATTCATATGCCTTGCGATCGTGAAATATCAAATCAAATGTTATTGGTCACTTACACGTGTTTAGCAGATGTTATTACGGCTGTAGCGAAATTGTGTTTTCTAGCTCCAACAGTGCAGTAATATCTAACAAGTAATGTCTAAAGGCCCAGACAGTAAGAAGACATGTCCATGGCGGGAGCCATATATATCTATCTATCTATCTATCTATCTATCTATCTATCTATCTATCTATCTATCTATCTATCTATCTATCTATCTATCTATCTATCTATCTATCTATCTATCTATCTATATCTATATATAGATCTAAACCACACGTTTCTAAAACACATATTTGATAAAACAAAAGTGTGGTTTAGATCCGGAGCGGCTGCACTTTTCGGTGTGTTTCCCGCCATAGAAACATCCCTTACCCTGATGGCAATGTTTTGACAGCCCATAAATGTGTATTTTCTCACGAAAGAAAGCCACACAAAAACGTATCAAATTTGCTGAAATGAATTATGTACATATGTGCACGAATTGAATGTGAGATTGTGCTTCACTTTTTGGCGCGTTTTAACTGAGAGCCATAGACACTCCCACTTACCCTGATTCTAAAACACAAAAGGAGACTAAGAACTACTACTATCCAGACTAAGAAAAGGGCAGTACAAGTCCCTATAAAAACCAGCTCCAACTCCCTTTCTACTCACTGACACTAAGCTATCCAGAGAAGCCAGAAGGAAGCTGTTCACCGCCTGAAGACAGGGACACATTTCCCTCCCCCTCACTGACTTGAGTCTTTCTGATCAGGGGAAATACCTCCTCGGCCCTGACAAACAGATAAGAGGAAATCCAGACTATGTCTCTGTCACTACTAGAGAAACCCGCTCTGAGGACACAGGAACCCGGTTGTTCTTGTCGTGTGTGTGTGTGTGTAGCCAAGCCATTAGATGTAGGCCTAGTTTTTAAGATTATTATTGAATTGAATTAAAATATCAGAGTTTGAGAGTTATTTGGGAACAATAAGAGACTTCTTGCACTTTGGTCAGTTAGTCATTATTTCAGTTTCTCCTGCTTTCATCTTCTGGAATTCATCATACTATCAATGTATAATGGGCCTGTTTGGTACCTGCTGTATTTGTAATATTATTGATATCTGGAACTGATTACTGGTCATCCTGCAGATGTGAGAAGAATCAAATTAACACGGCGAAGGATTTCATGTTGTGTTGTTAATGTTTTTATTTTATCACTTTTAAAAGACTAAGTTGTAAGTTTCATTTTGCTTTTTAAAATGGAATGTAGTTTATTATGAATAAAATATTTGTTTTAATTAAACTGTTCTAATGATTTTTCTTCCATTCATTTGTAAAAAAATGTAATCAAAAGGCATTAAAGTTGTCAATTCCATTTAGCATTTATATTCATTGTACATCCACGTTTCATGTTGGATTATATTCTGAATTAACACGTCACGAAGGATAATTGGTAGTGTAGAATTCTATTCATGATTAATTTATGTTCCACATCAAATGACAGATACAAACCTTCAATGTTGTTCTACAAGATAAGACACAAAACAACATAACAAAACATTGAAGTACGTGGTTTACAATATGTGTGAAGGTGGATGTTTGACAAAGTACAACATAACTAAAAATATGATGTAATATTTGAAAAAGTCTTAATGCAAGCATTTTTTTAAACATTAATTTACCTAGGCAAGTCTTTTAAGAACAAATTCTTATTTACAATGACTGCCTACACCGGTCAAACCCAGACAACACTGGGCCAATTGTGTGCTGCCCATGGGACTCCCAATCACGGCCGGTTGTGATACAGCCTGGATTCAAACCAGGTATCTGTAGTGATGCCTCTAGCACTGAGTAGGTGTGTCCTAACTTTTGACTGGTACTGTATATATTTTATCAGGGGCTCTGTTTTCGGCTGGCGGTGAGGCAGCGCTAGTGTGAAATGCATGTATGTTCATGGACAACTTCGATCTACTAAAGCCAGCGCTCTGCTGTTTTCAATTTTTTGTGCAAGGATTGATCATTTACCGGTCTCATATCAGCTCGTTGCGCTCAGATGGGAGGGTGGAAATATTTGAGGTGTTCTTAAAATGGTGATAAGTGTTAATTTCAGCCAGCGCTGGTAGGGATATGTAATACCAACCAGAAGCTGGTTTTAGCACTATTATGGCATGAATTATGACAGTGGAAGTTTCTTGTTGGTGTAACATACTGCCACCTAGTGTTAGCAATAAGAACACACGTCCAGCCTTTATTCTCCCAACCAGGAACACTACAGCTGCTTGTCGAAATCAAACCCTTTTTCACCTTAAACTAGCAGACTAATCCTACTATCATTACCCATATCAACCATGTCCCTGTGCCCAACCAGGAACACTACAGCTGCTTGTTGAAATCAAACCCTTTTTCACCTTAAACTAGCAGACTAATCCTACTATCATTACCCATATCAACCATGTCCCTGTGCCCAACCAGGAACACTACAGCTGCTTGTTGAAATCAAACCCTTTTTCACCTTAAACTAGCAGACTAATCCTACTATCATTACCCATATCAACCATGTCCCTGTGCCCTCATTGCCCCATTCTTATAAATCATAATATCATAGCTCACACTATAATTGAATACATTATATCATTATATCGCTGTGGTACAGAAATGATCTGACAGTTCTACTAAGTTTATTCAAGTAATTGAATTAATTTTATTCAAGTAGCATATTTGCAAGTATTCATAGTAATACATACATTGGAATTCTTCGTTGGAGCTCTCTCACATATAGTACAATGTACACAGAGGTATATAGTAAAAACAGTCACAAATAGAACATTCATAAATATCATCAATAGAACAACAATTGAAAGTGCAGAGTGGTAAAGACGAGAATAAAAGTCCAGTCATAAATGATAAAGTGGTAAAAACATCAGTCAGCTATGTAGATGTGCAGGGGGTGAAGTTGGGATCTAGACTATCCCACAGTGCCTGTAGAGAGACACTGATGAAGTTTTGTGTGAACAAACACTGACATGCCCGTGTTTGTTCCTGAGGGGACGTGTTTTCTTGGTCTTGGATCCACAGAGTGACAGCAGAATGTTCCATTTATTCTATGGTTCTTTCCTTCCCTTCTTATTTCTGCCACCATGGAACGATCCAGAGCAGGGGGGGTAACTGGGTCATTCAACATCACTGTTATAGTGATAGGAAGAGACACGGAGGATTTTGCAACAAGTGCAAGTAGGAAAACAGTCATTACACTTTTCCCCTTCATAATCAAGGCAGTTCGTTGTTCAGGAGGCCAAGGTAGTTCTCTCTGGCTCAAGAACTCAATCTGGCTTCTGGCTACTTTCTTGTTGTTGGCAGCGTCCTTCTGGCTTCTTTGTACTTCTTTGTACTCAGCACACATCTGAGCACAGTTATATATCTATATCAGTTATATATCTATAGCGTCTCCTCCCACTTAATAACTTATCTTGACGAATTGGACTGCTTCTTCCTGTCTGCAAGAAATGATAGCGGAGCTGCTCAGCGGCTTCACTGGCTGGGTGCTCGTGATCTATGGCAGCCGTGCTCCTGCCGCTGTCTTTCCGTCTTCCTCACACAGCCCAGCCGTTCTTCTCCCGACAGTACAGCTGCCAGTCAGAGGCACACCGCTTTTTCAGTGTCAAAACCAGCAGACTAATCCTGCTAGCATTAGAACTATCCATGTCAACCATGACCCTGTGACCTCAGTGCGCTTTCCTATAAATCATTATATATTATACACAATATCATTATATACATTGTTCTATCATTATATTCCTGTGGTACAGAAATTAAATGATAGTTTCCAAACTCAATCAGAAGCTGTTTATAAGTTTATTCAAGTAGTTTAATCAAATTTTATTCAAGTAGTGTCACGTCCTAACCAGCAGAGGGAGTATTGTATTAGTTTTGGTCAGGGTTTGTGTGTTGTATGTATTTCTAGGTTCTTTCTAGTTTAGTTTTTCTATGTTTAGGTTAATGGGGGGTTGGACTCAATTGGAGGCAGGTGCTTTCTCGTTGCCTCTGATTGAGAGTCCTATATATGGGTATGTGTTTGGGTTTTGTATTTTGTGGGTAGTTGTGTTTTAGCACTGCTGTTATGTGTATAGCCTGCTAAACTGTTTCCTGTCGTTTCTTTGTTTATTGTTTTTCCGTGTTCAGTCTAATAAATATTATGATGAGCACTCAACCCGCTGCGCCTTGGTCCCCTTCTATCTTCCACGACAGCCGTGACAAGTAGTATATTTTCCATTTGCGAGTATTAATAGTTATACATACATTGGAATTCTTCATTGGAGATCTCTCACATATAGTACAAAGAACACAGAGGTAAATAGTAAAACAGTCTAGGTGCTCCTGTCCTTCCTCCACCCAGTCAGCCTGCCCGACCGTCCTGTACCTCCACCCAGTCAGCCTGCCCGACCGTCCTGTACCTCCACCCAGTCAGCCTGCCCGACCGTCCTGTACCTCCACCCAGTCAGCCTGCCCTACCGTCCTGTACCTCCACCCAGTCAGCCTGCCCTACCGTCCTGTACCTCCACCCAGTCAGCCTGCCCGACTGTCCTGTACCTCCACCCAGTCAGCCTGCCCTACCGTCCTGTACCTCCACCCAGTCAGCCTGCCTGCCCGACTGTCCTGTACCTCCACCCAGTCAGCCTGCCCGACCGTCCTGTACCTCCACCCAGTAGGTTTGTGTTGGCTGTCCATGTCAGGTCGGGACCCACTGGGAAAACACTAGTCGAGTCAACGTTGTTTCCACGTCATTTCAATGATATTACGTTGAACCAACTTGGAAAAGACGTTGAATTTACATCTGTACTCAGTGGGCAGAGATGTTTATGGACTGACAGTGGCCCCCTTTACTCACAGTAATGTCAATTACTATTTATCACATGTGCCGAATACAACTGTTGTAGAGTTTACAGCGCAATGCTGGTGAAATAAACTTTCCCTATGATGCATAGTTATAATAATACACAATTAAAAAACACAAGAGGAATAAAATAAAATACACAAAAACGGAATTCTATACAAAGGGTACCAGAGCAATGTGCAGAGGTACGAGGTATTTGAGGTAGATACAGTATGACAACACAGGCTGCACAGTAACAAGAAAACAGGCAATAGCAGCTAGGTCATGTCTAGTGCTACTTGATGCTTAGAGAAGATGGGCAATAATAGTAATGAGCTTTTTTGGTTTTGAAATACTCTGGGTCAGTCTTTAGATCTGCAAGCTACACCCACCTGATGGCCTTCTGGCACTTGATTGAGCGGGCAGCAGAGACCAAGTTTATAAGAGTCACAAGCACCAATCCGTCTGAAACACGTGTTACTCGAAGAAAACCAGTAAGGGACAACTTCATTAAATACTTAAGGGGTTGTAAGGCCCCGGTTAATAGAAGAATTTGACAAAGTCCCAGAATTTCTGCAAAAGGTTAGTTCTTTATTCAGAGAGCTCTAAAAATCATACAACGCACATAGCCTTTTATACCTCACATTTTGTCATACCGTACCCTTTACAAATGCCCCTCCTCTTCTCTAACACTGTCAATACTATTTACAAGAATGTTCCAACACATACATTGCTTATCATATCCTGCACAATCTACTGCAAGCCTTACGGTTTCTCCCCTCCCTGGGTGGGGAGACCTCCTTCCTGTTATCAGTTTCACAGTTGTCTATCACAAGTTGTCTGTCACAAGTTGTCTGTTGACAGTTCATCTTTTCCTATGCACACTTACATTGCTAAATAGTAAAGTCTTAACTTGTCCTATGCACACACATTAGAGAATTCTAGTCTTATGATTCTAATACATTTCACTCATCTATACAGTGACAGGGTGGAATAATTTAGTCATTACCTTAAACATATAATTTCCTTATCAGTACCCAATTGTATTATTTGGTATATTTTGGTTTTATGAGTTTTTGAGCACTTATTAAACTGCTCCGTTTTATACCAAGTTCGATCTCCTGCGCCTGACTTCCCTGCCACCAGCACGCACTCTTACAGAATCACCAACCCAGTATGGAGTCAGCAGGAGCAGGTACCCCGGTTATAGAGGTGGAGGAGCGTGTCCAGGAGCATGCAGCATTGCTTCACCATCTTGGCATCACCATGATGTCCATACTATGGTCCGCTGGGTCCATACTATGGTCCGCTGGGAGAGACAGGGAGTTCTTCCCGTGCCTCCACCAGCACAACCGGGGTCTTCTCTGAGCGCCCCTTTTCCACCTGGATCCAGTGAGATTCGTCTCTCCCTGCCCCAGGAGTACGACGGAAAGGCTGCGAACTGCCAGGGGTTTCTGCTTCAACTGGAGCTATACCTGGCCACCGTCCACACGGCTCCATCGGGCCGTGAGAGGGTGTCCGCCCTCGTCTCGTGCCTCACCGGGAAAGCCCTGGAGTGGGCCAACGCCGTGTGGAGAGAGGGAGATGCGGCATTGGTCCAGTTTGAGGAGTTCACACGCCATTTCCGGGCAGTCTTTGACCACCCGCCCGAGGGCAGAGCGGCGGGTGAGCGCCTCTTCCATCTGAAGCAGGAGACGAGGAGCGCCCAGGAGTTCGCCCTGGAGTTTAGGACCCTGGCTGCCAGTGCGGGATGGAGCGACAGGGCCCTGATCGACCATTACCGCTGCAGTCTGCGCGAGGACGTCCGTCGGGAGTGGGCCTGCAGAAACACCATCCTCATGTTCGACCAGCTGGTGGACTTGTCCATCCGGCTGGACAACCTGCTGGCTACCCGCGGACGTTCTGATCGGGGTCCGGTGGTTCCATCCTCCCGCACCCCCTCTCCGATACCCAAGGAGCTGGGAGGGACGGTGCGCAGGGAGACCGGAGTGGGTTCCCACTCGTGCACCATCTGTGGCCGCAGAGGTCACACTGCCGGTCGGTGCTGGGTTGGTTCCTCCGGGGATCGAGGCAGCAGGCAGGGCGCTCTGGTGTCACCCCAGGTGAGCCAGCACCATTCTCACCCAGAGCCCCCTGTTGCACAGATGTTTGTGTTTGTCACTTTCCCTGAGATTTCACCGCATTCCCAGCATAAGGCGCACGTCGATTCAGGCGCAGCTGGGAATTTTATTGACAGAGATTTAGCCCATAGTTTAGGAATCCCCATCGTTCCCGTGGATGTGCCTTTCCCCGTTCACGCCTTAGATAGTCGACCATTAGGGTCAGGGTTGATTAGGGAGGTCACCGCTCCTTTGGGCATGGTGACGCAGGGGGGTCATACGGAGCGAAATAGTCTCTTCCTTGTTGACTCTCCTACATTTCCCGTGGTGCTGGGCCTACCCTGGTTAGCTTGTCATAACCCTACTGTTTCTTGGCCACAGAGGGCTCTCACGGGGTGGTCGCGAGAGTGCTCAGGTAGGTGTTTAGGGGTTTCCATTGGTGCTACTATGGTGGAAAGTGCAGACCAGGTCTCCACCATGCACATTCCCCCTGAATATGCCGATTTGGCTCTCGCCATCTCCAAAAAGAAGGCGACTCAATTACTACCTCATCGACGGGCGATTGTGCGATAGATCTCCTGGTAGACGCTGCACTACCCAGGAGTCACGTGTATCCCCTCTCACAGGTGGAGACGGAGGCTATGGAAACATATGTCTCCGAATCCCTGAGTCAGGGGTACATTCAGTCCTCCACTTCACCTGCCTCCTCGAGTTTCTTTTTTGTGAAGAAGGAGGAAAGTCTGCGCCCATGTATTGACTATCGGGGTCTGAATCAGATCACTGTGAGGTATAGTTACCCGCTACCGCTCATAGCCACAGCGTTTGAGTCAATGCACGGGGCGAGCTTCTTCACCAAACTAGCTCTCAGGAGCGCTTACAACCTGGTGCGTATCCGAGAGGGAGACGAGTGGAAGACGGCTTTCAATACCACCTCTGGGCACTATGAGTACCTCGTCATGCCGTACGGGTTGATGAATGCGCCATCAGTCTTTCAAGCCTTTGTAGACAAGCTTTTCAGGGACCTGCACGGGCAGGGTGTAGTGGTGTATATTGATGACATTTTGATATACTCAGCTACACGCGCCAGCATGTGTCCCTGGTGTGCAGAGTGCTTGGTTGCCTGTTGGAGCATGACCTGTACGTCAAGGCTGAGAAATGCATGTTCTTCCAACAGTCCGTCTCCTTTCTAGGGTATCACATTTCCACCTCAGGGGTGGAGATGGAGAGCGACCGCATTGCAGCTGTGCGTAAATGGCCAACTCCCACCACGGTAATGGCGGTGCAGCGGTTCTTAGGGTTTTCCAACTACTACCGGAGGTTTATCCGGGGTTTTAGTCAGGTAGCGGCTCCCGTTACCTCACTGCTGAAGGGGGGCCCGGTGCACTTGCAGTGGACAGCTGAGGCGGACAGGGCTTTTAGTCACCTGAGGGCTCTGTTTACCTCGGCTCCAGTGCTGGCCCATCCGGATCCCTCCTTGGCATTCATAGTGGAGGTGGACGCGTCCGAGGCTGGGATAGGAGCCATGCTCTCTCAGCGCTCGGGTACGCCACCGAAGCTTGGTCCCTTGGCCTTCTTCTCAAAGAAACTCAGCCCGCCGGAGCGAAACTATGACGTGGGGGACCGGGAGTTGTTGGCTGTCGTCAAGGCCTTGAAGGTGTGGAAAAATTGTCTTGAGGGGGTTAGACACCCTTTTCTCATCTGGACTGACCACCGCAATCTGGAGTACATCCGGGCAGCGAGGAGACTCACCCGTTTTGTGTTTACCCTTTCTTACAGACCAGCCTCCCAGAACGTGAAGGCAGACGCATTGTCCCGACTGTATGACACAGAGGAGCGGCCCATGGATCCCAGTCCCATACTGCCCAGAGGTAAGCTACACCCCTTACCCGTTCCACAACGGCCTTGGTCGCACCTGTCGGTGGATTTTCTGACTGATCTTCCACCCTCACAGTGTAACACCGCGATCCTGGATGTTGTGGATCGTTTCTCTAAGTCCTGTCATGTCCTCCCTCTGCCCGGTCTCCCTACGGCCCTACTGACTGCGGAGGCCTTGTTTTCACACGTCTTCCGGCACTACGGGGTGCCTGAGGATTTAGTGTCTGATCGGGGTCCCCAGTTCACGTCTAGGGTCTGGAAGGCGTTCATGGAACATCTGGGGGTCACGGTCAGCCTTACTTCAGGGTTTCACCCCTAGAGTAATGGGCAGGTGGAGAGAGTGAAACAGGATGTGGGCAGGTTTCTGCGGTCCTATTGCCAGGATCGGCCGGGGGAGTGGGCGGCGTTCATGCCCTGGGCCGAGATGGCACAGAACTCGCTCCGCCACTCCGCCACTCCTCCACTAACTTCTCTCCCTTCCAGTGCGTACTGGGGTACCAGCCGGTTCTGGCGCCTTGGCATCAGGGTCAGACCGAGGTTCCAGCGGTGGACAACTGGTTCAGGCGCGCGGAGGAGACATGGGAAGCCGTCCATGTCCACCTTCAGCAGGCCGTGATGCGCCAGAAGGTTAATGCAGATCGCCACCACAGTGAGACCCCGGAAGCTGGGTCCACGGTTTGTGGGGCCATTTAAAGTCCTGAGGAGAGTGAACGAGGTTTGTTATAGGTTACAGCTTCCCCCCGATTACCGCATTAACCCCTCGTTCCATGTGTCTCTCCTCAGGCCGGTGGTGGCTGGTCAGCTCCAGGAGTCTGAGGTGCGGGAGGTTCCTCCACCTCCTCTGGACATAAGGGGGGGCCCCGGCGTACTCCGTTTCTCTCCGTGCTTAATTCGAGGCGCCGGGCGAGGGATACGGTCCGGAGGAGAGGTGCTGGGTTCCGGTCAAGATTAAACGTTGACACAGTCTCCGACACATTATTACCATGATGGCAGTGACCCACGGGAGATGTTTAATTAACAAGGTCCCTAGTAGCGATCTATAACCTTTCCCTGCTCTCATGCTGTGGGGCTTTTCACTCTTCCTCATGGACCTGTGACAGGCAGCCCTCACGGTGTTCTCCCCTGTCAGATACTCCCCTGTCAGATACTCCCCTATCAGATACTTCCCTATCAGATACTCCCCTATCAGATACTCCCCTGTCAGATACTCCCCTGTCAGATACTCCCCTGTCAGATACTCCCCTGTCAGATACTCCCCTGTCAGATACTCCCCCGTCAGATACTCCCCGATCAGATACTCCCGTCCCCTATCAGACACTCCCCTATCAGATACTCCCCTATCAGATACTCCCTCATTTGATACTTTGTTAGATACTGTGTAGAAGACATGAATAACAATTATTTTTAGCTAACAAATATAGCTACCAAGCATAACTTATCCAAGCTAACGAAAATACACACATTCTCAGGTAGATTCTGTCAACATCATTTTACGAAGTAACTAGCTAGCTACAGTTAATAGTTAAATTAGCTAATCTGATTGTAGCTAGCTACAGTTAATAGTTAAATTAGCTAATCTGATTGTAGCTAGCTACAGTTAATAGTTAAATTAGCTAATATGATTGTAGCTAGCTACAGTTAATAGTTCAATTAGCTAATATGATTGTAGCTAGCTACAGTTAATAGTTAAATTAGCTAATCTGATTGTAGCTAGCTACAGTAAATAGTTAAATTAGCTAATATGATTGTAGCTAGCAACAGTTAATAGTTAAATTAGCTAATATGATTGTAGCTAGCTACAGTTAATAGTTAAATTAGATAATATGATTGTAGCTAGCTACAGTTAATAGTTAAATTAGCTAATCTGATTGTAGCTAGCTTCAGTTAATAGTTCAGTTAGCTAATATGATTGTAGCTAGCTACAGTTAATAGTTAAATTAGCTAATATGATTGTAGCTAGCTACAGTTAATAGTTAAATTAGCTAATATGATTGTAGCTAGCTAGCGTTATTTCTGTCACTGACTTGGTACTCACCTTCTTAGTTGTCTATGTAGCTTCCTATATACATCTTGAACCCCTTTTCATTCTTACTAGCTGGAATCTCGGAGGCTGATTTAACAATTGAATGTACATCGTTAATATTAATTGAGTCCTGAAGATACCTAGTAAAAAACTGTGACATCATGGTAGTAACGTTATATCGTCGATAACAACTGACCGGATATTGCCACGCCGGTAGGAAGTGTGTTTAGAACGTTCGATCATGGAACGTGCATGAGGGCTATTCAGAAATTCAAACCAACGGGTGAAAAATTAACCGGGTCTTTTCTGTGTATGTGCCGGTCTTTAAAAGAGCCTGTTTGGGTTTTGTGCAGACGTCAGGATTCTAACATTGCTTGACAATATTTACCTAAGACAAATGGCGAGACGTTCAGCTGGACAAATAGCTCTCCGAAATGTTGTATCTTCCCATTGCAATGCAAGGTTCCATCCTGCACAGCAGGTCGTCGAACTGGTCTTTATCAAGCCTGAGATATCCCTGGAACGTCACATCACAAACCACAGCTCCTGTACCAGATGATGGTACTCTATATACCGGCTGTGGAACATCACAAACCACAGCTCCTGTACCAGATGATGGTACTCTATATACCGGCTGTGGAACATCACAAACCACAGCTCCTGTACCAGATGATGGTACTCTATATACCGGCTGTGGAACATCACAAACCGCAGCTCCTGTACCAGATGATGGTACTCTATATACCGGCTGTGGAACATCACAAACCGCAGCTCCTGTACCAGATGATGGTACTCTATATACCGGCTGTGGAACATCACAAACCGCAGCTCCTGTACCAGATGATGGTACTCTATATACCGGCTGTGGAACATCACAAACCGCAGCTGCTGTACCAGATGATGGTACTCTATATACCGGCTGTGGAACATCACAAACCGCAGCTCCTGTACCAGATGATGGTACTCTATATACCGGCTGTGGAACATCACAAACCACAGCTCCTGTACCAGATGATGGTTCTCTATATACCGGCTGTGGAACATCACAAACCACCGCTCCTGTAGCAGATGATGGTACTCTATATACCGGCTGTGGAACATCACAAACCACAGCTCCTGTACCAGATGATGGTACTCTATATACCGGCTGTGGAACATCACAAACCACAGCTCCTGTACCAGATGATGGTACTCTATATACCGGCTGTGGAACATCACAAACCACAGCTCCTGTACCAGATGATGGTTCTCTATATACCGGCTGTGGAACATCACAAACCACAGCTCCTGTACCAGATGATGGTACTCTATATACCGGCTGTGGAACATCACAAACCACAGCTCCTGTACCAGATGATGGTACTCTATATACCGGCTGTGGAACATCACAATCCGCAGCTCCTGTACCAGATGATGGTACTCTATATACCGGCTGTGGAACATCACAAACCGCAGCTCCTGTAGCAGATGATGGTACTCTATATACCGGCTGTGGAACATCACAAACCACGGCTCCTGTACCAGATGATGGTTCTCTATATACCGGCTGTGGAACATCACAAACCACAGCTCCTTTACCAGATGATGGTCCTCTATATACCAGCTGTGGAACATCACAAACCACAGCTCCTGTACTAGATCATGGTACTCTATATACCGGCTGCGGGTCATCAGGACGGGGTGAACCCACATGGAGCGCTGTCGCTGCGTTGATAGATCGCCGCAATAGCCAAGAGTTTCCTCAGTTTGCAATTCATGATGGAAATACAGGTATGAGGATGACATCACTATTTATAGTCTAATACACTCCCTCCAAAAATCTAAATATTAGCAGGAAGACATTTCATTCGGTGTCAAGGAGTCAATAATGTTGTCTTTTAAAAAATGTGCCTATTATATGCAAATAAACAATTAAATACATTTTCAGATTTTAAACACTGTTTTTTTTTCTTTGGGCTAGGTGGCAGTATTTTGACGTTTGGATGACAAACGTGTCCAGAGTAAACTGCCTGTTACTCAGGCCCAGAAGCTAGGATATGCATATAATTGGTAGATAGAAAACACTCTGAAGTTTCTAAAACTGTTACAATAATATCTGTGAGTATAACAGAACTTATATGGCAGGCAAAAACCTGAGGAAAATCCATCCAGGAAATTGAATTTTTTGATGTGAGTGGTTTTCCATGGAAAGCGTGACTGTGTGTGCGCTCTTCGTTGTTTTTCCTTTCTATTGAATACGCTATTGTCCGGTTGAAATATTATTGATTATTTAGATAATTGACAACCTGAGGATTAATTCGAAACATCATTTGACATGTTGAGCGAGTGGATTATTGAACAAAATGCACCAACAAAACAGAGTTTTTGGGATATAAAGAGGGACTTCATCGAACAAAATTACCATTTATTGTGCAGCTGGGACCCTTGTGATTGCAACCAGATGAAGATCTTCAAAGGTAAGTGATTTATTTTATTGCTATTTCTGACTTGTGTGACTCCTCTACTTGGTTGGAACATGTTTGTATGCTTTTGTAAGCGGGGCGCAGTCCTCAGATAATCGCATGGTATGCTTTTGCTGTAAAGCCTTTTTGAAATCTGACAAAGCGGCTGGATTAGCAAGAAGTTAATCTTTTAACCGATGATTAACACTTGTATTTTCATTAATGTTTATTATTACTATTTCTGTAATTTGAATTTGGCGCTCTGCAATTGCACCGGATGTTGTCGAGGTGGGACGCTAGCATCCCAATGATCCGAAATAAGTTTTAATCATTTAAAAAAGCTTCAATGACTGTTTACCCGTGAATAAATTATTGAAATGGAGAATGGATTCAACTATTTTCCCATTTAACCTGTCAAGGTATAGGGGGCAGTATTTTCGATTTCGGATGAAATGCGTGCCCAGAGTAAACGGCCTAATACTCGGGCCCAGAGTCAAATATTTGCATATTATTAGTAGATTTGGATAGAAAACACTCTGAAGTTTCTAAAACTGTTTGAATGGTGTCTCTGAGTATAACAGAACTCATATGGCAGGCAAAAGCCTGAGAAAATTCCAAGCAGGAAGTGGCCTGTCTGCGAATTTGTAGTTCTTCTTTTGGTTCTCTATCGAAACTACAGTATCCATGGGGTTACGTTGCACTTTCTAAGGCTTCCATTGGCTCTCTAAAGCGTTCAGAAAGCGGATTGAGGCGTCTCCTGTCTCTGGGCAGAGTATAGTAGCACAGTTTGTCAGTGGTCTGCCTGGTGACAAAGAGATTAGAGATGCGCATTCACGAGACCACGCTGTTTTTTCTTTTCCTCTTTGAATGAGTACGCTATTGTCCGGTTGGAATACTATTGCTATTTTACGTGAAAAATACCATAAAAATTGATTTTAAACAGCGTTTGACATCCTTCTAAGTACGGTAAAGGAACATTTTGATGTTTTTTGTCTCGATATGCGCTTGCGTGTTACCCTTCAGATAGTGACCTGAACGCACGAACAAAACGGAGGTATTTGGACATAAATACGGATTATTTGGATCAAAAACAACATTTATTGTGGAAGAAGCAGTCCTGGGAGTGCATTCTGACAAAGATCAGCAAAGGTAATACCATTTTTCTAATAGTAATTCTGAGTTTAGTGAGCCCTGAACTTGGCGGGTGTCAAAATAGCTAGCCTTGATGGCTGAGCTATGTACTCAGAATATTGCAAAATGTGCTTTCGCATATAATTCGCAATATAATTATTGGCTTTGGATAGAAAACACCCTAAAGTTTCTAAAACTGTTTGAATGGTGTCTGTGAGTATAACAGAACTCACATGGCAGGCAAAAACCTGAGAAGATTTCATGCAGGAAGTGGCCTGTCTGACAAGGTGTTGTTGTTCTTGCCTCTGTTTATTGAAGAGTCAGGATCTTAGATGTAACGTGACACTTCCTACGGCTCCAATAGGCTCTCAGAGCCCGGGAAAAAGCTGAACGATGTCGAGGCAGCCCCAGGCTGAAACACATAATCGCCTTTGCCAAGTGGCCGATCAGAGGACAAAGGACTTAGGCGCGTGCCCGAGTCGACCCAGTGATATATTTTCTTGCGGCTGTTTACCTAATTGCAGATTCCCGGTCGGAAAATTATCGCTTTTTTTACGAGAAAAATTGCATAAAAATTGATTTTAAACAGCGGTTGACATGCTTCGAAGTACGGTTATGAAATATTTAGAAATCTTTTGTCACGAAATGCGTCGTGCGCATGACCCTTATTTACCATTCGGATAGTGTCCTGAACGCACAAACAAAACGCCACTGTTGGAACATAACTATGGATTATTTTGGACCAAACCAACATTTGTTATTGAAGTAGAAGTCCTGGGAGTGCATTCTGATGAAGAACATCAAAGGTAATCAAACTTTTCGAATAGTAAATCGGAGTTTAGTGAAGGCTAATCTTGCTGGGTGTCTAAATAGCTAGCCCTGTGATGCCGGGCTATCTACTGAGAATATTGTAAAATGTGCTTTCACCGAAAAGCTATTTTAAAAATCGGACATATCGAGTGCATAGAAGAGTTCTGTATCTATAATTCTTAAAATAATTGTAATGTTTTTTGTGAACGTTTATCATGAGTAATTTAGTAAATTCAAAGGAGGTTTGCGGGGGGTATGCTAGTTCTGAACGTCACATGCTAACGTAAAAAAGCTGGTTTTTGATGTAAATATGAACTTGATTGAACAAAACATGCATGTATTGTATAACATAATATCCTAGGAGTGTCATCTGATAAAGATCATCAAAGGTTAGTGCTGCATTTAGCTGTCTTCTGGGTTTTTGTGACATTATATGCTAGCTTGAAAAATTGATTTCTGATTATTTCTGGCTGGGTACTCTGCTGACATAATCTAATGTTTTGCTTTCGTTGTAAAGCCTTTTTGAAATCGGACAGTGTGGTTAGATTAACGAGAGTCTTGTCTTTAAAATGCTGTAAAATAGTCATATGTTTGAGAAATTGAAGTAATAGCATTTCTAAGGTATTTGAAAATCGCGCCACAGGATTCAACTGGCTGTTGAGTAGGTGGGACGAATTCGTCCCGCCTAGCCCAGAGAGGTTAAACAGGCACGTGGAGGCCACACACACTACTGAGCCTCATTTTGACTAGTTTTAAGGACATTACATCAAAGTTGGGTCAGCCTGTAGTGTGGTTTTCCACTTTAATTTTGAGTGTGACTCCAAATCCAGACCTCCATGGGTTGATAAATTGGATTTCCATTGATTATTTTTGTGTGATTTTGTTGTCAGCACATTCAACTATGTAAAGAAAAAAGGAGTGATTTAGAGTGGGGGGCCAGTACGGGTTGTTGAGGATTCTGTTACAATAGGAATGGTAACCACTTCTGTTACACCTATTACACATGCCCAGTTGATTTTGAATTTATTAGATGCTGTACAGCTGCCAGAAAATATAACTATTTATAAGTGTGAGGCTCACTCTAATGGAACGGATAAAATTAGTAAGGGATGATGCAAGGGCAACAGGAAGGCAGATGAGGAAGCGAAAAAGGCCTGTCTTAAACCACGGCCATTTACATTTGCATTTGTTAAAAGAAGAAGAGAACATAGATAAAAATGTATTACAGGACTGTCAAACTAGAGCACCTGTTAAGGGATTTATATATTTGAATGTAATGATTAAATAATTCTACCCTGATTCTTAACTATTAGTGATTTGGTCTATGTAGCTTGTACAATGAGTAACTAAAGTATTAAACAAATGTCCAACGAGGTTGGACTAGGATAAGAGAGGAATGTGTGTGTGTGTTTAAGTAAACACCAAGAACTGTTATTAAACTGTGGTTGACCTGACCTAGCTAGAACTCTGAGGGTTTAAGATATGGGAGGGAGTACCCCTCAAGGTTTCCCTAATCTCAGAGGAATGAAACTGTCGGCTGGGTAATGATATTCAGTGTTAAGAGATCTGGGTCCTTAATGGTCGTGTCCATGTGTGTGCGTAAATACGGAGCCTGGTATATAATGATGTCTCTGTACAATGGACTTCAGAACGTTCTCGTGAATAAACAGCTCTGACTCTTGTAACCTGGGACACTGTGTTATTTAACTAGAATCTTACAAATTCTGGGTTGCAGACTGAGTATTTTAATTGAAGTTAACATTGAGAACATAATTCTTGTAACAGGGATTGAGACTGGGAGGACATCAGACACTACTCTGAGGTGAGGGACTCTATCTGGGGGATTGAGACTGGGAGGACATCAGACACTACTCTGAGGTGAGGGACTCTATCTGGGGGATTGAGACTGGGAGGGTATCAGACACTACTCTGAGGTGAGGGACTCTATCTGGGGGATTGAGACTGGGAGGGTATCAGACACTACTCTGAGGTGATAGGGTCTCTATCTGGGGGATTGAGACTGGGAGGGTATCAGACACTACTCTGAGGTGAGGGACTCTATCTGGGGGATTGAGACTGGGAGACTGGGAGGGTATCAGACACTACTCTGAGGTGAGAGGGTCTCTATCTGGGGGATTGAGACTGGGAGGACATGAGACACTACTCTGAGGTGTGAGTGGGACCTCCGCTCAACTCAATTCAGTCTCGGTGGACCCACTCTCCCCAGGTACTCTCCCCAGGTACTATCCCAGGTATTCTCCCCAGGTATTCTCCCCAGGTACTCTCCCCAGGTACTATCCCAGGTATTCTCCCCAGGTACTCTCCCCAGGTACTCTCCCCAGGTACTATCCCAGGTATTCTCCCCAGGTACTCTCCCAGGTACTCTCCTCAGGTACTCTCCCCAGGTAGACCCCCAGGTACTCTCCCCAGGTACTCTCCCCAGGTACTCTCCCAGGTACTCTCCTCAAGTACTCTCCCCAGGTACTCTCCCCAGGTAGACCCCCAGGTACTCTCCCCAGGTACTCTCCCCTGGTAGACCCACAGGTACTCTCCCCAGTTACTCTCCCCAGGTTCTCTCCCCAGGTACTCTCCCCAGGTACTTTCCCCAGGTACTCTCCCCAGGTACTCACCCCTGGTAGACCCACAGGTACTCTCCCCAGTTACTCTCCCTAGGTACTCTCCTCAGGTACTCTCCCCAGGTACTCTCCCCAGGTAGACCCCCAGGTACTCTCCCCAGGTAGACCCCCAGGTACTCTCCGCCAGGTACTCTCCCCAGGTACTCTCCCCAGGTACTCTCCCCAGGTAGACCCCCAGGTACTCTCCCCAGGTACTCTCCCCAGGTAGACCCCCAGGTACTCTCCCCAGGTACTCTCCCCAGGTAGACCCCCAGGTACTCTCCCCAGGTACTCTCCCCAGGAACTCTCCCCGGTACTCTCCCCAGGTACTCTCCCCAGGTAGACCCCAGGTACTCTCCCCAGGTACTCTCCCCAGGTAGACCCCAGGTACTCTCCCCAGGTAGACCCCAGGTACTCTCCCCAGGTAGACCCCCAGGTACTCTCCCAAGGTACTCTCCCCAGGTACTCTCCTCAGGTACTCTCCCCAGGTACTCTCCCCAGGTAGACCCCCAGGTAGACCCCCAGGTACTCTCCCCAGGTACTCTCCCCAGGTACTCTCCCCAGTACTCTCCCCAGGTAGACCCCAGGTACTCTCCCCAGGTACTCTCCCCAGGTAGACCCCAGGTACTCTCCCCAGGTAGATCCCCAGGTACTCTCCCCAGGTACTCTCCCCAGGTACTCTCATCAGGTACTCTCCCCAGGTACTCTCCCCAGGAACTCTCCCCAGGTACTCTCTCCAGGTAGACGCCCAGGTACTCTCCCCAGGTACTCTCCCCAGGTACTCTCCCCAGGTACTCTCCCCAGGTACTCTCTCCAGGGAGACGCCCAGGAACTCTCCCCAGGTACTCTCCCCAGGTACTCTCCCCAGGTACTCTCCCCAGGTAACCTCATCAGGTACTCTCCCCAGGTACTCTCTCCAGGAACTCTCCCCAGGTTCTCTCCCCAGGTACTCTCCTCAGGTACTCTCCCCAGGTACTCTCCCCAGGTAGACCCCCAGGTACTCTCCCCAGGTACTCTCCCCTGGTAGACCCACAGGTACTCTCCCCAGTTACTCTCCCCAGGTTCTCTCCCCAGGTACTCTCCCCAGGTACTCTCCCCAGGTACTCTCCCCAGGTACTTTCCCCAGGTACTCTCCCCAGGTACTCTCCCCAGGTACTCACCCCTGGTAGACCCACAGGTACTCTCCCCAGTTACTCTCCCTAGGTACTCTCCTCAGGTACTCTCCCCAGGTACTCTCCCCAGGTAGACCCCAGGTACTCTCCCCAGGTAGACCCCCAGGTACTCTCCCCAGGTACTCTCCCCAGGCACTCTACCCCGGTACTCTCCCCAGGTACTCTCCCCAGGTACTCTCCCCAGGTAGACCCCCAGGTACTCTCCCCAGGTACTCTCCCCAGGTAGACCCCCAGGTACTCTCCCCAGGTACTCTCCCCAGGTAGACCCCCAGGTACTCTCCCCAGGTAGACCCCCAGGTACTCTCCCCAGGTACTCTCCCCAGGTACTCTCCCCGGTACTCTCCCCAGGTACTCTCCCCAGGTAGACCCCAGGTACTCTCCCCAGGTACTCTCCCCAGGTAGACCCCAGGTACTCTCCCCAGGTAGACCCCCAGGTACTCTCAAGGTACTCTCCCCAGGTACTCTCCTCAGGTACTCTCCCCAGGTACTCTCCCAGGTACTCTCCCCAGGTACTCTCCCCAGGTAGACCCCCAGGTAGACCCCCAGGTACTCTCCCCAGGTACTCTCCCCAGGTACTCTCCCCGGTACTCTCCCCAGGTACTCTCCCCAGGTAGACCCCAGGTACTCTCCCCAGGTACTCTCCCCAGGTACTCTCCCCAGGTACTCTCCCCAGGTAGATCCCCAGGTACTCTCCCCAGGTACTCTCCCCAGGTACTCTCATAAGGTACTCTCCCCAGGTACTCTCCCCAGGAACTCTCCCCAGGTACTCTCTCCAGGTAGACGCCCAGGTACTCTCCCCAGGTACTCTCCCCAGGTACTCTCCTCAGGTACTCTCCCCAGGTACTCTCCCCAGGTACTCTCTCCAGGTAGACGCCCAGGTACTCTCCCCAGGTACTCTCCCCAGGTACTCTCCCCAGGTACTCTCATCAGGTACTCTCCCCAGGTACTCTCCCCAGGAACTCTCCCAGGTTCTCTCCCCAGGTACTCTCATCAGGTACTCTCCCCAGGTACTCTCCCCAGGTATTCTCCCCAGGTACTCTCCCCAGGTACTCTCCCCAGGTACTCTCCCCAGGTAGACCCCCAGGTACTCTCCCCAGGTAGACCCCCAGGTACTCTCCCCAGGTACTCTCCCCAGGCACTCTACCCCGGTACTCTCCCCAGGTACTCTCCCCAGGTACTCTCCCCAGGTAGACCCCCAGGTACTCTCCCCAGGTACTCTCCCCAGGTAGACCCCCAGGTCCTCTCCCCAGGTACTCTCCCCAGGTAGACCCCCAGGTACTCTCCCCAGGTACTCTCCCCAGGTACTCTCCCCGGTACTCTCCCCAGGTACTCTCCCCAGGTAGACCCCAGGTACTCTCCCCAGGTACTCTCCCCAGGTAGACCCCAGGTACTCTCCCCAGGTAGACCCCAGGTACTCTCCCCAGGTAGATCCCCAGGTACTCTCCCCAGGTACTCTCCCCAGGTACTCTCATCAGGTACTCTCCCCAGGTACTCTCCCCAGGAACTCTCCCCAGGTACTCTCTCCAGGTAGACGCCCAGGTACTCTCCCCAGGTACTCTCCCCAGGTACTCTCCCCAGGTACTCACCCCTGGTAGACCCACAGGTACTCTCCCCAGTTACTCTCCCTAGGTACTCTCCTCAGGTACTCTCCCCAGGTACTCTCCCCAGGTAGACCCCCAGGTACTCTCCCCAGGTAGACCCCCAGGTACTCTCCCCAGGTACTCTCCCCAGGCACTCTACCCCGGTACTCTCCCCAGGTACTCTCCCCAGCTACTCTCCCCAGGTAGACCCCCAGGTACTCTCCCCAGGTAGACCCCCAGGTACTCTCCCCAGGTACTCTCCCCGGTACTCTCCCCAGGTACTCTCCCCAGGTAGACCCCAGGTACTCTCCCCAGGTACTCTCCCCAGGTAGACCCCAGGTACTCTCCCCAGGTACTCTCCCCAGGTACTCTCCCAAGGTACTCTCCCCAGGTACTCTCCCAAGGTACTCTCCCCAGGTACTCTCCTCAGGTACTCTCCCCAGGTACTCTCCCAGGTACTCTCCCCAGGTACTCTCCCCAGGTAGACCCCCAGGTAGACCCCCAGGTACTCTCCCCAGGTACTCTCTCCAGGTACTCTCCCCAGTACTCTCCCCAGGTACTCTCCCCAGGTAGACCCCAGGCACTCTCCCCAGGTAGATCCCCAGGTACTCTCCCCAGGTACTCTCATCAGGTACTCTCCCCAGGTACTCTCCCCAGGTACTCTCCCCAGGTAGACCCCCAGGTACTCTCCCCAGGTAGACCCCCAGGTACTCTCCCCAGGTAGACCCCCAGGTACTCTCCCCAGGTACTCTCCCCAGGCACTCTACCCCGGTACTCTCCCCAGGTACTCTCCCCAGGTACTCTCCCCAGGTAGACCCCCAGGTACTCTCCCCAGGTACTCTCCCCAGGTAGACCCCCAGGTACTCTCCCCAGGTAGACCCCCAGGTACTCTCCCCAGGTACTCTCCCCAGGTACTCTCCCCGGTACTCTCCCCAGGTACTCTCCCCAGGTAGACCCCAGGTACTCTCCCCAGGTACTCTCCCCAGGTAGACCCCAGGTACTCTCCCCAGGTAGACCCCAGGTACTCTCCCCAGGTAGATCCCCAGGTACTCTCCCCAGGTACTCTCCCCAGGTACTCTCATCAGGTACTCTCCCCAGGTACTCTCCCCAGGAACTCTCCCCAGGTACTCTCTCCAGGTAGACGCCCAGGTACTCTCCCCAGGTACTCTCCCCAGGTACTCTCCCCAGGTACTCTCTCCAGGTAGACGCCCAGGTACTCTCCCCAGGTACTCTCATCAGGTACTCTCATCAGGTACTCTCCCCAGGTACTCTCCCCAGGTTCTCTCCCCAGGTACTCTCATCAGGTACTCTCATCAGGTACTCTCCCCAGGTACTCTCCCCAGGTATTCTCCCCAGGTACTCTCCCCAGGTACTCTCCTCAGGTACTCTCCCAGGTACTCTCCCCAGGTACTCTCCCCAGGTACTCTCCCCAAGTAGACCCCAAGTACTCTCCCCAGGTACTCTCCCCAGGTTCTCTCCCCAGGTTCTCTCCCCAGGTTCTCTCCCCAGGTACTCTCCCAGGTACTCTCCCCAGGTACTCTCATCAGGTACTCTCCCCAGGTACTCTCATCAGGTACTCTCCCCAGGTAGACCCCCAGGTACTCTCCCGAAGGTACTCTCCCCAGGTACTCTCCCCAGGTACTCTCCCCAGGTAGACCCCCAGGTTCTCTCCCCAGGTCGACACCCACCAGCCACTATAATTTAATTTACAAGGTATTACAAACTGACCACAGTATTTAAGTGGCGATCTTTCTCCAATGTGTTTACAGTGACATCATCCACAGACTTTTGGAGCTGGAGGTTAAAAGGCAAAGAGCCTCGAAGAGCAATGAAGGACTTTATACTGTATTTACTGTGTAATGTATGCAATAACTATGTATTTAATGTATACAATAACTATGTATTTAATGTGTAGTGTGTACAATAACTATGTATTTAAAAATGTGTAATGTAAACAATAACTATGTATTTAATGTGAACAACAACTATGTATTTAATGTGTAATGTAAACAATAACTATGTATTTAATAATGTGTAATGTGTACAATAAATATGTATTTAATGTGGAATGTGTACAATAAATATGTATTTAATGTGTAATGTATACAATAACTATGTATTTAATGTATAATGTACACAATAACTATGTATTTAATGTGTAATGTATACAATAACTATGTATTTAATGTGTAATGTATACAATAACTATGTATTTAATGTGTAAACAATAACTATGTATTTAATGTGTAATGTATACAATAACTATGTATTTAATGTGTAATGTATACAATAACTATGTATTTAATGTGTAATGTATACAATAACTATGTATTTAATGTGTAATGTAAACAATAACTATGTATTTAATGTGTAATGTAAACAATAACTATGTATTTAATGTGTAATGTAAACAATAACTATGTATTTAATGTGTAATGTAAACAATAACTATGTATTTAATGTGTAATTGTCACGGTTGTCGTCGGTGTAAGGTAGACCAATACGCAGCAGGTACGTGTATGCTCATTCTAAATGATTATTTATTTTCAAAAAACAACTGAATACAAAAATAACAAAACCACTAGAAACGAACGAACGACAACAAACAGTCTGGCAAAGCCTTAGCTCAACACAGAACAATCACCCACAACATCAAACACAAACACACCCTCATATATGGGACTCTCAATCAAAGGCAGATAGACAACACCTGCCTTCAACACCTGCCTTCCCAACCCCAATTAACCAGACATAGAAACAGACATACTAGATTAGACATAGAATAACTGAAAACCAAACAGTGCCCAAAAACCCCGGAATACTTAAACCAAATTACCCTTCACCAAAACACACCACCCCGAACCACATAAAACGAATACCCTCTGTCACGCCCTGACCAAACTACAAAACAATTAACCTTATATACTGGCCAGGACGTGACAGTAATGTAAACAATAACTATGTATTTAATGTGTAATGTAAACAATAACTATGTATTTAATGTGTAATGTATACAATAACTATGTATTTAATGTGTAATGTAAACAATAACTATGTATTTACGGCAGAGACAATATTCACAAATCCTTCAACAGCAGAGTCATGTCTTAAGTGTAAAACTAGCAATGACTCAATAATCCAAGGTTTTCTGGGAATGTTATGAAGTCTGGAAGTTGTGGGCGGAGCTAGATAGTTGGCTGTCAGAAGTATTACAATGTAAACATACTTTTAATCCGTCTGGTTGCATATTTCAAGACATGGCATATGGGGGTGTAGTGAGATACATAGGCTCCCGAGTGGCGCAGCGGTCTAAGGCACTGCATCTCAGTGGTAGAGGAGTCACTACAGACCCTGGTTCAATTCCAGGCTGTATCACAGTGGTCTAAGGCACTGCATCTCAGTGGTAGAGGAGTCACTACAGACCCTGGTTCCATTCCAGGCTGTATCACAGCGGTCTAAGGCACTGCATCTCAGTGCTAGACGCGTCACTACAGACACCCTGGTTTGACTCCAGCTGTTTCACAACCGGACGTGGTTGGGAGTCCCATAGGGTGGTGCACAATTGGCCCAGCATTGTCTGGGTTTGGCCGGTGTCGGCCGTCATTGTATATAAGAATTTGATCTTAACTGAGTAGTTTAAAAAAAGGTTAAATAAAAAAGGAAATAAAAGATAACCAATGGGCTGGATGATTTTCTTGAAAAAGGTATACCAAAAACCTGGAAATCAATCCATTAACACAACGGAACAATCTAGTGATTTATTATTGAAATATTGAAAAAGCATGGGCGACCGAGAAAAACAAAGTGGTACAATTTAAGGCCAAGTGACAGACAATAATGCAGCCACTAGGGATGGAGGAGTGAACATGTGGGTCTGGACAGAGGAGATGTAGTCATTGTTTAGGGTTAGGGTACTGGGGGTCTGGACAGAGGAGATGTCCCTGTTGTTGCTAATCAATTTTCTGTGGACACCCCCATGACTGTTTTTCAGAACCCCTCCTAAAACCACCTGTTTCCTTTTGGTGGTTGTCAGTGACTCTTTGTTAGTTCCCCTTTCTGTTGGAGCAACATTTTGGGTTTTCTTGCTGGGGAACATAACAAAAGTGGGGCTCATCTGGGATATTGTTTCCCATGAGTATGGTAGTCTCTCTAATCAACTCCTCTGAAGTGCTGTGAGCCCAGATATTTGAGTGTTCAAAAGATACTTCTGTGGTACAGTTTCTGTCACTGACATTAACCCTTAGGGAAATATTTTGAAAGTTTCAGTTACATTTACCAGTTACAAACAGCTTTACCTTGGAGTCAGACTTGTTTTGTAGTGAAATGAAGACCTTTCCGACCTCGGCAGTCTGGTGTTTAGGGATTCTGTTCATCAGTGTTTCATTGATAACGAAAGGTAGGACACAACATTATTCCTTCATTATTTATCCTGTAGGCTATTTTATTATCTGAACATAATATTAATAAGAAATAAACGGGGCGAATTAAAGTGCAGGAAATGTAGATGTCTTGTCGTCACTGTGTTGTCTGATCAGACAGGGTAGTTTGGGGTGTGGTGGTGCTGTAGGGGGTCTGGTAGACAGGACAGTTTGGGGTGTGGTGGTGCTGTAGGGTGTCTGATCAGACAGGGCAGTTTGGGTTGTGGTGGTGCTGTAGGGTGTCTGATCAGACAGGACAGTTGGGGTGTGGTGGTGCTGTAGGGTGTCCGTGGAAGACAAACACTATTTACCCGCTACTTCGATACGGCAGTGACTTGTTCGTACCTGGTTTTTATTTTATTTTTATTTCACCTTAATTTAACCAGGTAGGCCAGTTGTTTAGGAGAGGAGAACTTCAGATATAGGTTAGGTTAAGAAAAGGGTTAGGGTTAGTGAAAATGCTCTGCTAACTTGTTATGAAAATTGTAGCTGTATCGAAGTGGCGTGAAAATAGTGTCCATCCGTGGAATACGTAGAAAGTGGTGAAAAGTGTTAGACTAAAGGAAGTATAGCCATGTTTATGACTAGAAAGAGAAGACGTTTTACCATCTCAGTTGAAGAGATACAAAGAATTCAGATCGTAAAACTTCTTCTCTTTAGTCATAAATATAATTAAAGCCAAGGAAGAGTAGACTCACCAGGTCTAAATAATTACGGTTAGGTTTGGGAACAAAGGGTTATGTTACGGTTAAGTATAATTTAGTGAGTGTTAAGAATAGGTAATGACTATAGAGATGAATCTTTTTATAGCTGTGACATTATATCGTCTGGTCAACGGTAAAACATACAGAATGCTGCAGGGTACTGACCAAGACCAGACAGAGAACACATTACACTGGTTTTAAGGTCTCTGTACTGTAAAATATACAGAATGCTGCAGGGTACTGACCAAGACCAGACAGAGAACACATTACACCGGTTTTAAGGTCTCTGCACTGGCTGCCTGTCAGTTTAATAATTCATTATTATATTCTATTGGTTTTCAAATCAATACACGATTGTGCCTGAACTGAGCCAAAGCTGCTATTTTAGGGACAGAATCAGCCCAGCAAATGTAGAAAAGTCAAGAGGTCTGAATACTTTCTGAAAGCACTGTATATACAGTTGAAGTCAGAAGTTTACATACACCTTAGCCAAATACATTTAAACTCAGTTTTTCACAATTCCTGACATTTAATCTTAGTCAAGATTCCCTGTCTTAGGTCAGTTAGGATCACCACTTTATTTTAAGAATGTGAAATGTCAGAATAATAGTAGAGAGAATGATTTATTTAGCTTTTATTTCTTTCATCACATTCCCAGTGGGTCAGAAGTTTACATGCACTCAATTACTATTTGGTAGCATTGCCTTTAAATTGTTTAACTTGTTTAACTTGGGTCGCCTTCCATAAGCTTCCCACAATAAGTTGGGTGAATTTTGGCCCATTCCTCCTGACAGAGCTGGTGTAACTGAGTCTGGTTCGTAGGCCTCCTTGCTCGCATACGCTTTTTCAGTATCCAAATAAATATCATTGGAAAACGGCCTAAACAAACGCAAATGCAGCTATATCATATATATGCCATATATCGAGTTTAATCAAGATCAGCCCTGTGGTTTCGGAGGAGATGTCATTTAAGTGTTTTTCACTCAATTCTAAAAGGTGGAAAATCCATCATTGTCGACCTTATGAGTCATTGTATGAGTCAAATAGGTTCTTTGTGAGAAGAGGGACCTATTCACTGAATTTCAGGACTGTAGGTCAAGGACTGGCTTCGGATAAATTTTTTGTGATTGCAAAATTTGTTTAGCGACCAGCTATCTAAACTTGTTATCTAATTACCGTCCGGTGGACTCCCAATGATTTTGTTAATTGGTCTCACTCAGATATCATATTAAAAACTGCGAGCGTTTCTCTACACCCCATGGCAAAATGTGTAGAATTTCCTGGGGGGTGTGGGGGTTCAAAGTTTGCAATTTCAGTCTTCTGTTGTAGCTCCACCCTGTGGCCAATATGCATGAGAGGATGTGGACTATGGGTCTTTACCATCAGGTCAAGTTGCTCCCTCCTCAGCCTTTCAATCTCATAGTCATTTGAATGTTAATTTTGCTTGCTAGAAGAACCGGTATAATAATAATGAATCAGAGGAAATACAACAGGCTTCCACCAGCTTCTCTGTTCTAACCCCCAATAACCAACAGCAACCAATACAATAGGCTTCCACCAGCTTCTCTGTTCTAACCCCCAATAACCAACAGCAACCAATACAATAGGCTTCCACCAGCTTTTCTGCTCTAACCCCCAATAACCAACAGCAACCAATACAATAGGCTTCCACCAGCTTCTCTGTTCTAACCCCAAATAACCAACAGCAACCAATACAATAGGCTTCCACCAGCTTCTCTGCTCTAACCCCCAATAACCAACATCAACCAATACAATAGGCTTTCACCAGCTTCTCTGCTCTAACCCCCAATAACCAACAGCAACCAATACAATAGGCTTCCACCAGCTTCTCTGCTCTAACCCCCAATAACCAACGGCAATGAATACAATAGGCTTTCACCTGCTTTTCTGCTTGAACCCCTAATGAACACCAACAAATACAATAGGGGTTTTCGCAGATTTTCTCCCTGAACCACTAATTACATTGGATACCATTTGTGTTTAAATCTACTTGTAAATATGCATTAAAAACGTACCTAAAATGACCTCTTTCAGCACCATGCATTTCAGGGCTTGCTTGCCATTGGCACCTGTGCAATTGACCGTTTTGACAAGGAAATGGACAGCAGTTTTCCCATGATCCTCCAAACAGTTTCTTTTTACGGAAATGCCTCCAGACATTCTAAGATGTATCTGTTGACTGGTGTATTAGGAAGTGTTGTTCCAGCTGATACAACAGGTGTATTATGAAGTGTTGTACCAGCTGATACAACAGGTGTTATATGAAGTGCTGTACCAGCTGATACAACAGGTGTATTATGAAGTGTTGTTCCAGCTGATACAACAGGTGTATTATGAAGTGTTGTTCCAGCTGATACAACAGGTGTATTATGAAGTGTTGTTCCAGCTGAAACAAAAGGTGTTATATGAAGTGTTGTACCAGCTGATACAACATTAAAAACACTCTTACATATCTGTCTAGGTTGGAACTGTTGTTGTTACAATACAATAAATAATTTTCATTCTGAACTGGAATAAACTGATTGACATCACACAGATGAATAACAGAACACACACAGTCCTAATGAGAGCATGTCTATTCTGGGGTCTGTTTTTGACAGTGCAACACTGAGGTCATGCTCAGCCTTGAAACGGTTTCTGTACTAGTCAGACAGGAGAGCTTCCTGTTGTAGATGAACAACCCAGAACTGTGTGAGTGTTTTTGCCTCAAAAAGGATCTTGCTTCAATAAGTTTATTCCAGTTAAGAATACAATTTATTATTGTATTTTAACAGGAACAGTTCCAACCTAGACTAGTTTTCAACAAGAAAACATCTAAATAATTGATAATATTTCAACCGGACATTAGCGTATTCAATAGAAAGGAAAAAGAATGAAGAGCACGCACAGAGTCACGCGCGCAAACCAGTACTGCATCATTCCATAGACCACTTACCAAAAGGTCTTATTCTTCATCGTTTTTCAGAAAACAAGCCTGAAACCATGTCTAAAGACTGTTGGCATCTAGTGTGTGTAGTGGAAGCCATAGGAACTGCGATCTAGGCCCTAACCCCTTATATGGTCAATAGGCTTTAAAGGTTAAACATGCTTTGCCTACATGCTTTACTGTAGGCTACTATTTACTAGTTAACAGCCAGTGAAATAGCAGGGCGCCAAATACAAAACAACAAAAATCTCATAATTCAAATTTCTCAAACATACAATTATTTTACACCATTTTAAAGATAAACTTCTCGAAAACCACTCGCATAAAAAAATCAGTTCTGTTATACTCACAGACATTTTTTTAACAGTTTTTAGAAACTTCTATCCAAATCTACCAATTATATGTATATCCTAGCTTCTGGGCCTGAGTAACAGGCAGTTTACTTTGGGCACGCTTGTCATCCAGACTTCAAAATACTGCCCCCTAGCCCAAAAAGGTTAAACATAATTTGCTTTAGGCTACTATTTACTAGTTAACAAAATATAATGTATGTCATTGTTCGGATTTTCGTAATTTAGCCCTCCGAAAATGCTCACCAGGAAGCACACAATGTCATGACTCGTGTTTTGTCCTTAATTTTATTTTAAATCAAATGACCACAGGTCATAAACCTGAAATACAACAAACAAGTAATGACAATATATTATTCAGATATATTATTTAGTATATTATTCAAGTAATATAATAATAATGTAAATAATAAATCAAATAAGCCTGCAACACCATCAAAGATGTGGCGAATCTGGCTTAAACAGCACCGACTACATCACCCAGAATGCCCAGCGCCAGAGGAGCATGCGCACAGTGACTCTGCCGTCACAGGTTGCTATGGACGCTGTCACAGGACACAGAACCCATTACACACAAACGCAACATAATGCGGCACTCCACCATGGATCACCGAACCAAACCACCGCTATCACCACCGTCACCAGAAACCAGCAGAGTGCTCCGAACAATCAGCACAATGCAAATGGCTGATAATAATAGCCTAATGCTATATAGCATCTGGTTCGCTGAGCTACCGCACCCAGCGAGCTACAAGTTACTCCCGGCCAACTAACACCGAAACAGTGAGGTAAACGTTCAGTGCACAAACATATAAGTGACTTAAACATTAATGCTAGACTGAGTAGTTCGCAGTTACATACCAACGGTCTGTGTGCTCCTGATGATTGTCTACGGTGAAGTGATTACCAGGTGCTGTAATTTAAGTCTCTAGTGAAGCTGCGCATGCGCACATAACGTAACATATCTGAGCATCTAAGAAACTTAAAGAAATCACTCGTTCCCCATTTAATTGAACACATCAGACCCATTTGCTTCTCTTTTATCTATTTATATATATTTATTTATTTTTCTTTTCCTGAGTGAGCTAGAAATCTCAACACCTCCCACTTGGCTGACTGATCGAAGATCCAAGGAGGGCACAGTCTCTTGAGTCTCTCAGTGAGAATTTCAAACTAAAGTCCAGTCTTTGTAGGCATTTACAAACATGTATTAACTAAGGAGGTAGGCTCCACCACCTTTCCTCCTACTGAGTGTAGGTTTGCCCTCGAAGCACTCAGTTGCCTCCCAGGGTTACCCGCTAGCTAAGCAAAGAACACCGAGTCACAGTCTTTGGGTACCCATGGCGAGGACTTATCTTACCTCCTCTTGGTCTTCAGCAGGAATCAAGATCACCAACCTCCTCACATCCCTGCGAATGACGATTTTAGAGTCCTTTCTCCGGGCCCTGGGAGCCATGGGAGCAGGAAGACCCATGCAGGTTGTTATGTCCGCATCCCGGACAACCCCCTTCTCGTCTGGATATGTTGTAGCAACCCGGCCGAGCCGGAACTGCCCCCTCAGAGCGTTCTGGTCCGCAATCCAGACTACGTCTCCAACCTTGATACTTCTCTCTGCTCGGTGCCACTTATGTCTTATGAACAAGTTTGGTCCTGCCAGTTCGCTCCATTTCTTCCAGAACCTGTCGACTCCAGCCTGGACAGCCCTCAGCCTGCGCCAAGAGCGGGTTTCCATGTCGATTCCGTGTATGTCACCTCCCTGTCCGGTGCGCCCCAGGATAAGGGAGTTGGGGGTCAAGTACTTCACTGAGTCCTCTTGTTCCTATGCCCTGGCGTCGATGGGTCGCTCATTAGTCAAGTTGGCTGCAGAGTAGAGAAGGGTCTGGAACTCCCCCCAGGTGTAGCAGCCAGTTGTTCCGCCAAGACTGTTAAGAGCTCTTTTAAGGAGCTTGACAGCTGCCTCTGCTGCTCCATTCCTGTGTGGCGAGTCTGCAGGATGAAAGTCCCATTGCCACTCTGTGCTATTTCTGGCAGCCTTGTCTTCAACAGATGCCTTCTGCAAACAGGCCAGGTGCTTGTGTAGCTCTCTCAGAGCAGGCCTGGCTCCCAAGAAGTTTGTGCCTCTGTCTGACCATAGCTTTTTGGGATGCCCCTTTAGAGCAGTGAACCGGGAGTAGGCCTGAAGAAAGCTCTCAGAAGACTGGTCGTCGATGAGATCAGCATGGACGGCTCTGGAAGTCATGCAGCAATACACGACTCCCCAGACCTTTTTCTTGGTTCTTTTCTTAACAGCGTCCCTCACTTCAAAGGGTCCAAAGAGGTCTAGTGTAGTATACTCGAATGGGTTCGCTCTACTGGTACGTTCCTGAGGAAGCGCGCTCATCACTTGCTGGCACAGCCGGGCTCTTTGCTTCTTGCAAGTGATGCACCTGTTGACCACCTTCTTCACTGTCCTCCGACCTTGCACAACCCAGGCCTTTCTTTTAGTGTGCAGCAGTGTGGCAGCCACCCCTTCATGATTCGCTTCGTGAGCTTCCCTCACAAGCAAGGCCCCCAGCCACGACCGGAACGGGATTAAAGGTACAGCGGTTCCGTCTTCATTCCAAGACTGGACTCTACCACCACAAAGTAAGAGTCCATTGTTGTCATCTTTCATCACAACAAGGCGGTTTAAGGTCGTATCCTGAAAGTTCACGCCGTCTTGGGCTGCAAGGGCTAGGTCTTGGAAAGCCGCTGTTCTCTCTCCCACAGACAGCCTGGGCCCCCTCACCTCCCAGTTTGCTGAGCTCGAGGCTTGGTAGCTTGTCCTCAGCCAGGAGTCTGCCGCTCTTCGAACCCAGGCGATTGTTCCACACAATTTAGACAAGCTACTGAATCGTTCGGGCCCGACAAGGCGCACTAGAGCTACACCCCAGGGCTTCCTCTTTGGCCTCTCTACTGCTGGAGTTGGACCTTGGTCTTTCATCTGTGGTCGCGGTGCGGAGTCTTGCAAGTCTGCCCCAACATCAGTATTGCTGGGGTCTGAGAACTTTTCTGCCTGAGACCTGGTGACTACAGCTGAGAACGCTCTTCGCTGCAACCTTTTAACGTCATCAGCCACGCTGGTCACTATCTCACTGGCCGTCTTCACAGGCCACTCAGCCTCAGGCCAACTCAGGAACTCTGGGCCTTGTTGCCACTCTGACACTTCATCAAGTTCCTCAGGAGTTGCTCCCCTTGTGATGATGTCTGCTATGTTCAGGTTGCCCTCAATCCACCTCCAGTCTTCCACTGGTCCAGCCTTCTGGATCTCTCCGATGCGGTTAGCGAAGAAAGTTTGGTAGCCATAGCTATCCTTGTGAATTGCTCCCAGGATTGTTTGGCTATCCACGAAGTGGACCCAGCGTGCGACCTTGATGCGGCAGTGCTTTACAAGGTATTTTCTCAGGCGGATCGAAAAGACAGCACCACATACCTCTGCCTTAATCGCGTCTCCTTTCTGGTTGAGAGGGGTAAGCTTTGCTTTTGACTCAACCAGCCTCACTACGACCCCATTCTGCGTCTCCCAACGGAGATAGAGCACCACGCCATAGGAAGCCTCACTCCCATCTGAAAACATGACCCCCATTGGATGGCCTATGGCTCCAGTTGGTGTGAGGCTTCTTTCGAACCTGATCTGGGCAAGTCTCACATATTCTTCGAGGAGTCTTATGGAAGCCTCTCGTAGTTTTGGTGAGAGTGGGTCATCCCAAGTGTCCTTAACTGGACTGCTTATACTCGCTTCTTGGTAAGCTTCTCTCACAAGCATAACCCCTTTCTGCTTTGCGGGTGTGGCAAGACCAATGGGGTCGTAGAATCCAGCGATCTGGCTTAGCAGCATCCGACGGGTCAATGGGTTTGGAGTTTTACCTCTGACTTCCTCTTCGCGCAAATCGACTCCTGTTCTCATCTTTCCTCTCTTCTTTGAGAAATTTACAGAGGTCATCACACGAAGTTTGTCGGTCTCTGGTTCATAGCCGACTCCAAGTGCTTTGCTCTCTTCGTCCCGCATCTGGTTGGGTAACACCAGCGTTTTGGGCACACTCACAGTTGTCTTACTGATACTGGCATCAGTTGTGGTTGCGGACCTCCCACTTTGGCCTGATAAGACCCATGGCTTAAGGGAGAAGCCTCCAGCCTTTAAGATCTTTTCCACTCCTTTGGTGATTTTCTCCAGTATCTGCAAGTCATTGTGGGACGTCAAGATGTCATCCACATAACTATCTTCTACCACAACTCTGCGCTCCTCAACCATGGCTGCAAACTGGGGCAGGTTGGCTGTTTCTCTCATTGCCACCTGGGCGATACAACCAGCAGGTTTATCGCCAATGTTGACCCTGACGACAGCAAAGACTTCAATCACCTCCTCAGGATTGTCTCTCCAGAGGAATCGATGGAGGTGTACTTCTTTGTCTTCTAGCCAGACAGAGTTGTACATTTTTTTCACATCGCCCAGGGCGGCGTACAACCCATTCCTGAATCTCAGAAGCACGCCCCTTATCTGATTTAGGACATGAGGACCCTTGTACAGTAGGTCATTTAAACTTATTCCCATGAATTCTTGGCTACTGTTCCAGACAATTCTTACAGGGGTAGTGGTTGAGTGAGGATTAGGAGCAACTAAATGACTGATATACCCCTTAGGTCCCTTCCAGCTATCGATTTCCTCCTGGGTGACTTTAACGACAGCCCCTCTTGAGACCATATCGTGGATTTGCTCTCTGTACGCAGCCTTCCATTCCGGCTCCCTCTCCAGTCGTTTCTCAGTGTTTAAAAAGGTGGCTTCCACTGCACGTCGATTGTCAGGCAGCGTTGTGGGGTCTCCTTTCCACGGGTAAGCTGCGTCCCAGTGAGGGGATTCGCTGTGCTTGTCAGCTTGCACGTAGGTCAGACATTCCATTATTTTCTCCAAGTCTCTTTCCTCTCCTAGGGTCATTTCCTTGCCTCCAGGGGGGCACCTACCGCATCTGCAGCCACCACACTGAGGATCACAGGCGGCGCCAATACTGTCCCACTTGAACCATTCAAAAACTTCTTTATTGGTAGTTGCAGTGTTTCGGAGGATTGCGTCTTCTTCCACCGAAACTCCACTGGGTCCTCCCGTCTTCACAATAATCTCTTTGTACGCCCTTGAAGCTGTTCTCATTGACCTAGCGAAATGTGTTTCAGACCTGTGCACTGCTAGGTCTATCACTTCAAAGAGGTCAGGATGCGTTCCACCAACAGCCTTCCCAAGGGGACCATCCCAGAGGACGAGGTCTCCAACTACTCTGACTGGCTGTGGGACAAGGCGACCCTCTCTGTGGCTAATCAACAGGTCGATCTTTTCGGGCCGGACCAAGTCCTTGAGTTGAACATTTGGAAAGAACTTCTGCAGTTGCTGTGGCGTGACAGCTTGGTTCACCTTCGCAACATCTTCCAAGCCGTAACAGAGGAGTTTGTGCTCTGCTATTGTACCTCTGGGAGTTTTTACTCTCAGCCTCAGGGTATACTTCATGGTAGTAATGGTTTTCTCCATCCCTCCAACACCTTGGACAATCAACTTAATGTTCTCACCATTTAGCTTGAGACGCTCTGCTGCTTTATTAGAGATATAATTAGTATCTGAAGCGAGATCAATCAACGTACCGACTAGCTGGCCAGAGTTTGTCGTCACATCCAGTAGCATCATTATGACAGGGCACTCTTTTGGCTCACAACCAATGCTAGCACACACTTTTGTTGTGATCTTATTTGAAAAGGCTTCTTTGAACTCTGCTCACACCTCTGGAGAAAGTTTGGCAAGGAGCTCCTCCTGTTTGTTGGTTAGTCCAAGCCCCCGTTTCCCCAATTTTGCATCGCTCTGCTCTCCGCTCTTTTCCTCTTTCTTCTTGATCTGTGACTTTGGACAGAGCAAGTAATTGTGGTCTGAAGAGCCCTCTTTCTGACAGTCATCCTTTGAGCATAAATACTTTTGTGTGCAGCCGCCATCGTCACCATGAAGGCGCAAGCACTTAAAGCATGCTCCTGCTCTCCTAAGCTGAGCCTTCTTGCCTGTCAGATTGAGCTTCTTGAAGACCTTGCAGGCGAACAGCCTACCTCCGTGCTCGTTGTCTCCACATGTGATGCATGAGCTTGGTTGAGCGCCCTTTAGGGTGTTTCCTGATGTGGCTCTGGTGAATGCCCTCCTTTCTTTTTTCTTCTCGCTCGACCTCTCAGTATTGTCCGCCGGGCTAGGCTGTAGCTGGTCTAGCTCCTCGAGAATGTCCTCCTGCTTCTTCAAGTATTGCAGTAGACAGTCAAAGTGGTTGCGTGGTGAAAACCCGCTTCCAGGGTCATTTTTGTGTGTTAACCACTTTTCTTTCAGGGAGTCAGGAAGCTTACTTTCAATCGACTGCACAACCACTCGGTTCTTTACAGCATCTTCCTCCCCTAAGACTTGTAGGTCACGAAGAGCTCTCTCCACGGCTTGAATCAGTTCGATTGTCTTCCTTGGATGGTTTCCTTTGATGGGGCAAAGTCCTTGCACTTCTTGTGCAATCAGCAGCACTATTTTTGGCTTATTTCCGTACTTGTTGTCCAGGAGCCTGAACACGTCGTTGGCGTGACAATACGAGGTCCCTCTTGACTTTTTCATCTAGGCTTCCCAAGAGATGGAATTTTCTCACATTTTCCAATCCATGAGGGTTTCCCAGACGTTGCAAGTCCTCCCATTCAGCTTTCCAGCGGTAGTAATCCCTCATATTACCAGCAAACATGGGCAAGCGTGCACGTTCTAGGCTGATCTGGGGCCTGTAGTTGTAAGTCCCAACTGGCTCCTCCTGCTCCACAAATTTCACTTTTCCCAGTTTCCCTTCGTCGTCGGATTGAGAACCGCCTTTCCATGCCCACTCATCCCACAGTTTTTCACGCCTTTTCTTCAACTTCCGGATCTGGTCCTTTGACTCTGTTGCCTTGGACCAAGGGATCAAATCTTTCCACTCATCCAATCCTCGTTCGAAGTTGTTGACCTCCCGTTCCAGGTTCCTATGAATCAATTCACATTCCCTCCTGGTCATATGGTGGTGATCCGTGTCCTCGGCCTGGTCCATGGATGATCCAGCCTCTTCAGTGAGGGTGGTAATTTCCGCCTCAGCGAACCTTGTCCCGAAGCTGATCAGGATGATTTGTTCAGTTTCATCAAACTTACAGTCACATTCTGCTGTTTTTCCGTCAATGTTTTCCGCCTTCTTTTTGGCTTCATCATCGTCTACTTCTCTCAGGGCCGTGGCATACTCAAACCCTGCATCTCTGACTCTGGAGTGATCCACCTTAAAGTTCCTCCACTCACTTCTCATTTCACTTTCCCCCAGTGCACTAGCTCTGGAGGTGAGGTAATTGGCTCTTCTAGTGAACGGAGTCTGGGCTGCTGACCGCTTCTGTTTTAACCTCTCCAGCTCCTCCTCTGATGCTGCCATCTTGCCAACTTTTCTAGCGTTTAACTCAAGCTCAAGTGTTTTCTGCCAACTGGGTTTTAAGTAGTCCTTTAACTGTAGACTCTATCCTCTTCTTGGCTTTCACTCATTAATGATTTGCCTAGTAAGTCAGCAGATGTGCAGACAGCTTTATGGGTGGACTGTTTGCTTATCAGAAGTTAGTCTCGTGACGAATGTTCTAGCACTTGCATTATCCATGTAAAGGAGAACCGTGGTTTATGACTGTTCGGATTTTCGTTATTTAGCCCTCCGAAAAGGCTCACCAGGAAGCACATAATGTCATGACTCGTGTTTTGTCCTTAATTTTATTTTAAATCAAATGACCACAGGTCATAAACCTGAAATACAACAAACAAGTAATGACAATATATTATTCAGATATATTATTTAGTATATTATTCAAGTAATATAATAATAATGTAAATAATAAATCAAATAAGCCTGCAACACCATCAAAGATGTGGCGAATCTGGCTTAAACAGCACCGACTACATCACCCAGAATGCCCAGCGCCAGAGGAGCATGCGCACAGTGACTCTGCCGTCACAGGTTGCTATGGAAGCTGTCACAGGACACAGAACCCTTGCCACCACATGCCTCGTCCAAAGGATTTACACACAAACGCAACATAATGCGGCACTCCACCATGGATCACCGAACCAAACCACCGCTATCACCACCGCCACCAGAAACCAGCAGAGTGCTCCGAACAATCAGCACAATGCAAATGGCTGATAATAATAGCCTAATGCTATATAGCATCTGGTTCGCTGAGCTACCGCACCCAGCGAGCAACAAGTTACTCCCGGCCAACTAACACCGACACAGTGAGGTAAACGTTCAGTGCACAAACATATAAGTGACTTAAACATTAATGCTAGACTGAGTAGTTCGCAGTTACATACCAACGGGCTGTGTGCTCCTGATGATTGTCTACGGTGAAGTGATTACCAGGTGCTGTAATTTAAGTCTCTAGTGAAGCTGCGCATGCGCACATAACGTAACATATCTGAGCATCTAAGAAACTTAAAGAAATCACTCGTTCCCCATTTAATTGAACACATCAGACCCATTTGCTTCTCTTTTATCTATTTATATATATATATATTTTTTTTTTCCTGAGTGAGCTAGAAATCTCAACAGTCATATAAAATATATTCACCCCAGCCAGTATTGTAATCAAATCTTACCAGAAAGCATGTAGTCCTTTGCTCAGACAGTGTAGTAGTGTGGGCACAATAGCATCTCATTAGTGTGCAAGATCTTGAGAATCAGCTGTACATGTGATGAAAGAATGCACTGCAGAGGCTTGCAATTCCATTGAATTGGGGATCATTTAACCAAAATATGCCACAAGACCTAGAGTTGCCTTATGTCCCACAAAAAAGGTTCACTGTTATAAGCACTTTTTTTCTTTTCTTCTTCCCATGGAAAATTTCCGGAAAATGTCTGACCCTTTGCCACCTTAGGTGTGTGGCAATGCACCATTCGGTCTGTGCCATTAGTGATGCACACTGGCTCGTGTGTGTGTGTGTGTGTGTGTGTTTGTGTCTGGGATGAGAGGCGTGTGTGGGTCTGGGATGAGGGATCTGGGGCAATGTACTGTCTGGGATGAGGGGTCTGGGACATTGTACTGTCTGGGATGAGGGGTCTGGAACAATGTACTGTCTGGGATGAGGGGTATGGGATAGAGGTCAACCGATTATGATATATATATATATATATATATATATATATATATATATATATATATATATAAATCGGCCGATTAATCGGAATCGGCTTTTTTTGGTCCTCCAATAATTGGTATCGAAAAATCATAAGCGGATATAGCTTCCGGCAATAGTGCCTCGTCCAGAGCTTCCGGTAACAGTGCCCCGTCCAGAGTGTCTGGCAACAGTGCCCCATCTAGAGATGGTCCACAGTCCGGACCCGAGTGAGATGGCCTACAGTCCGGAACCGAGTGAGACGGCATACAGTCCGGAAACGAGTGAGACGGCCCACAGTCAGGAACCGAGAGAGACGGCCCACAGTTCAGAGCTGAGTGAGTCGGCCTACAGTCCGGAATCGGAGCAGCGAGAGTCGCCCGACAGTCCGGAATCGGCGCAGCGAGAGTCGCCCGACAGTCCGGAATCGATGCAGCGAGAGTCGCCCGACAGTCCGGAATCGGCGCAGCGAGAGTCGCTCTACAGTCCGGAATCGGCACAGCCAGAGTCGCCCTCCAGCCCGAGGTCTCCAACGACGCACATCAGTCCGAGGTCTTCAGTGATGCGCCATAGCACAGAGACTTCGGGAGGGGTAACATTAAATATGTATTCAGCGGGGGTGGACAGGTTAGGTGGGGGACTAAGGCCAGAGCCTGAGCCACCTCCACAGTAGGAGGATTGAAGGGGTGTGGTACGGGAACCGTCGATGACGGCAGCCACCCTCCCTTCCCTCCCTTTAGTTTGGGGGGGTTTATTTTTGTGTTTATTTAATTTTTTTAATTTGTGAGGTGCATCCGGGGTCTGCACCTTTGGGGGGGGTACTGTCACGTTCTAACCAGTAAAGGGGTTATTTGTTATTGTAGTTTGGTCAGGACGTGGCAGGGGGGTATTTGTTTTATGTGGTTCGGGGTGTGTGTTTATGTAGAGGGGTGTTTGATTCGAGTATTCCGGGGTTTTTGGGCTATGTTCTATGTTAGTATATTTCTATGTTGCGTCTAGTCTATTCTATATCTATGTTTAGTTAATTGGTTTGACCTTCAATTTGAGGCAGCTGTTCCTCGTTGCCTCTGATTGAAGGTCCTATATAGAGTGATGTGTTTTGTCATGGGTTTTGTGGGAAGGTGTTTTTGCACTGCTGTTGTGTATAGCCTGCATTACTGTAAGTTCGTATGTTTTCTTATTTTGTTAATTAAGTGTTCGAAATAAAAGTTAAAAAAAGCACTCAACCCGCTGCGCCTTGGTCTGCTCCGTACAACGACCGTTACAGTGTTGGAGAAGAATGTAAAAGTGCAATATGTGCCATGTAAAAAAGCTAACATTTAAGTTCCTTGCTCAGAACATGAGAACATATGAAAGCTGGTGGTTCCTTTTAACATGAGTCTTCAATATTCCCAGGTAAGAAGTTTTAGGTTGAGGTTATTATAGGTATTGTAAGACTATTTCTGTCTATACCATTTGTATTTCATATACCTTTGACTGTTGGATGTTCTTATAGGCACTTTAGTATTGCCAGCCTAATCTCAGGAGTTGATAGGCTTGAAGTCATAAACAGCGCAATGCTTGAAGCACAGCGAAGAGCTGCTGGCAAACACAGGAAAGTGCTGTTTGAATGAATGCTTACGAGCCTGCTGCTGCCTACCACCGCTCAGTCAGACTGCTCTATCACTGCTCTATCTGTTGCCGTTGGGTAGAGAAGACCAAAACGCAGCGGGAATGTGGATGCTCATCTTTATAATTGATTAAATAAAGAGAGACTCAAAAACAACAAAACAAAAAAACAACAGACAACAGTTTCACAGGCTACGACAACTAGCAGTGCAAAAGACAACTACCCACAAAATCCCCAGGAAAAACAAGCTCCTAATATATGACTCCCAATCAGGAACAACGACGTTCCTGATCAGAAGCCACACAGACCACACAGAAATAGACAGACTAGAAAACCATAGAAAACCAACACTAGAACATATATTGAAACCCCAGACTACATAAACCAAACACCCCTTTAATATACACACACAGCCCCAACCATACAAAACAAATACCCTTCTGCCACGTCCTGACCAAATTATAATACAATTACTCCCTCTGCTGGTCAGGACATGACACTATCAAATATCAAATCATAGACTTAATTATAATATAATAGCACATAGAAATACGAGCCTTTGGTCATTAATATGGTCAAATCCGGAAACTATCATTTCGAAAACAAAACGTTTATTCTTTCAGTGAAATACAGAACCGTTACGTATTTTATCTAACGGATGGCATCCCTAAGTCTAAATATTGCTGTTACATTGCACAGCCTTCAATGTTATGTCATAATTATGTAAAATTCCGTGTTAGAAAGAAATGGTTCGCAACGAGCCAGGCGGCCCAACTGCAGCATATACCCTGCTTGAAACGCAGGAGAAGTGACACAATTTCCCTAGTTAACAGAAATTCATGTTAGCAGGCAATATTAACTAAATATGCAGGTTTAAAAAAATGTACTTGTGTATTGATTTTAAGAAAGCCATCGCTCAGTCAGACTGCTCTATCAAATATCAAATCATAGACTTAATTTTAATATAATAAACACACAGAAATACGAGCCTTAGGTCATTAATATGGTCGAATCCAGAAACTATCATCTCGAAAACAAAACGTTTTTTATTTCAGTGAGATATGGAACCGTTCCGTATTTTATCTAATGGGTGGCATCCCTAAGTCTAAATATTGCTGTTACATTCTATAACCTTAAATGTTATGTCATAATTATGTACAATTCTGGCAAATTAATTACGGTCTTTGTTAGGAATAAATGGACTTCACACAGTTTGCAGGCGGCCGAACTGCTGCATATACCCTGACTGCTTGCACGGAATGCAAGAGAAGTGACACAATTTCCATAGTTAACAGAAATTCATGTTAGCAGGAAATATTAACTAAATATGCAGGTTTAAAAATATATACTTGTGTATTGATTTTAAAGAAAGGCATTGATGTTTATGGTTAGGTACATTGGTGCAACGATTGTGCTTTTTTCGCAAATGCGCTTGTTAAATCATCACCCGTTTGTCTAAGTGATTCGATGAGAAATTAACAGGCACCGCACCGATTTATATGCAACGCAGGACAGGTTAGATAAGTCTCTCGTGGAGTGCAATGTAATCGGCCATAATCGGTGTCCAAAAATGCGATTTAATCGGTCGACCTCTAGTCTGGGACAATGCACTGTCTGGGATGAGGTGTGTGTGATTACAATGCACCGCTGTTTGATGTGCTGTGCAGCTCATTGGGCTTTATGGGAGCGGGACAAAATTATTTGACAACCCAAATCACGGGCCGGGTTTAACACATGACGGGCCGGGTTTAACACATGATCATCTACACTGTTTTGAAGTGGATTTAATAAGTGGCATTAATAAGGGATCATAGCTTTCACCTGGATTCACCTGGTCAGTCTGTCATGGAAAGAGCAGGTGTTCATAATGCTTTGTTAACTCAGTGTATAGTTTCTAATGGCAGCCTGCAGTACCCCGGTTGGCCTTCAACTTCAGGTACTTAATGAGAGGGGGCAGCACTGAGCTAGCCTGCATGTTATGTCTAATGGCAGCCTGCAGTACCCCGGTTGGCCTTCAACTTGAGGTACTTAATGAGAGGGGGGCAGCACTGAGCTAGTCTGCATGTTATGTCTAATGGCAGCCTGCAGTACCCCGGTTGGCCTTCAACTTGAGTTACTTAATGAGAGGGGGCAGCACTGAGCTAGCCTGCATGTTATGTCTAATGGCAGCCTGCAGTACCCCGGTTGGCCTTCAACTTCAGGTACTTAATGAGAGGGGGCAGCACTGAGCTAGCCTGTAACGTCACTTCCTGGAGTAGCTCAAACTGTCTACATAAATCTCTCACATGAGACGCCATCTTAACCAACTTAATTTGGCTTCAATGCACTGTTGAGTCTTCACATAGGAATGAATGGTGTCATAATGGCCAGAATCCATGGAACAACAGGAAGTTACCAGGTGTCTTAAACTGGGTGTCATCTGTTTTTCTCCAGGTTCGTCTGAGGTTCAGGTTGTTGGACCGGCTGACCGAGTCGTTGCCGTAGCTGGTGATGACATCATTCTACCTTGTTCCCTGAAACCCAATGTCAATGCTGAGAACATGATAATGAAATGGACAAGATTGAACCCGAAAGCAGCAAACGTCCATCTTTACCATGACGGTCGAGACTCCAATGCGGACCAGCATCCATCCTACAGGGGAAGGACATCAATGTTTCATGAAGAACTGAAGAACGGCAACGTCTCCTTAAAGCTGACCAGAGTTACTCTCTCTGATGCTGGAAGCTACAGGTGCTTCATTCCAACACTGACCAGCCAGGTGAAGGAAACCACCGTTCAACTCTTTGTTGGTGAGTCATGACTACTGGAGATGTGATCAGAGGTTGTATTGGTAAATCTGGCTAAATGATTGGCTGCTAAAATATCAACATGTCTTCCTCCTTCCTCCCTGTTATCAGTAGTACTGTATTTATAAATGATGCTTTACTTCCTGTACAGTATATATGTAGGTGTTGTAATGGTTTGACACGGCTTCTCTGTTTCAGATGACCTGTTTCCTCCTACATCACACGTATTGTGGATTGTTGTAGCTGTTGGTGTTCTTGCAGTTTTAACTATTGGTGGCTACTGTTGCTATATACAATTTATTAAAGGTGAGTTTAACCTTGATGTCTGACTGGTCCTTGATGTCTCATCATTAAACAAGTGTGATATTTCAGTTTTTATTTATTTTAAGGTCAGGATATAACTAGGAATGACCCATATCCTGTCCATTAGACTCTATTCATTTATACCAGGTTACCTTCAGACCAGTCCTGTATTAGATCAGGATATAACTAGGAATGACCCATATCCTGTCCATTAGACTCTATTCATTTATACCAGGTTACCTTCAGACCTGTATTAGATCAGGATATAACTAGGAATGACCCATATCCTGTCCATTAGACTCTATTCATTTATACCAGGTTACCTTCAGACCAGTCCTGTATTAGATCAGGATATAACTAGGAATGACCCATATCCTGTCCATTAGACATTCAGCTTGTGGTCGTTGTAGATCAAAACATGTTCAGGAGTTTTACTTTTTTACTTCTGGGTCCAAATAGTTTCTAGCTCAAACAGTTCGGATGGTACAGACATTAAATAATAATTTGTATGCCGAGGTGTCTGACTCTGAAACAGCCAAATAGGACACTGCTGTGGAAGTAAAGTCTTTAACTCACAGATTTTGGTTTAAGATTATGCTAATTAGAGGAATTAATTAGATTACATCGCGGGAGCAGACATACAGGCTTTTAATGATTATTATTGTAATGCATATACATTTGCATTCTTTTGTCTACAGTGATGGAGCGTAGAGAACTAGGTAAGTGGGCCGTTGTCTTGTTAGAGTTTCACATATAGAGATTATGATTATTACTATAATACTGTTGGGTCAACTGTTAATCACAGACCTCATGGTTTATTACTATAATACTGATGGGTCAACTGTTAATCACAGACCTCATGGTTTATTACTATAATACTGATGGGTCAACTGTTAATCACATACCTCATGGTTTATTACTATAATACAGTCCTCTAATGGCTGTACTGGTAGAGAGGAACCAGGCTCTGAGGGGTGACCAGTCCTCTACTGGCTGTACTGGGTAGAGACGAACCAGGCTCTGAGGGGTGACCAGTCCTCTACTGGCTGTACTGGGTAGAGAGGAACCAGGCTCTGAGTAGGTGACCAGTCCTCAACTGGCTGTATTGGGTATACCAGAGGAACCAGGCTCTGAGGGGTGACCAGTCCTCTACTGGCTGTACTGGGTATACCAGAGGAACCAGGCTCTGAGGGGTGACCAGTCCTCTACTGGCTGTACTGGGTAGACCATAGGAACCAGGCTCTGAGGGGTGACCAGTCCTCTACTGGCTGTACTGGGTAGACCAGAGGAACCAGGCTCTGAGGAGTGACCAGTCCTCTACTGGCTGTACTGGGTAGACCAGAGGAACCAGGCTCTGAGGAGGTACCAGCAGGGTTAGATATGATGATGGTTTTAGAAGATGTCAACATGTCTTCTAACTGACTATCTAGACAGATAGGTAATGAACTCAATGAAAACCCGACTGGACATCTGGGTAAGTGTTGTCTCTGTGTTATATTCATGTAATGTTAAACATTATCAAAGGAAATAGAGGACATGTAGTCTGTCTTCATGTTCTAGTACCCTTAATACATCATGTTTTATCTACTGTCTACAGAGGAGGTCAGAATAGAGAGGATGTAGTCTGTCTTCATGTTCTAGTACCCATAATACATAATGTTTTATATTCTGTCTACAGAGACGTTCAGAAAAGAGAAAGGTAGGTTGAAAGTCTGTGTGCTTCCACAACTGTCCTCTGAGAGAAGAGAGAGAGGGAGACCTCACTAATGCTCTTGTGGCTGAATGGAAGCAAGTCCCCACAGCAATGTTCCATCATCTAGTGGAAAGCCTTCCCAGAATAGTGGAGGCTGTTATAGCAGCAAAGGGGGGGACCAACTCCATATTAATGCCCATGATTTTGGAATGAGATGTTCAATGAGCAGGTGTCCACATACTTTTGGTCATGTAGTGTATCTACCTAATGTTAGATAATAGCAGGTGTCCACATACTTTTGGTCATGTAGTGTATCTACCTAATGTTAGATAATAGCAGGTGTCCACATACTTTTGGTCATGTAGTGTTTCTACCCAATGTTAGATAATAGCAGGTGTCCACATACTTTTGGTCATGTAGTGTTTCTACCTAATGTTAGATAATAGCAGGTGTCCACATACTTTTGGTCATGTAGTGTTTCTACCTAATGTTAGATAATAGCAGGTGTCCACATACTTTTGGTCATGTAGTGTTTCTACCTAATGTTAGATAATAGCAGGTGTCCACATACTTTTGGTCGTGTAGTGTATAAATCTCATGATTCAATGATTATTAAATTATCACTATCTCACTATCTTTATTACATTTTTATACCAGATGAACGACAAGAACAGCTGAGTAAGTAGTGTGTGTGTGTGTGTGTGTGTGTGTGTGTGTGTGTGTGTGTGTGTGTGTGTGTGTGTGTGTGTGTGTGTGTTCACGTGCGTCTGTGTCTGTCATGTTAAGGTTTGCTCACCAAAGTGTGTTCTGACTATCTGTTCTTGTCTTGCTTCTAAATCATCCTTTCTTTCTTTAATAGAGATGATGGAGAGAGAGATTGAAGATTGATCAGGATGAGCTGGAGAGTTGAGTTACTATAGAGAGACTATAACTATAGAGCTGAGTTACTATAGAGAGACTATAACTATAGAGCTGAGTTACTATAGAGAGACTATAACTATAGAGCTGAGTTACTATAGAGAGACTATAACTATAGAGCTGAGTTACTATAGAGAGACTATAACTATAGAGCTGAGTTACTATAGAGAGACTATAACTATAGAGCTGAGTTACTATAGAGAGACTATAACTATAGAGCTGAGTTACTATAGAGAGACTATAACTATAGAGCTGAGTTACTATAGAGAGACTATAACTATAGAGCTGAGTTACTATAGAGAGACTATAACTATAGAGAGATTATAACTATAGAGCTGAGTTACTATAGAGAGACTATAACTATAGAGAGACTATAACTATAGAGAGACTATAACTATAGAGAGACTATAACTATAGAGCTGAGTTACTATAGAGAGACTATAACTATAGAGAGACTATAACTATAGAGAGACTATAACTATAGAGCTGAGTTACTATAGAGAGACTATAACTATAGAGAGACTATAACTATAGAGCTGAGTTACTATAGAGAGACTATAACTATAGAGCTGAGTTACTATAGAGAGACTATAACTATAGAGAGACTATAACTATAGAGAGACTATAACTATAGAGAGACTATAACTATAGAGAGACTATAACTATAGAGAGACTATAACTATAGAGCTGAGTTACTATAGAGAGACTATAACTATAGAGAGACTATAACTATAGAGCTGAGTTACTATAGAGAGACTATAACTATAGAGAGACTATAACTATAGAGCTGAGTTACTATAGAGAGACTATAACTATAGAGCTGAGTTACTATAGAGAGACTATAACTATAGAGAGACTAACTATAGAGCTGAGTTACTATAGAGAGACTATAACTATAGAGAGACTATAACTATAGAGCTGAGTTACTATAGAGAGACTATAACTATAGAGAGACTATAACTATAGAGCTGAGTTACTATAGAGAGACTATAACTATAGAGCTGAGTTACTATAGAGAGACTATAACTATAGAGCTGAGTTACTATAGAGAGACTATAACTATAGAGCTGAGTTACTATAGAGAGACTATAACTATAGAGCTGAGTTACTATATAGAGACTATAACTATAGAGCTGAGTTACTACAGAGAGACTATAACTATAGAGCAGAGTTACTATAGAGAGACTATAACTATAGAGCTGAGTTACTATAGAGAGACTATAACTATAGAGCTGAGTTACTATAGAGAGACTATAACTATAGAGCTGAGTTACTATAGAGAGACTAAAACTATAGAGCTGAGTTACTATAGAGAGACTATAACTATAGAGAGACTATAACTATAGAGAGACTATAACTATAGAGCTGAGTTACTATAGAGAGACTATAACTATAGAGCTGAGTTACTATAGAGAGACTATAACTATAGAGAGACAATAACTATAGAGAGACTATAACTATAGAGCTGAGTTACTATAGAGAGACTATAACTATAGAGCTGAGTTACTATAGAGAGACTATAACTATAGAGCTGAGTTACTATAGAGAGACTATAACTATAGAGAGACTATAACTATAGAGCTGAGTTACTATAGAGAGACTATAACTATAGAGCTGAGTTACTATAGAGAGACTATAACTATAGAGCTGAGTTACTATAGAGAGACTATAACTATAGAGCTGAGTTACTATAGAGAGACTATAACTATAGAGCTGAGTTACTATAGAGAGACAGTAACTTTCTATAGAGACCTATCCCACCTAACAAAGCTGAGTTTCTGAGTATATAACTGAGTGATATGAATCTTGGTGAGACAGAGTCCTCTGATCAACGTGTTGGTCACTACTCTATAATCCACTTCCAGTAGTTAGTTCTTTACTTTTTGAAGTTTTACTACCCATGTTTGTATTATGGGTTTATATCCATTTCCTGGTTATTCTATATATGTGTTCCCCATAAACAATGTCTTTCTAATCCCCCTCAGGAATTGATAGTGTTGAATTGAATGGAATGATGGACTAAGGTCTCCTGTTAGAATGTTACAGACCCTCTTATGTCCAGTACCTGATAATCACAGGTATATCAACAGGACCACAGGAGGTTGGTGGCACCTTAATTAGGGAGGAGGGGCTCGTGGTAATGGCTGAAGAGGAATCAGTGGAATGGTATCAAATACATCAAAAATGTGGTTTCCATGGTTTCCATGTTTGATGCCGTTCCATTGGCTCCGTTCCAGACGTTATAATGAGGCTCCTCCCCTCAGCAGCCTCCTGTGAACAAGACTGATAAAACCATTTGTTGAAATGTTTATATTTCGGTTTTAGCTTCTGTTTTATTCTCTATTTCGTTAGGTCAGGGTGTGATTTGGGTGGGCATATCTAGGTTTCTATTTCTTTGTTGGCCGGGTATGGTTCCCAATCAGAGGCAGCTGTTTGTCGTTGTCTCTGATTGGGGTTCATACTTAGGCAGCCCTTTTTCCCACCTGTGATTGTGGGATCTTGTTTGTGTGTAGTTGCTTTCTGCACTGCATATAGCTTTACGTTCGTTTTTGTATTTTGTTGTTTTTCCGGTGTCATTTTTAATGGTCTCATTCCAACAACCTGTCAGCTTCTATTGTAGCTTCAACCTGTCAGCTTCTATTGTAGCTTCAACCTGTCAGCTTCTATTGTAGCTTCAACCTGTCAGCTTCTATTGTAGCTTCAACCTGTCAGCTTCTATTGTAGCTTCGACCTGTCAGCTTCTATTGTAGCTTCAACCTGTCAGCTTCTATTGTAGCTTTAACCTGTCAGGTTCTATTGTAGCTTCGACCTGTCAGCTTCTATTGTAGCTTCAACCTGTCAGCTTCTATTGTAGCTTCGACCTGTCAGCTTCTATTGTAGCTTCAACCTGTCAGCTTCTATTGTAGCTTCAACCTGTCAGCTTCTATTGTAGCTTCGACCTGTCAGCTTCTATTGTAGCTTCAACCTGTCAGCTTCTATTGTAGCTTCGACCTGTCAGCTTCTATTGTAGCTTCAACCTGTCAGCTTCTATTGTAGCTTCAACCTGTCAGCTTCTATTGTAGCTTCAATGTGCCAGTTTTTTTTTTGACTTTGTGAAGTGTTTATTTTTGCTTTACTTTTTTAATATTCGCCTTGAGAATATACAGAGGGGTCAGAAATTATTGACATCCTTGCTAAAGATTAGCAATAATGACTATATTAAATAAATCAAATACTGACCTATTGTGTACTCAAAATAAATTATAGTATATTATTATAAACTAATTATATTATTTTAAACTAATACAATTTCTCAGAGAATTATTATTTTTTTGTAATGTATTTTTTTTGTAAAGGTAGGGGTCAAAATGACAGCCAAAAATCTCCAGGAGTTTGATGATGTCATTACTATGAATATAGAACCAAATACTGACCTTCTGACTACTTTAATTACTAGAATCTATAGGGGGTCAATAATTTAGACCTTTAGAATCTATAGGGGGGTCAATAAATTAGACCTTTAGAATCTATAAGGGGTCAATAATTTAGACCTTTAGAATCTATAGGGGGTCAATAATTTAGACCTTTAGATTCTATAAGGGTTTCAATAATTTAGACCTTTAGAATCTATAGGGGGGTCAATAAATTAGACCTTTAGAATCTATAGGGGGGTCAATAATTTAGACCTTTAGAATCTATAGGGGGGTCAATAATTTAGACCTTTAGAATCTATAGGGGTGTCAATAATTTAGAAAATAAATATTACTTGTTAAAAGAAATATTTTAATCAGATCAATCGTATTAATATAAAATAATAGAATTGACACATGTTATTGAGCAGATGATAGAGCTCAGTATTTTCATTATTTACTAATACAGTCATTATTATCTTTATCAGGGTGTCAATAATTCCAGACCCACTGTATATTATATATTAGTCATGTATATGCAGTTGAATGGTATTGTCCATGTATTGATGATTTCTTGTTTTAATAAACTAGGACATCATTGTGTGAGAACGTGACTCCAGTGTAATATTTTAACATTATTGAATGTCAGTAGGTAGTGTTACCTTACTGTTTCCTTGGTGACCTGATAGAGACAGGTATGGAGACAGGTCATCAGTCTGTTATATAGAGCTATGGAGACAGGTCATCAGTCTGTTATATAGAGCTATGGAGACAGGTCATCAGTCTGTTATATAGAGCTATGGAGACAGGTCATCAGTCTGTTATATAGAGCTATGGAGACAGGTCATCAGTCTGTTATATAGAGCTATGGAGACAGGTCATCAGTCTGTTATATAGAGCTATGGAGACAGGTCATCAGTCTGTTATATAGAGCTATGGAGACAGGTCATCAGTCTGTTATAAAGAGCTATGGAGACAGGTCATCAGTCTGTTATATAGAGCTATGGAGACAGGTCATCAGTCTGTTATATAGAGCTATGGAGACAGGTCATCAGTCTGTTATAAAGAGCTATGGAGACAGGTCATCAGTCTGTTATATAGAGCTATGGAGTCAGGTCATCAGTCTGTTATATAGAGCTATGGAGACAGGTCATCAGTCTGTTATATAGAGCTATGGAGACAGGTCATCAGTCTGTTATATAGAGCTATGGAGACAGGTGCTATTAGCAGCAGGTAATGACCTGCTGACCCAGTTATATATATTACACAAGGACTATAAGCAGCAAGGAAATTGATGGATAGGCCAACAGGTTCAGAGGGCGGATGATGGATAGGCCAACCTTAGGTTCAGTGGATTGATGATGATAGGTCAACAGGTTCAGTGGATTGATGATGATTGGTCAACAGGTTCAGTGGATTGATGATGATTGGTCAACAGGTTCAGTGGATTGATGATGATTGGTCAACAGGTTCAGTGGATTGATGATGATTGGTCAACAGGTTCAGTGGATTGATGATGATTGGTAATCAGGTTCAGTGGATTGATGATGATTGGTCAACAGGTTCAGTGGATTGATGATGATTGGTAATCAGGTTCAGTGGATTGATGATGATTGGTCAACAGGTTCAGTGGACTGATGCATGTATTACTATTGGATAACTGACCTGGTTTTTAAATCAAATGCTACGGGGTCAATAATAAAATAACCCGTCAGTATATACAGTTCCAAGCAGTAGGCCTTGATGTATTTAATCCACTAATACTAACCATGTTCATTTAACATAAAAACATCTCTACATTTAGTATTTTGATCATCAACAAGGTTTATTTGAGCTGTTGTCAGCTGGCATTATAAATCACCATAGTAACGACTGACGGCAGGAATCAGCAAAGTGTCTGGTGTTGAGTTTTCACCCGGAGAGTCGAAGAGGGTGATGCCTGTCTCCACTAGATAGAGGGTGATGCCTGTCTCCACTAGATAGAGGGTGATGCCTCCCCTACACTAGATAGAGGGTGATGCCTGTCTACACTAGATAGAGGGTGATGCCTGTCTACACTAGATAGAGGGTGATGCCTGTCTCCACTAGATAGAGGGTGATGCCTGTCTCCACTAGATAGAGGGTGATGCCTGTCTCCACTAGATAGAGGGTGATGCCTGTCTCCACTAGATAGAGGGTGATGCCTGTCTCCACTAGATAGAGGGTGATGCCTGTCTCCACTAGATAGAGGGTGATGCCTGTCTCCACTAGATAGAGGGTGATGCCTGTCTACACTAGATAGAGGGTGATGCCTGTCTACACTAGATAGAGGGTGATGCCTGGTCTACACTAGATAGAGGGTGATGCCTGTCTACACTAGATAGAGGGTGATGCCTGTCTACACTAGATAGAGAGGTGATGCCTGTCTCCACTAGATAGAGGGTGATGCCTCCTCTACACTAGATAGAGGGTGATGCCTGTCTACACTAGATAGCGGTAAATTGTGACTCGCTTGTGGGCTGCTAGCAGCATATGGCAGCATGTCCGTTTGTGAGTCAAGAATTCAGCATAGCAAGTTTGTATGAAGGACTGATTATTAAATGTGTAAATAGTTGAATCCATTCTCCATTTCATGAATGTATTCACGGGTAAATAGTCATTGAAGCTTTTTTAAATTATTAAAACCTATTTCGGATCATTGGGACGCTAGCCTCCCACCTCGACAACATCCGGTGAAATTGCAGGGTGCCAAATTCAAAATACAGAAATAGTAATAATAAACATTCATGAAAATACAAGTTTTAATCATCGGTTAAAAGATTAACTTCTTTTAATCAAGCCGCTTTGTCAGATTTCAAAAAGGCTTTACGGCAAAAGCATACCATGCGATTATCTGAAGACAGTGCCCCGCTTACAAAAGCATACAAACATTTTCCAACCAAGTAGAGGAGTCACGAAAGTCAGAAATAGCAATAGAATAAATCACTTGTCTTTGAAGATCTTCATCTGGTTGCAATCACAAGGGTCCCAGTTACACAATAAATGGTTGTTTTTTCGATAAAGTCCCTATTTATATCCCAAAAACTCAGTTTGCTGGCGCGTTTTGTTCAGTAATCCACTGGCTCAAAGGCGTTCAAAACACGCAGACGAATACATACTAATAGTACCGGTAAAGTTAGTCGAAATATGTCAAACGATGTTTATAATTAATCCTCAGGTTGTCAATTATCTAAATAATCGATAATATTTAAACCGGACAATAGCGTATTCAATAGAAAGGAAAAACAACGAAGAGGGTGCACACAGTCACACTTTCAATGGAAAACTACTCACATCAAAAATAATGGATTTTCCTCAGATTTTTGCCTGCCATATCAGTTCTGTTATACTCACAGACATTATTGTAACAGTTTTAGAAACTTCAGAGTGTTTTCTATCCAAATCTACCAATTATATGCATATCCTAGCTTCTGGGCCTGAGTAACAGGCAGTTTACTCTGGACACGTTTGTCATCCAAACTTCAAAATACTGCCCCTAGCCCAAAGAAAAAAACAGTGTATAAAATCTGAAAATGTATTTAATTGTTTATTTGCATATAATAGGCAAATTTTTTAAAAGACAACATTATTGACACCTTGACACCGAATTAAATGTCTGCCCGCTAATATTTAGATTTTTGGAGGGAGTGTATTAGACTGTAAATGGTGATGTCATCTTCATACCTGTATTTCCATCATGAATTTCAAACTGTGGAAACTCTTGGCTATTGCGACGATCTATCAACGCAGCGACAGCGCTCCATGTGGGTTCACCCCGTCCTGATGACCCGCAGCCGGTATATAGAGAACCATCATCTGGTACAGGAGCTGTGGTTTGTGACGTTCCACAGCTGGTATATAGAGTACCATCATCTGGTACAGGAGCTGTGGTTTGTGATGTTCCACAGCCGGTATATAGAGTACCATCATCTGGTACAGGAGCTGTGGTTTGTGATGTTCCACAGCCGGTATATAGAGTACCATCATCTGGTACAGGAGCTGTGGTTTGTGATGTTCCACAGCCGGTATATAGAGAACCATCATCTGGTACAGGAGCTGTGGTTTGTGATGTTCCACAGCCGGTATATAGAGTACCATCATCTGGTACAGGAGCTGTGGTTTGTGAAGTTATGCTTGGTAGCTATATTTGCTAGCTAAAAATAATTGTTATTCATGTCTTGTACACAGTATCTAACGGGGGAGTATCTGACAGGGGAGTATTTGACAGGAGAGTATCTGACAGGGGACTATCTGATGGGGGAGATCACCCTGAGGGCTGCCTGTCACAGGTCCATGAGGAAGAGTGAAAATTAACAGGTTATTTGGTAAAGATCTGTTGATGCAGTGTTTGGTAATTGTGTTCACTGAGACACAATTTATTCCTGTATAGTTAAATGAGCCCCTAGTTAAGAAGACTAGAAACTACTATGTTTATTGTTATTTATGAGCCGCATCATTCTTGTTTCTCACTTCAGTCTTTCATCACACGTATCTTCACAGATGGTGTTAAAGCACTCCGTACCAGTGGTCGTGGTCCAAAGCCACTGCTTCTGTGTTGCAGGAAGTGCTCTGTGCAATCATCTAGTGGCCGTTCTTTACCAGACAGCGCACTACTCTCAACTAAACATTCCTGCTGCACCACCAGTTCACATCTGCACAGACACAGAACAGAGTTGGCACAAGCCAAGAACACTTTTGACTCTATCAATATCCATAAAAAAATGCACCTGAAAAGAATTCAGCCTATGTAACAGTAAATCCTTGTTAATTAGGGTGTGAAACCAGGTCCGGTTGATGGGATAGAGTTCTATAAACATACTAACTTAATTAGGGTGTGAAACCAAGTCCGGTTGATGGGATAGAGTTCTGTAAACATACTAACTTAATTAGGGTGTGAAGCCAGGTCTGGTTGATGGGATAGAGTTCTGTAAACATACTAACTTAATTAGGGTGTGAAACCAAGTCCGGTTGATGGGATAGAGTTCTGTAAACATACTAACTTAATTAGGGTGTGAAACCAGGTCTGGTTGATGGGATAGAGTTCTGTAAACATACTAACTTAATTAGGGTGTGAAGCCAGGTCTGGTTGATGGGATAGAGTTCTGTAAACATACTAACTTAATTAGGGTGTGAAGTCAGGTCCGGTTGATATGTAAGAGTGCGTGCTGGTGGCAGGGAAGTCAGGCGCAGGAGATCGAACTTGGTATAAACGGAGCAGTTTAATAAGTGCTCAAAAACTCAGAAAACCAAAATATACAAAATAATACAATTGGGTACTGATAAGGAAATTATATGTTTAAGGTAATGACTAAAGTATTCCACCCTGTCACTGTATAATTGAGTGAAATGTATTAGAATCATAAGACTAGAATTCTCTAATGTGTGTGCATAGGAAAAGAGGAACTGTCAACAGACAACTTGTGATAGACAACTGTGAAACTGATAACAGGAAGGAGGTCTCCCCACCCAGGGAGGGGAGAAACCGTAAGGCTTGCAGTAGATTGTGCAGGATATGATAAGCAATGTATGTGTTGGAACATTCTTGTAAATAGCAAGAGGAGGGGCATTTATAAGGGGTACGGTATGACCAAATGTGAGGTATAAAAGGCTATGTGCGTTGTATGATTTTTAGAGCTCTCTGAATAAAGAACTAACCTTTTGCAGAAATTCTGGGACTTTGTCAAATTCTTCTATTAACCGGGGCCTTACAACCCCTTAAGTATTTAATGAAGTTGTCCCTTACTGGTTTTCTTCCAGTAACACTTGTTTCAGACTGATTGGTGCTTGTGACTCTTATAAACTTGGTCTCTGCTGCCCGCTCAATCAAGTGCCAGAAGGCCATCAGGTGGGTGTAGCTTGCAGATCTAAAGACTGACCCAGAGTATTTCAATACCAAAAAAGCTCATTACTATTATTGCCCATCTTCTCTAAGCATCAAGTAGCACTAGACATGACCTAGCTGCTATTGTTGCCTGTTTTCTTGTTACTGTGCAGCCTGTGTTGTCATACTGTATCTACCTCGTACCTCTGCACATTGCTCTGGTACCCTTAGTATAGAACTCCGTTTTTGTGTATTTTATTTTATTCCTCTTGTGTTTTTTTAATTGTGTATTATTATAACTATGCATCATTGGGAAAGTTTATTTCACAAGCATTGCGCAGTAAAGTCTACAACAGTTGTATTCGGCAAATGTGATAAATAGTAATTGACATTACTGTGAGTAAAGGGGGCCACTGTCAGTCCATAAACATCTCTGCCCACTGAGTACAGATGTAAATTCAATGTCTTTTCCAAGTTGGTTCAACGTAATATCATTGAAATGACGTGGAAACAACGTTGACTCGACTAGTGTTTTCCCAGTGGGTCCCGACCTGACATGGACAGCCAACACAAACCTACTGGGTGGAGGTACAGGACAGTCGGGCAGGCTGACTGGGTGGAGGTACAGGACGGTAGGGCAGGCTGACTGGGTGGAGGTACAGGACGGTAGGGCAGGCTGACTGGGTGGAGGTACAGGACGGTAGGGCAGGCTGACTGGGTGGAGGAGGACAGGAGCACCTCCACTACCAGCATGACTCACACTCTTCATCGGTTTCTCTCTCTACTCTGCCACCGCTGCCATCCAGAGGGAGGTACAGGACGGTCGGGCAGGCTGACTGGGTGGAGGTACAGGACGGTAGGGCAGGCTGACTGGGTGGAGGTACAGGACGGTCGGGCAGGCTGACTGGGTGGAGGTACAGGACGGTAGGGCAGGCTGACTGGGTGGAGGTACAGGACGGTTGGGCAGGCTGACTGGGTGGAGGAAGGACAGGAGCACCTCCACTACCAGGTTCAAGAATAGCTTTTATCTGACTGCTGTTTTTAATACTTTAGCATTTATGACTACTGTTTTTAAAAAATAATATTACCACTCTGGGCGTATTGTTATATTCATGATATTTTCACATTTTCAATTTCTGACTTTTTTTTTACTGTATTCCTCGATGTGTGTTATGTACTTTATCTGAGAGAGCTACAACGTAGAATTCCAATGTATGTATTACTGTTAATAGGTATTTTGCAAATGGCAAATATAGTGTACTACTTAAATAAACTACTTAAATAAACTACTTGAATAAACTTCAAAAAGTATTCGATTGTGTTCGGAACTATCAGATGATTTCTGCACCACAGAAATATAACGATAGTATAATGTATATAATGATATTGTGTATATATGATGATATGATGATATTTAAGAAAAGGGAACGGAGGACACAGGGTTTGACGATGAAAAAGCGGCGTGCCTCCGACTGACAGCTGTAGTGGTGTCGGTCAGGAGGAGAACGGTTGGACTTTGAGCATATTGTGAGCACCCTGCCAGTGAAGCCGCTGAGCAGCTCTGCTATCTGGGGTGTTGCTCGTTTTGGCTCGGCGGCCGAGAGTCTTTCACTTCCTCAGTGTCAGAAGGCCGCCCCAACTACGCGCACTATGCATCCGCCCCAACTACACGCGCAGTATGCATCCGCCCCAACTACACACACTATGCATCCGCCCCAACTACACACACTATGCATCCGCCCCAACTACACGCGCAGTATGCATCCGCCCCGACTACACACACACTATGCATCCGCCCGACTACACACACACACTATGCATCCGCCCCAACTACACACACACTATGCATCCGCCCCGACTACACACACACTGTGCTGCAACAGTCGTGTCTCTCTACTCGGATACCAGAGAGAGACATAGTCTGGATTTCCTCTTATCTGTTTGTCAGGGTTTAGGAGGTATTTCCCCTGATCAGAAAGGCTCAAGTCAGTGAGGGGGAGGGAAATGTGTCCCTGTCTGTAATCATCGTTGGACCCAGAATCCCAGTTCTCAAACCGAGGGCCATAGATTATTTTCCCTGCCATTCATTACGGTGTCTCCATCCTTTTCGCAGTAGACGTTTACCTCACTGTCAGCAGTTTGTTTTTTAGTAAAGCCATAGAAGCTGAGTTGAAAATTAGATCCAATGTAAGCAGGTTTGCCACAATGGGGGCTAAAACTACAACTTTTACATCTTCTTGAGTCTTACCACAGTGACACTCAAACCACCCGTTGTCATTAAATACAACAGAGGTGATGTTGAGATAGAGGTCTCCATCTCCGCGTTTAACCCTGTTCTCAAACCCCACTCCGGGTGTGAAATCTCCTTGGTGCAGTGTAGCGACCGTGGTGTGTTTGACACCTGCCGATTCACTCTCATGGCGATGCTTCCATTCGATAATACCGTCGCATGATCCAGAGAAACGGAGTGTGACAGTGTCATTCAAAACGACTGTAATTGTAGAAAAGCAGGGAGGATTCCGTAATGTAGACAAACACATGCTGGGAAAAAGAGATAAACACTGTCTTCCAAAAACAATTCATTGTAGATTGCTGGTCTTCAGGTGCGCAAAGTTTCATAACGTTTGTCTGACTAGCGAAATGTCTGCAATCTATTCCAGATTTCCGTTCTGTGTTAAATTACCTGGGTTTGACTGACTATGCTGCTCAGCTGTAGCGGTCTTCAGGCAGGTAACAGCTTCCTTCTGGCTTCTCTGGATAGCTTAGTGTCAGTGAGTAGAAAGGGAGTTGTAGCTGGTTTTTATAGAGACTTGTACTGCCCTTTTCTTAGTCTAGATACTCTCCTTTTGTGTTTTAGGGTAAGTGGGAGTGTCTATGGCTCTCAGTTAAACGCACCAAAAAGTGCAGCACAATCTCACATTCAATTCGTGCACATATGTACATAATTCATTTCAGCAAATTTGGTACGTTTTTGTGTGGTTTATTTCATGAGAAAAGACACGAATTTATGGGCTGCCAAAACATTGCCATCAGGGTAAGGGACGTTTCTATGGCGGGAGTTTGTTTTATCAAACGTGGAGCGGCTGCACTTTTTGGTGCGTTTCTCTGAGAGGGCGCTCCCGCCATGGACATGTCTTCTTACTGTCTGAACCTTTAGACATTACTTGTTAGATATTACTGCACTGTTGGAACTAGAAAACACAATTTCGCTACAGCCGTAATAACATCTGCTAAACACGTGGAAGTGACCAATAACATTTGATTTGATATTTCACGATCGCAAGGCATATGAATTAACA